>NC_092875.1:189194665-189505189 GCF_028372415.1 Notamacropus eugenii
AATATTAGTACATTTGTATTTGGCATTGAATCAAAATATGAAGTTGTATATCAATTTTGCTTTTCTATACTTTACTTTCTCTCCCTTCACCCTTCAGTCTTTTCCTTCTGGGACTCTATTCCAGCAGTCATTTCCTATCTTTACTCTCTCCCTCTCCACTACCTCCTTCCTATCTTCCAATAAAACATTCAGGTTTTCTGAATCCTAAAAAAGCCTTCCCACAGCCCTTCTCAACCTATCATCCCAGTTCTCTCTTTTCCTTCACTACAAACCCTTTGCAAATAGCTCTCTATACCCCAAGCTTCTACTACTTCCCTACACACTATGTCCTCAACCTCTTATGATAGCACTTCAACTCCTGACACTACAGTAGACATCAATTACCTACTTGCTAAATCCAATGCCATTTTCTCAATCATAATATTCTGTGACATCTTTCCAGCTTTGGACACTGTAAACCACTCCCTTCTGCTGATTACTCTCTCTTCTGATGGCTTCAGAGATACCACAATATCTCAATTCTCTGCTGGTTCTTCATCCTCCTCCTCACCTCTTAATAAATATGTTCTTCAAGGGTCTATCCTTTGCTTCTCTTCTCTCTCCACATTCTCTCCCTTGGCAATCTCATAAATACATAAATCTAAAAATCTCTCTAGTCCGGATCTTTATTTTGACTCCAGGTCTGTATCTCCAAGAGCCAACCGTCTCCAACATCTCCAGTTGGATGTCCCACCAAAATCTCAAACTCAAAAGATCCCAAGTGAGTTTATTATACTTTCATTTAATCATGGCCTTTCTTCTGACTTATTCTCTTTCTTTTTTAATTCATCAATCATTCAGTCTCTCATGTTTGCTATCTTGAACAAACATAGGAGACATCCTTTGTTTACCTGTTAACTTGGCATTTAAAGCCCTTCACAATCTGGCTCCAGAATACTCTTCTAGGCTCGTTGCATACTATTCTCATTCTTGAACTCTTCATTCTGTCTACTCCCTATACTCACTATCCGTTCCACTTCCATACCTGTGGACAAGCCACTCCTCAGGCCTTTCTAGGCATGTGAACTCACCCTGTTGTTACCTCCTGGAATCCCTAGATTCCTTCGAAGTTCTCACATTCAACCTACCAAAGAAAGCCTTTTCTAATGCCCTTAGTTGTTAAGGCTCTGATCCTCCTTAAAATCCCATGTCTATATTTATCTGAGTACATGTTTTGTCTCCAGGCAAATTGTAACATTGAGGGTAATGGCTAGTTTTTGTTTCACCTTTGTCTTTCCAATACGCAGCACAGGTGTCTTGAAAATAAAAGACAGCTAACAAACACTTGTAGTGGACTGGATTTTGACTTGTTGTTCAGTCATGTACAACTCTGCATGACCCTATTTAGAGTTCTCTTGGCAAAGAAACTGGAGCCATTTGCCATTTCCTTCTCCAGCTCATTTTACAAATGAGGAAACTGAGGCAAGCAAGGTTAAGGGACTTGCCTAGGGTTACATAGGTAACAAGTGTCCGAGTCCAGATTTGAATTCAGGAAGATGAGTCTTCCTAACTCCAGGTCCAGCAATCTAGTCACTGCAGCACCTAACTGCACTTTTGACTTTTTCTTTTCTCTTTTCATCTCCAATATATTACTCTCCCCTTTCCTCTCCTTTTCTCTTTCTCTCTCTTTGTATATGTGTGTGTGTGTATATATCCACATACACATACACATACAGAAATATATATACATATTCATGTATGTATACACATGCAAGTATATAACATACATATATACACACATACTTCTCATCACTAATGTATTCATACAGATACACAGACACATTTATGTACTTCATATATGTATGTGTGTATATCACATATATAACTTTGTATGCGTATATATATATGTATGTGCATATATATATGTCTGCATGTTGTCTGCTCTGTTAAATTGTGAGATCCCTGAGGACAGGGACTGTCTTTTGCTTCATTTTAAACCCCCATCACTTAGCAAAGTGCCTGGCATATATCAGGCCCTTAATAAATGTTTATTAGCCAACTGACTGATAAGCTACCACTATTCTATCTCTACATTTACTCCCAATTTTCTATTCCTAACCTAGTGTAGGCCTTCATTATTACCTGGTCAGATGACTATAATGGTCTCCTTACAGCTTTTTTTCCCACCTCAACCCTCTCTCCACTCTGATCCATCCTTCCTACTACTACTGAGATCTTTCTTATGTATGACATGATCATTTTACTCCTCTGTGCAAAATTTTTCTGGGACTTCCTATTATCCCCCAGGTAAAGTTCAAAATCTTCACCAGCTATTTAATTTCTTGCACAACCTAGTTCCTTTCTAATCTTGTCTTATATTACTTTCCTCTATGCAGTTTAGGCTTTATCTAAACTAGTTTATTCTTTCTCTCCCAAGCAGGTCATGGGCCACTCCATTCCTTTAATGAAATGACATTTTTTTCCCGTGCCCAGCATGTCTCTCTCCCCCTCCATCATCCATTCAGCTTTCAAAGCCCATCTTAAGCAATCCTTTCTGAGTCCAAATGCTGCCCCTCCTGAAAAAATTACCTTATATTTGTATATTTATCTTATTTCCAATTGTATGTTCATGTGTGGTTTTCCCCAATAGAAAGCAAAGTCCTTGAGAGCCAAGGATGGTTTCATTTTTGCTTTGTATTCTCAGTGCTTACCATACCTATCACAGGGCCTGGCAGGCAGCAGACAATGAGTATTTGTTGGTTGATTGATTGATTGAATTTCTACCAATTCTTTAAAGATCAACTCAAACGCCATCTTTTCCATTAGGCTTTCCTCATCTTTCTCCTACACCCCCTAAATCCATAATAATCATCTTCTTATTCTGATCTCACATAAAACCTTTTTAATGTGATTAATATGTAGGGACTATTTGTGTTGTTGTATTTTCCCTCTATTAGACTATAAGATCCATGTGGGCAGGGACCATGATTTATCTGAGCTTTGTATCCCACCTAGAACCAGACATGTTATTCTGGAAAAGAGCAGTCACTTTAATAAATGTTTGCTTAGTAAATGAATGTGTGTGTTTCTGAGCATGAGCTCCAAAGGGGCAGAGTACTGGCATTTCTTCCTCCTTATCTTTATAGCCAAGCACTTAGTGTACTACCATGTGGGTAGCAGGTACTCAGTAAATGTTTGTTTCTCCTCTGTAACTTACTGCTAATGTTGATATGCTGATTCAATAAAAAAGTATGTTGGCTTTCAAGAAGGAACATGAGCCAGACTTTTCCTGGTTGATCAGGCTACATCAACTCAGTATTTCATGTGAATAGACTGTTGTTGAGTCATGTCTGACTCTTCATGACCCCATTTGAGGTTTTCTTGGCAGAGATCCTGGAGTGGTTCTTTCTCCAGCTTATTTTACAGATGAGGAAACTGAGATAAACAGGGTTAAATTACTTGCCCAGGGTCACACAGCTAGTAAGTTGCAGAGGCCACATCTGAACTCAGGTCTTCCTGAGGCCCAGAACTCTATACACTATATTGACCAGTTGCCTCGTGATATTTATACTTAATATAATTAGTTTTAGATAATCTAATAAATAAGCAAAGAGGAAGTTCATGCTTCCAATTAACCATGTGGAATGATTAAAAGGTCATCTTTATTTCAAAGATTTTATCTGAATCAAATCAGAATCAACTCTGGATGGTTATTCAATTCCATAGAGTTCATCTATATACAACAATATACTGACTACCTATAAAGCACTGGCTTAAGGGCTAAGCAACATCACAGATAAATGTACCAAGGTCTCTGCCTTTAGAGAGTTCACAGGAAAGTAGGGAAGATAACACAGGCACAGAAATGAGTGTAACATACGGCAAAATATGCTCATGCTGTAAGAGATAAAAGGAGCAAGGAGGGTTCAAAGGAAGGGAGGATTACTTTCAGCTTTGGAGAGTGAGAAGAGAAATGAAGAAGAGGAGGTAAACAGGGTAAAGCTCACAGAGAAGATCTCAAGATTTCAGCCTTGAACAACAAATGAGAAAATCTGCAATAGGAGGAGCTGAGGGGGGGCACAAAAGGGAAGGAAGGCTCTCTCTAGGCATAGACAAGAGGGAATAAGGGGCAGAAAGAAAATGTTAGATGTGTCCCAGCTCTCCCTATATAATCTTCAAAGATCATTAATCTGACTAAATATTCCAAATGAAAGTTTTACAATACTGAATATTTATAGCTATTTAAGCAACCAGAAGCACCTGCCTATGATTTTATTAGTGGTAATATGTAATTTAACACAAACAATTGATGAAGTCATAAACAGAATGGAGACTAAAACTGCTGGGAATCAAAGTTTAAGAGGGGGTAATGAGATATAATAGGAAGAGTAAAAAGTGAGCATGATTCCCCCTAAGATGAAAAGGGCACATTTGACTTGTCAAAATTTTTATCCCTTATAAATAAGGGAAAAGAAAGGAGGGAAAATTATTTCCATTTTCTGAGATAGGATTTGGCTGCCATTGAGGTCCTTTGCTTGGTTCACCTATTTGATCATCTAAGTCATTTCAATTTTAACTCAACAAATATTCACTATGTCCTCTTTAAATGACTTTACATTCTCCACTGTAACTCTTCCTCATACAACTGACCAAGCTCAGGAGGAAGTCTTGGGGGGACATGGGTATATGTGGCTTTTGTAGTTAATCATTCAATAGTTTCAGTCTTATCAAACTCTTCATGAGTTTGGGGTTTTCTTTGGCAAATAATAGCTCACCATTTCCTTCTCCAGCTCATTTGCAGATGAGGAAACTGAGGTAAACAGGGCTAATTGACTTGCCCAGGTTCACACAGCCAATGAGTGTCTGAAGCCAGATTTGAACTGAAGAAAATGAATCTTCCTGACTCCAGGCCCAGCACTCACTCTATCCACCTAACTGCCTGGGTGTGCCTACAAGCTATTATTTTTACTATTTGACCTACCTCATGGGTAAGCCTGGTTTCTGGGAGCTTGTCTAGAAATCTAACTATCTCATGTTAAAACACTGTATCATGAGTAAATGTGCGTTAAGAACCAAAACAGTACATACCATGACCTCAGGCAGGTAAGTGAAAGCAACATTAAAAGCTTTCTGAATTCAGATAAAATGCAGCCTCCAGTCTTAGAAGCCCCAGAAGACAAGACAAGGAAACAAACTTCCCTGCTTTTGGTAGAGAGGTAGGGCACTACAGGTGTAGAATGTTGCCAATGCTGTCACTTTATTGGTTGATTTTCATAACTGTTTTTCTTTGCTAAAAGAGAAGATTTCAGGGAGTGATGGAATAAAAAAAAAGTCAGCAATAAAACTTTAAAAAAAGAAAAAAAATTATACATTTAGAGCTGAAAAGGACTTCAGGGGCCATCCATGTTCAAACTCCCATTTTACAGATTAGGAGACTGAAGATCAGTGATTTATGGTAACAGAGGTAATAATCACCCAAGTTCCAAACAATCAATTTATAAACTTTTGAAACAAAATCCACTCCTGAATTAGGCCATGCCTTCTATCACTTTTATGTTTGAGGGAGTATTTTTTTTTCCCATGAAAGCAAATTAAGGTACGCTGCTGTCTGTTCTTTATCGATCTCATTACCCGAATAAATGATCTGGCCCTATGCATGCAAATCTCATTTTCTTCCTTTCTCACCTTCCTGGTAGAGAACCAGTCCTAGCTCTCCTCAATCTAGCAAGACCACACTGCAGATACAGATTCTTCTTCCTTGTTTTAATTCTAGAACCACACATAGAGAATTAGAAGTCATCTAATCCAAAGCCCTTATTTTAGAGATGAATATGCCGAGGCCCCATAATAATACTGAGCTCCTCTCACTTTACCTACGAACATGAGTTCTACAAGGGCAGTCACTGTGACCACTGCCAGCATTTGAGAAAATGCCCAGTAGACGCTGGACAATTAATAAAACAATAAAATGGGCACTGACATGCCCCCACTTTATACATTAATTAACTTCCAGCAACCTCATAACTTTCAACATCCAGAACAGAAGTGTGAACCCCTGAAACCCAAGGGAGGGCTTAGAATTGTACATAAAATGAAGCTTTTAGATTTAACAGTCTTAGTGATCGGGTTTCCCCTCAGGTTACAGGCTATTAGAAAGGCAGAGGAGGTGGAGCTGTTAGACACTGCAGTACTGAGAAGTGACAGCTAATAGTGAAAGGGGGAAAAAGCAGAGGCAGCAGAATCACCCATAAAAAGCAGCCTTTGGGTAATATTTAATGTAGGGGAAAGCGAGTCCCACCCCCACACAAACTTCAGGAACCCCTGAGGATGTCACTATGGGACAACCCGGTACAATAACTGATATTCTGAATGATGACCCTAAAGTCATAAAGAAAAACTTAAATTATGTTCAGCACACTCATTTTAAAGAGGCAGAAAAGGAAAATTCCAAAACACTTTTAGGAGAGATTTCTATCCAATTGTTTTTTAAAGTTTTGGTGCTTAAAGTTTAAGCAATTATCTGAAACCTGCAAATACAGTAAGCTCGTATTTCTACATGACTTGAAAGTGTATGATGTATTTTCTTCATAATAATCCTGCTAGGAAAGAAGTACAAATATTATTATCCCCATCTTACAGATAAGGAAACTGAGGCTCTGCTAGGCTTAAGTGATTTACTTGCTCAGGGTGACCCAGGTGCTAAAGTGTGAAACTAGAGACTCTAATTAAGACCTTTTCTTTTAGCATCTAGCAATGCTAATTAAATAAGGTCTTTCTGTATTTTGAAACTACAGATTGTAGCAAGTACAGGTATGATGGGTTCACTGCCAAGGCCCTTTATGCAATGACTCTGGTGGAATGCTGGAAGAACACCAAGAGAACTTGCGTTCAAATCCCAGTTCTGTCCTTTATTAGCTGTGTGACACTGAGAAGGTAAATTTATCTCTCTGCTATACTTTCCACATCTATACAATGAGGTGACTGGAATAAATCAAGCAGATACTAAGCTGTACTTTTTGCCACGTGCCTCTGCTGCATGCCCATATTACTTCCATCACTAATAATTGGAGCCAGGAGCCCAAGTTCTAAGTATGATTTTTCAGTTACTTTGAGATATCATGGCTTCCACTCAGGTGGCAGCCCCTACATGTCTAATCATATGAAAGACATTTATTTTAAGTAGCTAATTAACTACTGAATTAACACAGAGATAATATTTAATAATAATAATAAATAGGCATAATTTATTTATCACTTTAAGGTGTGCAAAGAGCTTTAGAAATATGATCTCATTTTATTCTCACAACCACCCTGGGAAGTAGGTGTTATTACTATAATCCCTATTTTACAGATGACGAAACTGGGGCATGCAGCACTTAAATCATTTGCCCAGGATCACATAGCTAGAAATATCTGAGGCTAGATTTGAACTAGGTTTTTCCTGACTTCTTTTAGTCCAGCATACTATCCATTTCATTGTCTAAATGACACTTTGTTTAGACAAAAGCACAATTCAATTCAACCAGCATTTGTTGCACTTCTATCATGTGCAGAGATGCCCTGGGAGAAAGTTTATATATGAAATAGTTTCTGCTCTCATGGGTTAGGAAAAGACCATGCCCACGTGCACACATACACACAAAATTATAAGACAAAATTAAATATCAATACACAACGGAAATGCAAGCAAAGTCCTAGTAAGGTCAGATAAGAAAAGGTTACTACTAACATGAACCTTGGAATGGGTAGGAATTCAATGGACAAGAGGAGAGTATGAAGGAAGATGAAGGAGCAGATTACAGACACAGAAAACAATGAACAAAGACACACAGGCAGAAAAGCTCAAGGCATGCAAGGGTCTTCAACAAATCAAGTTTGACCAGCATACAGATTCTATGGAGTAAGATAAAGCTGGAAAGGTTAAGAAGATCCCAATTGTAGAGGGCCCAGAACACTAGACAAGGAAGTTCAAACTAATAAGATAATAAGTCCCCCCCCCCACACACAAAAAAGTTTTATATTAAGAAGTGACATGACCAAATGAATATATAAAAATGGGATATAATAAAGTGAAAGATGAAAAATGCAGGCTCTGTTTTGGATGTGTCTGACATACCAATGAGACATCTAGATACAGATATCTTCCAGGCAGCTGGAAAATCAGTTACCTTCACCTTTAAGCATAAAATTCCAAAGCTACTTAGTACAAATGTGAAGGAACCAAAAACTCCCGAGAACAATTAACTATCTTGTCACTGAAGCATCATAAGCTCCATATTCTCAATATTTGTTTATTTTCTCCCACATACAGGCTGCTTCTGGTCCCTTCTGTTCCAGCCTATATTTAATTATATTTAGAAAACAGATTTTAATTACCTCTTTAATCCTACTCTTTGCACTAAATGCCCTCAGTTCAACAAGTCTACTATTATATATGCATAGCAGCTCTCACCTTCTCTCAGCCAGAGACATCTTGCCTTCTACATCTCTAGGTGTCTGTTCCTCTATCAATCGTTCAATCAACATTTCTTAAGGGCCTGATATATGCTAGGCACTGTGCCAAACATTGAGGATACAAAAAGAAATAAAAAAAAGACTGTCTCGGTCATGAGGGAGTTTACAATTTAATGGAGGAGACAACAGACAAACAAATATATACAAAACAAGTTATATACAGGATAAATAGGAAATAATTAACCAAGGGAAGGCACTGGAATTAAGGGGGATTGAAGAAGGTTTCCGGAAGAAAGTGGGATTCTGGTTGCAATTCAAAGGAAGTCAGCAGTCAGAGTGGGGGAGGGAAAGCATTCCAAGAATTGGGGACAGCCAGGAAGAATGCTTAAGAGCAGAGAGACTGAATGTCTTGTTCATGGAACAGCTAAGAGGCCCATATCACTGGATTGAAGGGTACATGGTGGGAAGTAAAGTATAAGAAGGCTGGACAGATAGGAGTGGACTACGTTGTGAATGTCAAATTTGAATGTCAAATAGAGTATTCTACATTTGCTCTTGGAGGCCATAGGAAGCTACTGTGTACAGCATAGGAAAAATAAGTGTGTGTGCCCCTAAATGCTCCTAATTCAGTCACATGGGGAGGGGTTACTTCCTATGGTTGACTTTTTAAATTTTTTAAATTTGACTTTTTAATGGAGGAGTCAACCACTTAATCCAACTAAACATGGGTTGTACAAATCCAACATGTTGGTCTAAATAGGGTAAACAAAAGTGAGTTGAGAGAGATTAAATCATGCTCAGCAACCATGTGACATCCCTTTGGGCTGGCAGTGTGGCCTATGGGGTAGTGCTCTAGTGGCCACTAGGATACCCTACCATAAGGAACAAAAGGTGATCCCTGCACCAGAATACATCTCCTTAAAGATTAGGACCAAATTTTTGTTTCTGGGGAGCTTTAGGTGAAACAGGACAGACTGCCATTTCACAATCATCTATGCAAAGAGAAAAGGTTCTCTCAATAGTCAAGAGAAAAAAAATACAGAAAAGAAAGAATACACAGCCCTCGAGCTCCACCATATTATGAAAAACTTTTCATGTGAATCCCATGTGCTCATTGAATTAAATATGTTCTTTATTTAAGGAGCACTCAAAGAGCTTATACTGTCACATCTAAACAAAACTAAACACATCTCTCTCACTACCATTAAAGGCTCTATTCTAACAAGAATTCTGCAGAAGTTTTACTATTAAACATGTGATAGAAATCAAGCTTCTTTTCTGTGGAAATGTCCCACAATGCTTATAGAACTATCCCTTCCCCCCTCCCTACTCCTCCCACATTTATTCCCCAACACCTAAGAAAGGATAGTTATTGTTTTATGTGTACACATTACCCAATAATGGGCTTTCATTAACTCTTTCTCTAAAGATGTCTTCAATATTTGAGGGAAATTTAAAGCTCATAGTGGATCTCATAACCACCTTTTGTGTTCTATGGTGTTGATTTTTAATTTATAAAAAAAATTTCTATTCTACTTTTTTGAGGATGGATAAGATAAAAAGAAATGATTTTTTAAAAGAAACTTTTAAAAATAGTAAAACAATGATTTTCTCAATCTATGTGCTCCAAGACAGCACTAGACAAAAAATCAGGCCCTGGATTCCTTACTACCAACTCTGTGACCTTGGATAAATCACCTAACTTCTCTCTAAAATGAAGGAACTGGTCTAGATCAGTGGTGTCAAACTCAAGTAGTAATGGGGTCACTAAGCCATAGATAAGGATGCCTGAAGGCTGCAGACTGACTTGGAAAACTACGTTACCATTATCTATATTTTGTGGTATTTTTATCTATTCTGTTTAATAATTTCCAATTACATCTTAATCTTGTTGGGCCCCCTTCAGCTTGTGCCTGCTTCTTTGACACCTCTGGTTCAGATGATCTAAAATCTCATCTATCTCCAAAATTCTCTCTTTTTATGAATTCTCCTCCAAAGCAACAAAATAAGGAATGGAATAAATGTTATTCAGATTTCAACTAAAAGCCCTTTTAAAAAAAGCATCAAACATTTTTTAAAAAGTATCTCTAAAATACAGGGTGTCCCAAAAGTCTTCTTGTAGTTCCCAGCTTTAATGTACTAAAACTGCACTGAAACTTTTGGGACACTGTGTGTAGAGTTGTCCTAGACATTCTACAAACAAGAATGTAGACAAACACCATCAAGTTCCCTTAAGTTCTGCTTTAGAAACACTGTCCAGGAGTTCATTTCTGGCCTATCCTTCTGGAGAGGAGAGCGGGGAGAAAAAAAAATACCTTTATTTATTTTTTCAACAAAACTCTGAAAGTCACCAGACGCAACTTACAGCAAAATATATGCCTGTTGTAATCCATCTGTGCAGTTATGGGTCTCACTCAGGAGCTCCCTCCACTGAGGCAACAGCCTCTCCATTACTCACCATTAATCACCCTTTTAAAAAAAAAGGGCAGAGTAAGTAAGCAAAATCTTTCAGCCATCTGTCTGAAACTATTACCTAAAACAAACTGCAGGCTAATTTCAGGCCCTCTGGCATTACAAATCTAAGTTTTTAAATAGTTAACTATTTTCCTGTCCTTCACACCGGAGGTGGTAAATAGTTTGTTCTTAGGAACAAGCAAACATTTTTCTCCCCTCTCCCTCCCTCTCAATCTGAAACCCGAAGCAGAAAGAGCCCCCATGTCAGGGAAGGCTGAAGCTCCAGAAATGGGGATTTTCATTTTCACCATTTGTTTATTTATGGCTATACCTCCTGCACATCCATTTGAAAGACCCTAAACTGTTGGTGGGGCAGAGTAAAGAGAGGCCTGAAACAAAATGTGACTTCCAGGGAGGGTTAAGCAAGAGCACAGTACATGAGTCAGCAGCAGAGATACTGAAAGGTGATAAGGAGAAACAGACGCAGCTGGGCTTTATTAAAACAAGCACTCACAGGCCTCCCCAGACTTTCCAAAAAGAAGTTTCAGGTTTTTGTCATTTTATATACTAATAACTTTTATGTCAAGTAAGAAAACTCAATTCAGTAAATGGGCAAATATGCAGCTTTCATTCTGACTGGCGAGATTCTTTGTTTTCTCTTTTCCCTCTTTCCCTCACAAAAGGACACACACACATACACATACACATACACATACACACACATACACATATATTTGAATGGTCTCAAAAGAAAGCAAAGTAATGAGATTCAAAAACAAATCCTACTTAAACTACTTCATATGAAAACACTTTTAAAACTGAATGTCAACCAAAATGATCTACGGAATAAAATAAAATCTATACTAAGACATAAAATAAACTATTAAGCCACCCATGGAAACTCACAATGCATTCTCACTTTCCTTTTCAATCACATTTTTATTAGACACATGTGGTAGGGCAAAACTTGTAAAGCAGAAGAGAAAACTCTTCACAAAGTCCCTAAGTAAATTCAGTGATCTTGGCTTATTTACATTGATTTCCCCTTCTAGCAAAGCAAGCCCAGGAAGAATGAAGGCTGGACCGTCTCAGTATTAGTTCTGGCAAGCTGAGGGTGGATCTATATGGGGTGTAGACCAGAGCACTCCCAGTTCTGACTCCATTGTTATTTTCTTCTTGCATTTCTTTTCTATGCTCTTAACTCTTCTTTTACCATTGGCCCGCTTGCTGGATGAAAATGTGGACCAAACCATTGGTACCCAGAGGGCTGACAGAGGGCTGAAAACCAAGTTGGGTGGTTTAGCTTTAACAGGAGGCTCCAGTAATAGGAAGGGTTCAGGGTGGAAATCCTGGATAATGACTGAATCTTTGCCATTTACAGAACTACAACAAAACAAATCCAGCTCTTTTTAGTGTGTCTGCTGCTATGGCTGTCCCAAAGATGGCTTTCATTCATCCTCCTGAGCGTAGTTTTCTGATCACCTCCTATAGACCTTTGATGTGGGCATGAGAAGATGGAGCCTCTCCTCAAGGATTTGAATTTCAGGAGTTGCTAGATAAAGGATTTAAAGGGAATTTAAAATGAGGATGGGCCCTAAGGGTGTAAGTAAGGTAATAAGCCAATCATAGCTTGTAGCTGCAAAAGTCTGCTTCACTGACTTTCCCCTTCATTTCCAAGTGGGAAACATGTCTCAGGAAGGAAGGAAACTGAATGAAAACCTATCTGAATCTTGAGGAAAGCCAATGTACTTTTAAAATCTCCTCCCAATATAAACAGCAGCACACAAAGAAAAAAATAAAGAGTTTGGTGGCAGGACTTTACTTGAAAAGAGCAGTGTCTGAATGGAGTCTAAACGTGGAAGGAACAACTTCTCAATCTGTCATGAGTAACAGACTGAATTGGAGAGAGGAGAACAACATTGACCTCTGTGTATAATAAGTCCCTCATTAGCTACAGAACTATTGCTTGGCTGCCTTGGTAAAGGGAGTTTCCACAATGAAAGATCTTAATGTCCTAATGTGGGTGAAGTCACAGGTGTGGAATACACACTCATATACATACACACATATATACATATGTGTATATATACACACAGGTGTATGTCTATACACATATGTCCACATATAGATATCTGTGTATATATGTATATGTGTGTGAATATATGTACAGATACATGTATATATACATACACATAATACATATATTATGTATGGGTATACACACACAAATAAATAAAAATATACACATTACATGGACAGAATTGCTAGAATAAATACAAGAGGAGTTTTTATCTCAGCTTTCAAAATCACTCTCAAATATCCACTAGATCAGGAGATCAATATTGGGTGTAACATACACACCCATCAATTGTTCTACATGGGACCAGGAACTGGACAGAAGGTTTACTGAACAGGGCTTTTCAGTCATTTTTATACAGACTTAAGCAACTAAGCACTCCTTTCTCTCTCAATTCCAAAAAAAAAAATGGCTTTCACTCTACAGAATCAGTCAAGTGCTACAAACCACTTGTAAAGGCACTATGCAACACTTCTTCCTATCCTCCCTCTACTCTAAGAACTTCTTCAGATAAAAATCCATTGTGCTCAATACCTTGACTACCGCTAAAACTTGGGGTGTTATTTCTTAAGAATAAAAAAGAAGATACTTTAAACTGATGAAAGTAAATGTCTTCTTGACATAAATCATCTTTAGCATTTGAAGACTTTGCCGTCAAAAAAATACTTCCCACACTTGGTTTAGTAGTTTCTACATTTTTTTTCTTTTTCTTTTGAACTTCCAGAGCAATGTGATTCTACTCCATATGTAAAATGATTCATTAAACAGATTTATACAAAGGCTCCAGAGATGAGAGAGAGAACAGTAATAATAAAGATAATCCAAATAGGAGACTCTTCAGAGCTTTTCTTCCTCCAAAAGGGTTAAAAGAGTTCTGTGATTTTTGTTTCCACATATAATATAAACAACTTACTGAAAACCAGTGATAGAGGCAATTATTTGCAACTAACTGCTCCAAAGAAGCAATGAGTACATGTGAAGTCAATAAAAGCCTAATTTTTGTAGATTTTTATGAAGTCTTCATTTGGACTTTAACGCAAACAAAACGCAGGAGAAATACATCACGCAGTAGGGAACAAATTAGGAATCTAGATGGAATCTAGATTCTTCTATTAAGAAATTGTATGACTTTGGGCAAGTCAATTTCCTCCTTTGTGAAAATCCAGTTCTCCTCTCAAAAGTTCTTGCCACTGTACCCTACACATTCGGTCCTTATCTGTGTTAGGCACTGTGCTAAGCACTGGGGATAAGAAAGGTAAAACATAGTCTCTACCCTCAAAGAGCTCACAGTAAACTTTATAATTCTGTATTTTCTATTCACGGGTAAATTCAAAAGGCAAAGAGCGCTAGACCTTAGGAGTCAGAAAAGGTTTGATTTCAGCTGTTGAGAATTACCAGTTGTGTTACCAAGGATAAGTGATTTAATCTCTCTGACCTTCAGTCTCATCTCCAAAGTGAGGATAATGATACCTGCAGCATGGACTTCACAGGGCTGTTGTGAGGATGAAAGGAGACAACTCAGGAAGACAGCTTGAAAAGCCTTTAAAAACATACTACATCAATTTCAGTTATTTATATTACCTATTAACACACCAAAAGGTGCCCCCCCACCCCAAAAGGGCTACATACTGAGATGCCTTCAGTCATGAAAGGTAAAATTTTCAAGTGTTTAGCTTTGTGACCATGATATTTTAATTAAATTTTATTGTATTTTAATTCTTTAAAAGTTTGTTCTTCAAGTCTGGGCAAGTCACTTTCCTTTTCTGGGCATCATTTTGTTCATTTATTTGGACAATGAGTGGGTGGCACAAGAAGACCTAGCAATTCTCTCCTGGCTCTATGATTTTACTTTCCTGGATGACTGGATCCAGTCCCAAGGGTCCAGATACAAACTACCAGAGTGGTTTCTTTGAGCAGTCACTTTTCAGGTATAACTACCTAAGACTGTCATCTATCTCTGCCAACATCCAGCCTAACCACAAATGCAGTGCCATTTGAAAACGAAAGGAACAGGAGTCCTTAAAGAACAAATGAAAAAGCATACAAACCACAGAGCAAAATATGACCCAGCCATAGTGTGTCATTACCATTACGCCATCTCACAATGGTGGTGCCGAATGGGCCATAAGGCAGAAAAGCAGTACTTGAGGACCATAAAAGGACAAAAAAAGAGAAGAAATAAAAGCTCTCCCAAATCCAAGTTACATGTACTATCTCTTCTTTTTGTACCATTTTGAGTACATAGTAGGTACTCAATGAATACTGATTTGCTACAGTGGAATACAGGCAGAGACAAAGAGAATACTTGTGCCAAGGAGGATTTTATGATGGATCAATCAGAAAATTACATTGGTTAATAACTCCCCTCTCCTTCCCCCACAAAAATGCTTTTAATTGAACATTTATGTTAATCATCTTTACCTCTGCTTTCCCCCCTCCAATTAAGAGCCAGTTCTTGATAACCAGTAACAGGACTGTGTGCTGAAAATCTCAAATCTCAGGCAAGATTCTGTCCAAACTATCCAGGACAATCTGAGTCACCTCCTCCCACCTCCCCACTACCCAGCTGGTGTTCACTCATGAAATACAAACTCCTTTTAAATTAGTCTAAGCTAAGCATAATTAAGGAAGGTAAAAATCTGTCAGGAAACAAAATTGGTATATTCTAAATCAAAACAAAACAAAACAAAAATGGATACTGATGTGGATTACTCCATGTAACTACTCCCTATTAAAAGAAATAATGCATTGCCTGTATTTTTAAAAAACTCATTTATGATAAAAAATTATTTAGCTTTCAGTAACTTCTATGTAGGATCACCAGTTATTTGACCTACCATTTTCAGAAAAAAATTAATTTTCAGCCTCCTAGAAAACACGCATGTTGAGAATTATGAAAAAAACAATTATTCTTCATCGCTCTAGGTGAAAGGTAGGACTGCTCACAAATCTAGCAAGAAAAAAGTTTAGAAGATACACAGTGCTAACGCACTGCCCTCCCATGTTCAGCTTTACAGATTCAAATACTTTTAAGGAATATAATCTAAGATGCAGAAAAGATCATATAAATTTAATATACTTAAAGAATGTAAATTGTTTATGGATATATCAGGTTGACATGCCTGTTCAATAAGTCACTAGGCCCTCCATCTTTTCCAGCTTTTCAACACTTTCTACTCAACTGCAGTTTCATGATTTTCATGCTGAACTGAATTTAAAGAGAAATATCATAATTGCTGATGGTTAGTTACTAGCTTACCAGTGCAGGCAAATTTAAAATGATTTCTTATTAGTCTTGATTAGCTTTATGCTTTCACAAAAGTTAGTACTAATCACTTGTACTCCATAAAAATAAGTAATTTGATAAATCACATATTTAATGAACAATTCTTGACAGGGTCAATTCTTGACCTTTTTCAATAATTTACAGCGATCTGTGAAGAGTGTCTCAAACTGTCTGTTGACAAATCAAGAAAATGAGGGTAATGAAAATAAATCTTTTATAAAGTACTGTGAGGCTTAAGTAAAATAAAAGGAGAAACTATAAAATTCTGTGATTTGTAATAAAGTATGATTCAAAGCATTATTACTAAGGGTTAAGTTCTGTTTTAAAATTTTCTTATTGGAAATTTAAAAAAATAAAGAGAACCAGCATGTCCGAGTCCTGTGGACTTTTTTCTATTTTGTTTTATTTTGCCTTATCTATCTGGGAATTTCTAGACCTGAAAGAAATGTGAAATTCTACTTACTAAGAGGTTATATGTGTGTCTATGTATGTGTGTCAATGTTTGTATATATGTATGTGTGTATTTGTATACATGTAGACAGTAAATGTATGTATGCATATGTGTATACATATACACATCAATCGATCAATCATCAGTCTATCAATCTTTCAATCTTTCTGTCTATCTTATCTATCTATCTATCTATCTATCTATCTATCTATCTATCTATCTATCTATCTATCTATCTATCTATGTCTTCTGCTACCAGAGAAGCAACATGAGTTAGTAGAAAGAAGTCTGGCTTCTAGTTCAAATTCTAACACACACTACTTTATGAACATGGATGGACAAGTCAGTTAGCTTCATAATGCCCAAGGCAACTCTCTAAACCTAGACATTACAGAAGAGTTTGCTGATTAGCACCAATGGAAAGAGTGTCCATCCTGGGAGTTCCCTACACATATTAAAATCACAGACCCGAATTAAGAATCAAAATCAAAAACAAAAATTCTGCCACTCACACCTTCAATCCCCAAGACAGAACTGTGAAGAGTGATGAAAGACTGTGGATAGACCTCCTCAGCTATAGTAATAGGAGAGTTTCCACCCTACTTCAAATCTGAGAGAGAACAAACATTTAAAAGATTCAGTGGAAACTGTGTGGGGTGTGAAAAAAAGGAAACACCATCAAATGGTTCTTCTTCACCTACTGGATAGCTGAAAGGAGAGATCTGGAGTAGTATTTTCTCCATTCTACTCCAACTACCCCCTACCTAGTTAGTCAAATTAAGAGTAGGTGGAAGAGAATCCAGTAAAGAAAAATCATCCAAACATATACTTTTTTTTTTACTTTTCACCCTTCAGAAAAAAAAAATCTTTTTTCTGTCAACATCCCACCTATGACATCAGACATGCCATTACAGTCACGAGGTAAGTGAGATTTGCCATTTATACCTCTACTCACACAAATTTGTGTGATGAGGTTTTGCAGTCTCTTCATTTCCTTAGTGAATGAATGAAAATATGACCACAAGCCCTTCTAAAGAGTATGCTAGTGTGCTGAAGATCAACCTTGCCCCAAGAACCAAATAACTTTTTTTTCTTTTCACTTAGGTTAATGAGACAATTGAGAAATGACTCATATACATGGCTGATGAAGCAATTAATCCCAACTCTCCCTCTCTGAATCATCTCTACTCATGGAAAAAAAATAAAAAATATTAATCCTATATAAAAAGCAAAAAAAAAATGTGCTGCTATTAAACTTTACTGCATTCAGAGTGAAAATGGAGAGGAAAAAAAGGTTGATTTTATTTCATCTCAGTTGTATCTCTCTGGGGGAACTATGTGACTGTATGAACTGATTTCAACAAGATCATGCTGATCAGCATTGCTTCCTCTATTTCAATTCACAAATCCTGTGTTTACAGGAACAGATTTCTAAGACATTCCTATACAATTAGCTTACTCACTAATTTTTTTTAAAGGAAAAAGGAACAAAAGGATAACTCCCTTTATGGGTAAAGACATATGTGAGTGTGTATTCCTGTGTAAAGCAGTTTTCTAAATTCCAGTTAATACAGGAATAGAGGGTAAACGTGATTTGGTAATATCACTAAAGGGGAGGCACTGCTCCAAGCCACAGACACTCACTTGGTGCACAATATGATTGCCCTCTACCAGCCACCAAAAATAAAATAAAATCCTAGTGGTAGGATCTCAGAGATCACTGAATTCAACCCCCTTCTTTTACAGATGGGAAAACTGAACCCTAGCCTCCAGACAGTATATAACTTGCTCAAGATCACACAGCTAGTTATTATCAGACATGGGATCAGATCTTGACTCCCCATTCAGTTTTCTTATCAATCTGTCTGAGATGGAGGTTTGGTACACTAATATATGTTTGTTTTTGAAAATGTAAAGCCAAGTGTCAAAGTTGAAACTTTGAAAGACTAAACCTGGGCAAGTAAGCAGCTTCTAGACTATGTTCCAATCCTAGTTTTGTCTCATTTCATCTTACATGGAAGTCTTATAAGCAAATATAAGCACCCATACAAAATCTGAGTGACTCTAAAGCATGTTATAACGAAGCATGGCCTAAATTTGGAAAGCCAAAAACCTAATTCAAATTTCAGCTCTGCTCCTTACTTTCTGTCTATATGGCTTTAAGTCATTTGACTTCTGTGGCCCTCAGTTTTCTCATATGAAAAATGAGAGGTGTGGACTAGTCTTCTAGTTCTAAGTCTGTATGAACTCAACACTGCCATTTGAGCTCATCATTTCTGCCCAATTCCCACCCTCTCTTAATCCATTTAACACTAGGTTTAGGGGATTAAGTGAACTGATCATAGCCTAATATAAATGCAAGTCCACCCATCCAATAAATGCATCCATGAAAAGGAAACAACAAAAAAAGGCTATATTTCTTTGCAATCTTTAGGTGCAATCTTTTAAACCCTCCAACATGAACACATTTCAAACTGTACTGCTGAATGAAGTACTTATGGGAGTCAATAATGGTCATTTACTATCTAAATATTCTTGTTTCAGCATCTGCAAACAAGAATCATTAATGAAATGGAGATCAATAATGAAATTCTTCCTAAGGGGATGCTTTTCTAAACCAATTCCAAGACTTCTAAGTCTCATAAGGAAATGCACAGTAGACAAATCTGGATATTCAATTGTTAAGTTTCTACGGCTACCATGAAGAGTGATGATAGGGGAGCACAGGGTCTGGCCTTCACTACACTACAGCCTCTGCCTAGTGTCTGGATGGCTAGGTGGCACAAGGCTGCATCAGACTTGGAGTCTGAGTTTGAATCTGGGCTCAGACACTTACTAGCTATATGACCCGCAGCAAATCACTTAACCCTTTTTGCCTCAGTCTTCTTAACTGTAAAATGAACTTGGGAAAGGAAATGGAAAACAACTCCAGTCTCTTTGTCAAAAAAAACCAACCAAACAAAACAAAACCCAAATGGGGTCATGAAGAGTTGGACACGACTGAAACAAACGAACAAGTGTCTGGGCAAGGAGTCATCTCACTGCAGCAGTTAAGGCTGTCACTTCCCCAAAATTGTTTCAGTACCCTAACTGCCCATCTACCAGCTGAATTTAATTGGTAAAGGCAGTTTGGGAAAGAAAAACTACAAAACAGTCATATTTTCATTAGTCAATAAAGCTAATCATCTACCAACTACAAGAATCACAAATCTCTAGAGTGTTAATATGTGGTTATTGAAAAACCTGTAACTTAGAATCAGGAGACCTAGATCAAAGTCCTCACTCTAATATATGAAAGTGGAAAATCACAAATCTGTGCCTCCGTTTGCCCATCTATAAATTCAGAGGGGGCTTGAGTACAGGAAGAATTGATCTAGGGGTTCTCCAAGGTCCTTCAGAAATCCTAGCCCATGTCCCAGAAAGACAATTAAAACGTAACAAGACTATCCCTCTGCTGATGCTCAACACACATGTCCTCACATCTCTTCATCCCCTTACCTAATGGGGTTAGTCCAGGTATAGCAACCAATATATTTTAAGAAACCTAATTCTCCCAGGGATTTATTTAGACAATGATAAAACTAAGCCCAATCTCCCCTAAGGATAAAAGACAAAGTTCTTATCCTTGTATTAGGCTAACTTCTCAAACGCATAGACAAAAGAGGAAAATTACTCTAGGTTCTCCATTCAGCAGCCTGAAAAGCAGTGCAAAGAAATTATGAGCAGCAGCTCAAGTGCTCCCTGGTTCCAGCGCCATGATGCACTACTTTGGGCAACCAAATCTTTAGGATTACAATTCATTCTGAATGGGGAAGGGGGGAGAGCAGAAACTTTCAGAAACTGACAGCAGGTTTTCCCCCACTGTTACTGGGCAACAGTGACTTAGTACTCAGAAAAATTTCGGCCTAATAAGCCAAATAATGAATCTTACTTATTAATATTACTGGGGTGAAGTGAAAAAGAGGGCATCAGAAGTTCACTGACTGCCTTCCCTACCACACTAGGGAGATGCAAGGCCAAACACCACCTCTTTACAAATGAAACAGGAATGTGAAACATCTCCTTTCCTGTTAGCTCTGTGACATGATCCATTTTTCTTCTTCCTTCCCAAAGTTTCTAACCTTCAGGTCATGCTCATACCCACAGACAAACAGAGGGAGTTACTGAGCTGATAGTCCCTAGAGGAAGTGCTTTATTTTCATATCTGAGCTCTTTTACTGGAGCTGCTGAGTTCTATTGCACAACCCTAACAGGAATTAAATATTATATACTCTTTGGTAAATTATCAAAATGTAAACCAACAGCTACAGCACGAGCAAGAAAGCTGCCAAGATTTTTAACACCGTGATTTTACTAAGAGAGAACATTTTTCCCCTGCTGTTGTCTTCAGCTGTATCAACCTTACTTATCATACCCTTTTATACGTGTGAACATAAATCTGTACATATGCATTTATATGTCTTTCCATTCACGCTCAGTATTTCATGTGGAATCTCCAAATGGGACAATCAGTAGAGAAACGGGGAAAAGGTTAAATTACTATTTAAAAATCACTATGCCTACTTTAATTATTCTAGATTGTTCACTGTCACTGATCACTGCATGCCATCAAGTCCAGTTAATGAGAAATATAATGACTCAGACAAATACACAAGGCAAATGCTTCTTAGCAGACGGTGTTAATTCTCTGAAGTCATCTGTTTTCATTCACTCTTTGCTATTTTTATTCCACATCTATTTCCACCAGCATTTCCACATCAGAAAAATCCTCCTGGTCAAGGTAAATATGCATGATCTATACACTTAAAGAGAACAGAAAGAGACAGACACTTTACCTTATTTTCACAGACTGATAGATCCCATTTTGCCTTCATGATAGGATGCTAAGCATAGCAAAGCACTGTCAAAAAACGTCAAGGGAAACAATTATTGATTAGTGCATTCAGATTTATTACGCATGTAGAGTAATACATGACAATAACTTTGAAAAAGCATGTAATACTGAAATAGAAAAATCATCAGCCACATCTGCCAGGTAACTGTCAAGCTAAGAACGAACAATCAGAAAGAACACAAAGAGCTATTACCAAAAAATAAATGGTCAAAAGATCCCTATGTGTTAATGGTATATAGAATAGCTCCCTCAAACAGACTTCATCCTATATTTACTGAAAAGAACCTTGTTATCTGAGCATTTTTCTTGAGTACAGTCAGAATTTTATAAGACCACAACTACTTAAGAGGTCTTTTGAGTTCTTGTGGCTATTACAGCTTTTCTGAATAAAGTTTAAGTTTCTAATTTGTTCAAAACACTATAATAATTTTTTTATGATATTGGAGATTTCAGCAGACAGATGTTTTATCTTTGTTTTTGCCATGGCATACTAAATATTCTGAATTAATTTGGACAGATGGGTGAAAAGGACATAAGGAAGATGCCCTCCCCACCACAGAACAGACTCACATACACACACACACACACACACATTTATTTCCTTTTTCACACTGTTACCACCTTTTCATCTTCTTTGTTGAAAATTGCCAAGGAAAAGCAAGAAAAGTCTTGACTTCTCCATATACCTAGGAATTCTAGGAAAATCGATCTATTTCAGTAGGGGTCATCAAATATTAGTGTTGTTCCCCTCAAAAAAAGATACCCCTTTTTCCAAAAAACAAAAACAAACCAAAAAAAAGTCCTGATACCTGCTAAACTTCTCAGGAAACAATGTCCACCACTTTTCTCCCTTTTTCTTCAGCCTATACATATGTGTGTACATATATGTACATATACATGTGTGTATGTATATAACACATACTGCATATATATCTATACACACATATGTGTGTGCATGCACAGAGAAAGACATAGAGAAAGAAACAGAGAGACAGAGAGAGTTGTTTGTTTGTTTATACATAGTTGCTAACAAACTGTTTCCCCCATTAGACGGAGCTTCCTGAAGGTAGAAACTGTTTTTACCTTTCTTTGCATCCCTAATACTTAACATAGCGCTTGTTACATAGTAAACCCTTAATAACAGTTTGCTGACTAACTGACTGACATGAAATGATCACATTATATGGCTAGCTACAGAAGGGTTTCTACAGATTGATTCCATTATGTTCCTGCTTCCAGTACATCCTTTCTCCATGTTCTGTATGAAGGCATATTTAGCATCTGAGGTGATATGGCTAATGACCCTAGCCCAAGTCATCTGGAAATCAAGGCTTCTCCAGCTAGCCTGTGAATTCATTATGCACAATGTGGGATAACTAGAATTCCACAGCAAGAGAAAATGACCTCTATGTCACTATCCATCCCGTATTCTCCCATTAGTCAAAGTCCTGTCCGCCTCAAACTCTTGGCCTTCTACTTGTATGGTGTCAGAGGACTGCATCCAAAGAAGTTAATGATCCTTTTCTTGAAAGACAGCTAAAAGGACTTTACAAACTCATGCAGCATTTACACAGAAACCAGGCATTTTCTTTTTTCCTGTCACTCGTGTTCTTTTTTTCTCCCAAAATCATAATTGCTATTGTTTTAATATTGTTATTAGAGAAATTAACCTAATATATTTTCTTCAGTAAATTAAGCATACTACCCACCATTTACTAACTGAAAGGAATTTTGTTTTTAATGATTTAACCTTTTAGAAGTAGTCACTCTGCTCTTTTAAAAAATAATTTTAGTTTTCAACATTCACTTCCATAAGTTTTCAAGTTTTAAATTTTACCCCTCTCCCTTCCCTTTGCCCCTCCTCAAGATGGTATACAATCTGATAAAGGCTGTACATATACATTATTAAACATTTTCATATTAGTCATATCGTAAAGAAGGATTAGAATGGGAAAAACCATGAGAAAGAAAAACCAAACCAAACCAAACCAAACCAAACAAAAAAGAGAAAGCAAATGCCACTCTGCTCTTAAAAGTATTATTCCTAATTTCCATTTTATGATTGTGTTAAGGCTTGTTAGGTCTAGCAGGTTATCAACCTACCCACCCCCTCTTATCTCCAAATCCCTGAAAGCTCCCTGCTTACAAATTTCCTAATAAAACAATGCACAAGAAGGGACAGTAGTCAGCAACTTCACTTGGTCCTCATTCAGTTCCTCACTGATATCAAATTGATTGCCAACTTAGTGGAGTGGCAAGACACTGGCTGTATGAGGAGTCAAGAGACCTGCATGCTAAGCAGTATCTAAATGGGGAAAGAGCAAGAGGTTTCTGTCAGGAAATTAGGAGAGTCTCTTCATTTCCTACTAATTCAATGCTGAAAAGTCCTACAATGTTATTTTTGAATGCTTTAAAGTAAAATCCAATGATATCATTCTTTGGAGTTCCAAAATGTCCTAGCCTTGTTCCTGAGTCTTTGAAAGCCATGAGAGTGGCGTATCAATTCTGGCACATTCATCCCCCTATGGAAAGGTACTACTATGGGTCCATAAAGACTAAACACTGGACAGAGGGCTATCCAGTAATTCATTAGGACTCAAGTAAAATAGGGATGTAGGTATTGTGCGTGATCTGTGCTGGTTCAAGGAATACTTCCACCAATCAGTTCACAAATCTTTAACAAGTACTAAAGGGAGTTAAGCTCAAATGAGTTAGAGGTCATACTTACAAGCATTGTAGCCACACTGTTACATCATCCACGCCATCAAGGTCATAGGATTATAAACTGTCAGAGCTGGGCCCTTCCAACTCTCTCACTTTATACAAGAAACTGAGGCCTAGGGGAGTTATTAAATGACTTCGTCAAGAACGTAAGTGGGGCAGGTAGGGGGCACAGTGTACAGAATGCTGGCCTTGGAGTCAGGAAAACTCATTTTCCTGAGTTCAAATCCAGCCTCAGACACTTACTAGCTGTGTGACCCTGGACAAATCAATTAACCCCATTTCCCTCAGTTTCCTTTTCTAGACAATGAGCTTAAGAGGGCAATGGCAAATTACCCAGTATCTCCGACAAGAAAACTCCAAATGCGGTCACAAAGAATCAGACATGACCAAAAATGACTCAACAACAACAAAAAGCAAATAAGACTAGTTGAGGTGGGACTCTAACCCAAGCCCTCCTGACTCAGAGTCTAATACCTATTACACCATCTCAGTTATTTGTTAATCGTCTTCATAGACTTTCTGGTTCTTTCCTATGTCTCCAAGTTATTGTTTTAAAGAGCATATGGAAATATGAGGAAGAATTTCGAGAGCATGGATTGAAAATTCTCAACAGTTGTCTTACATTTGTAGTAGAGTTGCTCATCCAAGCATTCCTTTCTCTCTGAAGTACACAGATGCTCCTCTCCTCTATCCCTAATCAACACATACATCAGGCTCCTTACTCAAAGTGTCAACTCACACATTTTGCCACCACAAGAGCAAGGTTGATGAAATGAAGAAAGGAATTTGAAAATTCTCAACACTTGTTCTATAATTCTCCAAAATGGTACAATAGAATTGGGTATCTGTGAATAAACAGTAAGATATATGTATATGAATCACGTCCTCTAAATGCGTAAAAGGGCCAGAAGTTAGGTCAATGGGAAAGAATTGAAAATTTACAAGAAAGTAAAATGAGAACCATATCCTGAATCTACTAAAACAAGTACATAGGCTGTTTTCCTTTTCACTAACTCAAAGGCCACTCCCCTTCGCTGCTCAACCCAGGTGTTGAAAATTTCTAAGAAAAAAATGTATTTAAAAAAATGTCTAGATGTGGAAAAGCACAAGGAAACACTTGCAAAATATGTGCTAAGAACAAACGAGAGGCTTTCCCATTTTGTCTGCAAAATTGATTCTGAAAAGGGAGTCACTAAAAGTACCGCTTTTCTTGGCCCTTTTTCTTCTGCTGAAAGAAAGCACAGTGACATGGGAAAAAGCTAAAATTATATGCAGTGAAAATATCTCATATTATGAAAGCCTTTTTGAGTCATAACTGTAATCGAATTCAATTCTGTATCAGCTTTGCCAAACACTATCAATGGTTACTACAATAAAAATTAATATTTTGTCACTTGGCATCTGCAGTAACTTTGGTATATTTGACATGTTGGAGCTATGGCCATTTGGCTTTTCCAGCTGCCTTCCCACACTCTTCATTCATACAGGATGGATGATTTTTATATATACAAGTGGCATCCTCTGCCCCGATGCGATCTGCTATGCTAACAGGAAAAAAAGAATGATAAAAGAATTTTTCTCATACCAGAGAAGGCACACATATGCATCCACCCACACGACTATTTGGTTATTTTAATATAGCATGTCTAGTAATCAAGAGTATAGGTGTTTTACATAATGCTTGAGGTGGCTTTACATAATGTTTCTAGGCTATGGTTCAGATACTTGAGATTTATTTAATGTTCAGCATTTGACAGTCTGCTGTTAAAGAAAAACAGTTTGCAATTGAACATTGTTAACTATTAGCATGCTCTAGGAACTAAAGCAATTTAAAATGTTAAGACTTTGCATTCTTTGCAATTATTTTTAAAGGGAAAGGAATTTATTTTTTAAATATGGTCATTAAATGTTATCCTTTCCTGTTCAAAAATCACAAGTATACCGAGATTTAAGAAGGACTCTATGCTTTATAAAATGATTATGCAGAGAATTTATTTTAAAAGTGGGGTCTCCTTATGTATTTAGAAAAAATGTTATTTGCAAAAAAAAATCATTTTACATGCAACTTTTTAGGATTGTATCTACAGCAGAAGTGAGAGACAACTGTACCTAAGAGATGTACCAAAAGATGAGACACCATAGCCACACAGTATGCTGTACACAGCCCATTTAACTAAACCTTTTATTTAAAAATCTAACAAATTCCCCTGCGTAGGCTAAGTTTCCTTAAGCTTGCCTGGCCAGATTCCCTATATTCAACAGAACAGGATCCAATGTTTAGTCAGAAAAGAAGCTCCTTCATATTAAGATAATTATACAAATTTTAACTTCTTAGTATGTGTTTTTTAAATTAATAACAGAGTGGACCTCTTTGCTTAGAAGAAAATTTGATTTAGACAACATGACTTCCTTAACTGCTAAAACTAAAAGCCATTAAAAAAATAACCCCTCAGCCAAAGAATTTGACCAAATATTTAACATCAATTGATCATTTCTGTTTTACACATTCTACATCTCAATATCCATATTCCCTCCATTCTCTACTGAGAATGTGGCTGTACTAATATTGCCTCTCATAGAAGTTCTGAAACAACGAGGACTTTTCAAGGCTTAGTTTCAAACTGGATGACTTCAGTGTTGAACATAAAACTCTTAGATTCGAAGTTATCCTGTTTTAAGCACATCTCAAAGTTCCTCAATGTTTCTCATATTAGTGAAATTCAAATCCACTGCTCTTAACCATTCTCTTTAGATTCAAGGTTTTCTTAAATTGTTTATTACAGACCAGGTGAGAAAAACATTTTGTTGTTGTTCAGTTGTTTCAGACTTTTCATGACCCCACTAGGAGTTTTTTTGCAAAGACAATGGAGTGCTTTGCCATTTCTTTTTCCAGCTCTTTTTACAGATGAGAAACTGAGGCAAACAAGATTGGACTTGCCTAGAGTCACACTATTAATGTGTCTGAGTCCAGATTTGGATTCATGAAGATGAGTCTTCTCAATTTTAAGCCCAGCACCCTGTCCACTGTGCTACCTGCCCCTGAGGAAAGCATTGCATCTTCAAAATTATAAAATGAAGGTTATCTTGTTTCAAATTTTAGAGAAAAGAATGAACCTCAAAGAAACTCTGCTGAAAAAGAAACTGAAAAAAATGGCAAGAATAGATTCCTCAGTATTAATCTAAAGAAAATTCATGAAACCTCAACTTGTGAGAGCGCCTCTCTAGTTTGGGAGTCAAGCCAAAACTCTGACAGGATGGCAAAGTATTGAATCCAGCATTCTACTGCATGCTCCATAATTATGCCACAACCTGGGAGATAAATTTCTTCAGCCCTTTGGGCTTCCAGCTCTCCACCTGCTACAGTGAAAAGCAATCCAAGAAGTAGCCTGTTCCCAATTTTCAAAGCATCTTTCAACATACTTAAAATTATTTTAACAACAGAGTCAAGTTAATAAAATAGGTGTAATTGCTCTCTTTTCTCTACCATCCACCCTTGCTGGCTGAGGTCAATTCTCCCAGAATTCCTTTGAGACTATCCATCAAGTAGATCCAATCAGCCAGAAGCCACAGACTGCACAGCCACTGGAGGGTAATATTTTCCATAGAAAGGTATGACTGAAAATAGTAGGTCAGGAAAAGAATATCTTGTATCTTAATTTTAACACCTCCAATTGAATCTTAGCTGAAATGAAGAAGTCACGATGGAGGAAAGAACTTTCCTAAACAAAATTTGGGCAAAATGACCACTGGCATAGATGAAAGAAAACTAATGGCATGAACCTCTGGGACAATGCTGTGCCATACAATGCTTTTCTCACCACCAAGAGTTGATTTGCAGATCATTCAGAGCATTTTCTAGGTGGAAGAATGAAATAAAAAAATGTCCAAATCAAAGTGGTGCATCAATGCACCCCAGTTTTATAAAACATATCTGCTAACTGAAGGAGTGTTTTGGTTTTTTTTGAGAAGTCTTGTCAAAAGAGAAAAATTTCTGTCTATGGAATTGGAAATGATGAAAGTTGTTCCACGGCCTTACTCTGTTAAGCAGCCAAGTTTGAGAAGGAACAATATTACAGTTCATTCATTGCATGAGTCTCCAGAGTCTTTCTTACTGCAAGATGTGCTTCTTGTATTTTTTGGATGTTTGACTCATTCTCCAGGGCCACCTCCAGAACACAGCCTGAGTTTTCAATGTTTATTCAGTTCCCCATAACTTCGAGAAGTAGCTACTACTACTAGTAGCTACTATTACATATTTTCACTCCAGATGAGTGATTGTTAATTTGTTAACGATAGATTTCCTAAGGAGACAAAACATCTACAAAAAAGTATGAACTACAAAACAATGAAGGCTAGAAAATGGTTCAACAAAATGTAAATGAATTTGGTGACAAAAAAAAAAAAAGATATGGAGAAGTAGCTCAGACCTCTTCAATTTCAAGGTTAAATTGGCTCAGACAAAACAAAGCCAAATAAAGTCATGTCCCCAAAGAGAAACCAAACTAAAACAAAAATATCTGGGCTCCAAAATCTCAATTTTTTAAAACGTTTTTATCTTTTTCCAAGTTAGTGGGTTCCAATGGGATTCTTTCTCTCTCTCTCATATGCATACACACACATACACCCATGTACACACACATGCACACACACACGCACACAAACTCACATTGTAACTAACATTTACACAGCACTTTATGATTAGAAGGTACTTTCCTATCCAGTGACATAGGCACTGGATTATCATTATTCCCATTGTACAGATAAGGAAGCTGAGGGTTAGAGAAGTGAAATGACTTGTATATGATTGTACATACCTAGTCACTGGCAAGGATTTGAACTCAGGCTTCAAAATATCAAGCCTGACATTCTTGCCTCTCTAAATGAGATAATAATTGTAAAGTTCTTAGCATAGTGTCTCTATAGTAAACTCTATATTAATGTTAACTATTATAGCTATTTAGTTTTTTGTTTTTATTTATCAAAGGCCTATTGTTTTAACAAAAAAGATTTAAAATACACGTCTCAAACACCTGGATGCCCCTCTTTCTAGCAACTCTAGTTGAACTGCAGCTATGTGTGTATATATATACATATATATGTATATATATACACATATATACATATATACATACATATGTGGTTTCTTTAACTCTCATTTATCACAGCTGGTTTTTGACAGTGGCTGCCTTCAGGGACTGACCAATGAAGCTATATATCAATATAGTATTTACTATGTGTCAGGCATCGTACTAAGTGCATTACAATTATTAGCTACCTCCTCCTCCACCTCCCCCTCCTTCTTGTTTCTTTTTGTTTGTTACACATGGACCTGCATCACCCCAGCAAGATAAAGCACTGCCTCAATGGAATGCTAATATTGCTGCAAGTCTGAAAAAGGGACTTTTTTTCCACAGGAATTATAAAAAGAAATACAGTTGTCTGTTAAGTATGACCTCAAACCCTGGCAATTTTTGTGTTCATAATTCCTTTTCTATAAACTTGACCCCTACAGGAACCCATTGTGTTTGATATGTTGCAGTTTTAATTTTAATTAGAAAAAGAGTTGCAGCTTTACTTATTTTCTTAATTCTCTTTTGAAAGTGTCAAAGCTGGGCTACCATCACAGTCAGACCAATGACTATCATTAATCCAAGCAGAGCTGCAGGTCACAGTCTCACACACTGCTTAGAAAATACAGCAGGCAAACAAGAAGGTAGGGTAAAGAAGGTAAAGGGCAAGGGAATCCCCCACAGATTGGCACTAGAGAAATGGACTTAAGGAATTCTGTTAAGATTCACTATCATACAGTGCATCCATGCTCAATTAAACTATAAAGAATAAGAACAGCTGCTACTCACTATACACTACTATTAAGAATATCTGATCACTTGGAATAGTGTCATTATTAACATGGCATAAAATATTTGGGGTGTATTATATCAATTATAAGCATGAAATGCAAATATGGAATCCCTTTTGGGTTTGCCAGTGGGAGAAACACAGAATAATTTTCCTAGCAGGACATTCCTCCTCAGTTTTAGAACAGAGCTATGATTTCTATATATTAGTATGTACTAACAATAATAATTATACAACATATATACAACTAGCAATACTAGTTAGAACTACAAAACTTTCTTCTTCCCATATGGATAGGTATAATTTTAAATAGCTGTTTCAGGGCATGAGTGAATGTATTTCCCAGGGTCACACTATCTAATCTATCTAATCTATCTACCTATCTATCTATCTATCTATCTATCTATCTATCTATCTATCTATCTATCTATCTACCTACCTATCACTGGAAGGGACCTCAGAGGTCAAGTTCCACTCCTGCATTTTAAAGATGAGAAAAGTGAGAAGAGAAACTTGCACAGTCACCCAACTAGCAAATATCTGAGGTACCTTTAATCCCAAGTCTGATTCACAACAAGGCTAGTTCTTAATATATTATGCCATAAAGCTCCTCTTTTTCTAGTTGAAACTCTAAAATGTTTAAGCCACATTGAATCTTCTCATTGAGTGGTACTAGGAATACTACCTCTGTAGTCTAAACTAACATGACAAAAGGTTATTGGTCTTCAAGTCTGTGAGAAGGACTGAGAGCAGCTTATTTCTTAAGAATGTTCTTAATTATGTTGCTGACCCAATAATATAATATCTTCAGAGGAGGTTGCATGTTTAAACTTGGAGACCAGATTCCCATTTCAGAGAGGCATAGAAGAGTTCATTCAAAATTGATCAGATCTGGACCAAAATATTCTTTAAGTTATTTACAAATCATAAGAATAACATTGACAATATTTTACTGGCCAAATAAATCTTCAGTTTTCAATTAGATAAGCTCATAGAGAACAGACTAAGTGAAATTTATAAATAATCCTCAACCTTCCTTTTACACATAAATTTCAGTTCAATTCATCAGATCTTCTACCAGTCACAAACAAATTCAGATAAATCACAGAGATTGCTGGTCAGAATTAAATATGTTTCAATTACATTTTTTCTTTAATTAATGCAGCTTTATTACTTCCAAGTGCATACTGTATCAGTAGCTAATGGCTAACAAAGTGTTTAACGAATAGATTAGGATTACTTATAATTATTCCATTGTCTGGATGCCAACAGAGACTTTTAAAGTACTTGAAAAGTTTTCTTCTCTTGAGTCATCTAAACATTTACCCTTCTCTATGTTATTTACACTACTCATTAGCGAAGCAAACATTTTTTTCATAGATGGAAGATAAATCTCAGCCTAGACCCTATCTAAATTATTACAAATTTTAAATTAGCAGAGGGTCAAAATTAATGATGTTTTGATATAGTAAAACTAGAAGATCTTAATTTTATCTCCAACCTCTTCCCAGCATATTATCAGGTAAAAATATTAATGAGCAGTGAAATGACAAATGTCATAAATGAGTAACCTGAGAAGTAGTTGTAGATTTTGGGACCTTGGGTAGAGGCCAATTTCTAATACTTTGATATATACAAAGAAGGTACTCAGTATTTCATAATAAAGAAAAGGAGAATGTTCTTACAGGCAAAATAGAAGAACTCTAAATTACCCAACACCAACTACATGCCTGTGTTAAGTGCTTTTTTACAAATATCATCTCATTTGATCCCCATAACAACCTTGAGGGGAGGGTACAAACAGAAGTTAAGTGACTTGTTCAGGGTCACACAGCTAGTATCTGAGGCTAGATTTGAACTCATGTCTTTCTAACTGCAGACCTGACACTCTAACCACTATACCACCTCCTGCTTCTGTTTGGCTCCAGAATTACATAGTACCACCATCCCCATTTGTTCTAGTTGCATAGTGATAGTTGCCATTACTTCCTTCTCCTCAACCCCTTCAACATCTCATTACAAAGGATGTTTTCTCTGAAGCTTACCATAGTAGATCCAGAGTTTAGCTAGCCAATGCTCTACCAAGTGGCTCAAGTAACCTGGTTTCCAAAGACATCGTTAGTGATACTACAAGAGCCAGGCATGGTATGATGCTTAATGCCTGGAACACATTAGGTACTTAAAACTTGTTTTAAAAAGTTTAAGTTTAAAAAGTTTAAAAAAACTTAAAACAATGCTTGCTGACTGACTGACCCTGGTCTACCTGCCACTTGGGAAAGAAGGAAATACCATCACTAAAAGACGTTATCTATAATATACACACAATTTGTTATTAAAGGGATCACATAATCAAAAGAAACTCTGAAGACACTGGTCCAATCTCCATCTTAAACCTGAATTCCCACTTGTAGTCACCCAGACTCTGCCTGAAAATCCACCAGTGACAAGGCAACATATTTCACTTTTAGACAGCAATAAACATTAGGGAGTTTTTCCTTTATAGTGAGCCTATGTCTGCCTGCTTCTATCTTCCACCTATTTCCATTCATCTCTCCATCAACAAGAATTTGTTAAGCAAGGTACTAATGCTAAGTATTGGTCCTATTTCTGTCTTTGAGGGCCACAGAAATAAAACTAATCCTTCTTCCACATGGAATTTCTTCAGACACCTGAAAGCTGGCTCTTAGGTCCTCTCTTTTGTCTTGTTCTGTTCCAGACTAAGCAACCCTTCCTCGTAGGACACTGTTGTGTAAGAACCAAGGTCAGAAATCATGACCTAGCCTTCCATGATCTGGTTGAACCACAGTGTATCACCTCTCCCTCATTTTCAAAGGTGTGTGTTTATATATTTGCTGAGCAGGCAAAGAAGTGCAATGAGACATCAAATGGAAACTTTCTGTCAAGTTAACAGTAAATGATACTAAAGAGTTATGAGTCACAAATATTTTGTTAAGTATATGGTTGTTTTTCTCTAATAAAACTTGGATCATATTGCTCTGTATTATTCACTCACACCAAAAATTCCATCTGGAAATCCAGAGCCAAGTCTTTCCAAATAATTACAACTCCCAAATCCCCTGATCTACTGCTTCAATGATGGGTATCCCAACTAACTCTTACCATTTGTCTCGATTAACTTTGTGCAAACAAATGAAACAGTTCCACCAGAGTGATAGGGTTTAAAAGTTTCCCTTTCTAAGTTTCCAGCCCAGACAGTGTACCCTGAGTTGTGTTGACCAGTCAGTAGTTCCTTGTTACAGGATCACATGACCCCTGAACTGAAACTGGAAGAAACGTAGCAGCATTAACTAAAAGACTGTACTGGCTACCCCTCTGCTTAATTTATTAAATATGTGGTACTCTGCTTTGGTCGCATACTTTTGTTAATCTAGTCAGGTCCTTCTGTTGGGCATCGGGAGCTTAAGGGGAAACAGTTCAAGCTACGTTCAAAAGGAACAAGATCTTTTCGTCAGGCTCAGGGGCAGTAGGAAATTATCACCCATACACCATTCTTTAAAATAAATATTTTTAAAATATATACTGTTACAATTTTCAAATTGGCAAAATGGCAAAGAGAACTTTTAAAAATATCAAACCAAGCTGCCACTGCTTGCCTTAGTAAAAGTAAAGCTGTAATATACTGAAGACAAAAGGTTCCTTTAGGGGTAAAGCTTACAGGAAAAGAATCATGAATACAAAATATTCCAGGATTTGAGGATGAAAGGTGACTGCCTGTGCTTAACAGACAACTTTATGTTTCCTCTCACAATCAGTCCCTTTTTGCAGTTGGCAAAATATAACATCAGTGTTCCAGGTAAGTCCCACCACTTTTGGTTGCTACATGTCCTGGCTCTACCCCAAAAACAATATGAACTGCAGGCAAATCCATTAACCTCACAGGGTCTTAGCTTTGTCATGTGTAAAAAGAAGGGTCTAGGCTATATGACCTAAGGCTTCTACTAGTTCTTAAATTCTATGACAGCATAGCAAGCCTTACTCTGCTGAGCTGAACAGGAAAGAGCTATTGTAGGAGAAAACCAGGGTAGGAGAGGAAAATTAAGCCTCAATTAAGGAAATACTTGCTAATAATTAGAGACATGCCAAAGATGCCTTGTGATGTGGTGGTTCACCCAATCTTCAGCCTCATTAGAAAAGATCTTCAGGTAGAGGATGGTTGACTATTTAAGAATTATGTTGTAAAAAAGAATTCTCATTCAGGTCTATTTTGGACTAGCTGGCCTCTGAGATTCTGTGATTTTCTGATTCCTTCAAGTGCTAATATGTGCCTGTGTGTCTTCTTCCCATTTTTCTTTATGTTCTCCTTAAAAGGGTGTGTGTGTGTGTGTGTGTGTGTGTGTGTGTGAATTTTAATCATCACTTTCACACTGGCTCTTCTTAAGCATGCACACCTTTAAAGCTAAGTAAAGCACAGGCTTGCAATTCTATGCAAGAGAACAGTATTGGAGAAATTAAGTTATTTAACTCAAGTTCAAACAGAAAGTCAATGGAAGAGTCAAAAATATCGCTTATTCCTCTTTGAGTTCCAAAGCTAGTGTTCTCAGTGCTATGGCCCCCTGAAGATTCTTGCCACTCACCCTCCAATACTTACAGGTGCCCTGGGTGAATGGCAGCACCAAGGGGAGGAGCGAAGCTTTGACCCAATTTCATTAGAATCTCACCAGTTTGGACTCTGAGACTAATCTGATTCCACACACCAGTTTTGTTTGCATCTCCTACACTTACACTGTCATTTAAAGATACTGGAATTTACTGAAGCATCTATAAACAGGAGAATGTCTCCCAGTCTAAGACATGGCTTCTTTCTCTCTTAAATACAGCTGGTTAAGTTAAGCTGCCTGGTAAGCATTTTGTGCAGGAAGGAATTCTGTACAGTTGGGAGAAAGAGCACACTGCTCGAAGACTCCATTCTGAGATAAAACTAGCATTAATCATGTTTGGGAAGGATGGAAAGAAACCTTTGAGAGTACAAGATGCATTTGGGGGAAGAAAGAAGGAAAAAAAGACTGAAAGTACAGGGCTGCTATAAGAAATAAGGTCAACACAGCTGCCCTTTAGAAAAAGAAATTGCACATACAGATGCAACAGATAACGTGGATTCTTTCTCTGAAAAAAAAAAAAGAGGTCATTTTTTACATTCAGGGCCCCAGAAAATAAACAAGGGCTGTCGATGGCTAAAGAGTACATGGTAGGCTCCAACTGCTTGCTTAAGATACCCTCCAATATACATCCTTGTCTCCTTATATTAAAAGGGTGGCAGGGGGCTACAACTCAAGTGAGCTATTTTATCTTGCCTTAGCCTTAATTGGGCATTTTTTTTGATACACAGTTTGAAGGAGGAGCTTCTAAACTTTTATTTTTATCTGATCATGTTTGCTGCTTTCTCTCTTACCTCTTTCTCTCCGGCCCCCACCCCGACTCCTCCACCCCTCACCCCACCTACACTGGCATTCTCTGTGGTCAAAGAATCTGTTTCAGTATTAGTGTTCAATATTGTAAATGTCAAGTATAACACACTACACATTTCCTGTGCTATTTAAAGCACCCCCAAGCAATTATTTGCTGTGAAATATTAAACTATAATTTTTCACAGCTAATGGCAATTCTTACAGCCTTAGTTGTGGCAGATTCACCCTTGGAACATCCAAGTAGAGTTTTTAAATCAAATGGATTATTTCTGCTACTTGGTGGACATGAGCTATTTTGCTTTTTTGGGTAGGAAAAAAATACCCTTAGCAAAGATTTTTAGTGTCCCTTTTCTGATGGCATTTTTGGAGATAATATGCAAACTATGCTAGAATAGTTTTTTCCCATGTAAACTCTTTGCATTCTTTGATTACTTAATAGCCATCTCAAGGACTTTGACCCTTACATCTTTCTGTAAGCAAAAAAGATACAAATATACATTTGAACCCTGTCGTAATACAGTTCATCCAGACTGATCCATGATCTTCTAACTATTTTATAATTAAAAATAATACCAGTCTAAAAAAATAAAAGGGAAAAGTGATTTAGAGAAAAAATAAAACCAGTCTAATATAACAGGATTAACTTAGAAGAGGCCTATAGTCCTGTTCCTCAGTACCAGTATTATAAAGTATTTATATACATAGACACACCTGAGAAAATGTTAACCAACATTAAGAAAATAAATGCATAGATATGTATGAATTATATGTATATATCATCTTTAGAACTTCAAAATCCACTACTTTTTTTGTAATTAGCTAAATTGTGGTTATTTTGAATATGTCTTTAATTATGTTAGATATTTTTGCTACAACATGTAGGTGTCTCAAAAGTAACAGATTTGCTTTTGCTGCACAGTTAAGGCAGCACTAAATTGCCACCCCCACTTACAGGACCGGGCAGCATTTAAAGGCGCCCTCATGCAACATTGTACAATTTGCAAATAATGAATGCCTGTTCGCTTGTTTAAAAAAAGGAATAAATGAATTATTGGAATACATTTTCCTCCTGATGAAAGAATTACCTTACTAGCAATAGGCTAAAATATGTTGGTCCTTTCATGAACCATCCTGAATATTACTCCTTGCTGAACTATGACATCATAAAGCCAGCCCAGTAAGATGACAAAATTGTATTATCTCAGTGGGTTCCACTGCTTTGATCATATTGTGTAGAAAGCCTTGTGTTACTACATAAGAGTGCACCATTGTCTCCACTGGGACCCTGTTAAGGACTACATGTCTGCAATAGCCAACATTTATGAATTATAAACATTGGCCTGGCTTCTGTCAACACTGTCATTCTGTATATTACAGTGGTGTGTGTGTGTGTGTGTGTGTGTGTGTGTGTGTATATATATATATATATATATATACACATATGTATATATATATATCTCTTTACTTTTAAAATTATGTTGTTAACTTTGAAACATGCATACTGCTATAATATGTGACATATAACTTTGTGTCATATATACATATTGTAAAAATGTATTATAGATCTATCGATAGGCATGGGCAGCTAGGTAGTACAGTGGATAGACTGCTGGCCTTGGAGTCAGAGGGACCTGAGTTCAAATGTGACCTCAAACACTAGCTGTGTGACTCTGGGCAAGTCACTTAACCCTGTTAAGCCTTAGTTCCTCATCTGTAAAATAAGCTGGAAAAGAAAATGGAAAACTACTCCAATATTTTTGCCAACAAAACCTCAAATCAGGGATACACAAAGTTGGCTGTGATTCATCCACAAAGCTGTAGACACAGACATAGGAATAGATATAAATATAGATATATAACTCAGCTCATCTATGTTGCCTCTTGAATAGCTGAAGAGTTTTCTTTTGCCCCAAAGGTACTCTCTTTTCTACCAAAGTTCTTCAGTTCTGGTCCTAGAGGTCAGATCTTAACTACCAGTATGAAAAATACTACTCTAAGGCCTGAAAAATACTAAACCAATATTCGCTTTAGGGGGAAGTGTTCTGTGGTATGAAATAAGGGGAGGGGGTACAGTTTGCTTATTATGCTTTTTACTCTTAACTAAAAATGTATTTCAAAACATTTTTTGCAAGCAACACAACAGACACATTGCTTCTGTATTTTTAAAAGTGAAGGTATACATTTTAAACAACAGTGAAAAGGATCACTTCCTATATTTCTACTTTCCCTAAGTGTATTTTTATTCTCTATATTTATGCGATCAAGACTGGCAATTTTTAATTAAAAAAGAAGGTATAATGCATCAGATACAGCATTGTAATGAAATTACTGAGCTGAAGGGACCTAGCTCTGAAACCTAGCTCTGCTACTCATAATTTATATTGGATAGAATGATCATAGATTTAGAGTGAGAAGAGACCTAAAAGACCACCTAGTCCAACCCACCCATTTTGCAGATGAGGAACTGAGGGCAAAAGAGATTAAGAGACTTTCCCAGAATCACAGTCATTATTTGGGGCAGGATTTGAAGCCACATTTTCTGGACTCCACATCTAGTATTCTATCTTCCATATGACATAAACTCTTGATCTTGGTTAGGCAGCTCACTTCACTTTAGGGATTTTGTTCTTTCCTATCTGCAAAATGAGAAGCATTTCTACAACCTTTTCCAGCTTGCAATTCCATAACAGGAAATTTCATGGAAGCCAATATCCAGTCCAAATCCATGGCTGAATACTATCTACAAGGTCTTGGTGATTTTCCCAACTATCTGAACACTTTCAATAACAAGGACAGCTAGATGGCACAGCGGATAGAGTGCCAGGCCTGGAGTCAGAAAGACTCATTCACATGAATTCATATCTGGCCTCAGACACATACTAGCTGTGTGACCCTGGGTAAGTCACTTCACCCACTTTGCCTCTGTTACTTCATCTATAAAATGAGCTGAAGAAGGACATGGCTAACCACTCTAGTATCTTTGTCAAGAAAACCCCAAAAGGGGTCATGAATAGCCAGATACAACTGAAACAACCCAACAGCAATAGTAGGGAATTTACTCTCTAAAAGCAGTTCATTCCATCTTAGAACAATTCTAAGTGTCTGGTAGTTCTTGCTTTATTGAGCCAAAATCTGACTACCTAAATGAGGTAACATTGTATACAAAAACAAACCCTGTAATGGAAAGACATACAAATACTCATGCTAGGCATATGTCATTATTATGCACTTTTAAAATGTCTACTTTTCATTTTCTATAGAATCATAATATATAGTCATTTAAATCTTGAGAATTATTTCAACACCAAATTCCAGTGAATATTCTTCTTATTTCATTTTTTCCCATGCCCCACAAAACTCAATGAAGCTACTTACATTTTTAACACTTCAGGAAAAAAAATACAGCAAGGGAAATTAAAGTTTTAGAAGCCTTCCAGTGCCAAATATATGAAGCGAGGATATATGGTAAATGACACAAATATTGTTCATCAAATTATCACAAGATCATATTTCACAGAATCATAATTGATCTTCAACTAGCTTAAGGAAGGTCATTGTAGGTTATGTGGTGCAATGAAAAGGGATCCTGAATTCAAAGTCAGAGGATGGGAAGACACATCCTGGCTCTGCTACTTATTATTCAGTGTTGGACAGATCCATGAACCTCTCTGTCCTGTTTTCTCACCTGTAAACGAAGGGGATTTAGCTAGATTTCTTCCTGCTCTAAATCTCTGAAATTTATGGAGGTTATATTTCCCTCTCTCTTGGTACAATGGAAAGAACACTGGCCTTTGAATCAGTCTATGTTCAAACCCTGGTTCTGCAACTTAGTAGCTATGTGATCTACTAATTTCAAGCTGCTAATTTCACAGAGTCTCAGTTTCTTTATTTGTAAAATGAAGAAGTTAGACTCTTAGACAGCCTTAAAGACCTCTTCCACTTCCAAATCTGTAACTCCTATGACTTACAATATTATAAGCATAGCCAACATTCATTTTAAATTCAGAGTTAAATTAAAATAATGTTAAGAAAATGCCAACATTTCACAAGTTGCTCAGGAGGATAAATACCAGTAAGTATTTTGTGACTTTGTGAGCTATGTATGATATGGTGTTCAGTGTTGTAACAGAATTAAGGAGTTTTCCTTTTTCCTACATTTTTTTCTTGTCATTAAGTTTCAATAAGAGTTATTATATTAACCTTCCTTCAGGAAATCTGTTTCCTGGGTTTTGCTATAAAACATGATGTCATTTTCTCTTTGAAAAATCTTCAAAATTAATTTAAAAAAATAAAAATTTTAAAGAGATAGGCTATATAATATACAGGCAGCTAGGTGGCACTTTGGATAGAACCCCAGGTCTACGGTCAGAAAGACTGATCTCTGTGAGTGCAAATCTGGTCTCAGACACTTAATAGCTATGTGACCCTTAATTGTGTTTGCAAGTCACCTAATTTTGTTTGCCTCAGTTCCTCACATGTAAAATGAGCTAGAAGTAAATGGCAAACCACTCCAGCAACTCTGCCAAGAAAACCCCAAATGGGGTCACGTAGAGTTGGACATGACTGAAAAATGACTTAACGACAAAAAATATAAATATACATGTAATAAATGGTGACAGTCACAGCATGCCCATTCATCAAGGTATGGTTTAGTAATAGAAAACTGTCCCCTATACACTGCTAGGATTGGGAAGGAGGTATGCAGGTGAGATCACAGACATGCAAACATTTCAAAACTAGTAAGAATTAGATTTGTTAAGAAAACCAAAAACATATTATATAACTCAACTGGGAACCCAAATATCTTTTCTTCAGAGGGGGGAAAAGTATCATTAATAGTATAGGAAGTTATTTTCCTAGGAAGGCAAAAAAAAAAAAGTCAGGGGATATATCCCCAAACTGAGCTAAGCAAACCTCAACTTTATATGCCCTTCAGGGGAAAAGATTGTAATTAGCTATGACTGATAGAGGAAGGGAGGGTAATGGTTAAGGGATTAGAGTGCTTCAGGAAATCAGAGCAGTGTTTACTTAACAATATCTGCTATTATATAGTATTTTAAGGTTTGCAGAAGACAGAGCACTAAGCTTGGAATCAGGAAGACTCACTTCTTGAGTTCAAATCCAGTCTCAGACACCTACTAGCTGTGTGACCCTGGGCAAGACATTTAACCCTGTTTGCCTTGGTTTACTCATCTGTAAAATGAGCTGAAGAAGGAAATGGCAACCCATTCCAGTGTCTTTGCCAAGAAAATCCCAAATGGGATCACAAAGATACAGATGAAACAACTGAACAACAAAAAATACTTAAGAATTTTTCAAATTTGTTCTTCCCATAACTTTGTAAGGTAAGTGCTATTACTATCTTCATTTTGAGATGAGAAAACTGAGTCTTAATGCAGTTAACTGACTCATCCAAATAACTAATAAGTGTAGGAGGCAAGGTCAGAACACATGTCTATCCTGACATCGCAGCTGTCCCCTTCTCTTTGCTCTTCATATATAAGATGATCCATATCCCATGTACTACAGACTTTGAACATACTGCACCTCAACCTCACAGAAGTCTTTCTTGATCCCCTCAACTGCCAATGATCGCTCTCCCAACATTATATTTCTTGAAAATGTGGAATGTTTCATTTTTTGTATTTATATTCCTAGCATCTAACACATGCCTCTCACATAGGTAGTTAATGTTGTTGATTGATGGATTGACTGATCTCCCATGCTCTTCCCTTACAATCAGCACAGGGGACAGATACTTTCAGTAGGCTGCTCCTGATTTGGAAAATGAAGACAGTTTTCCTAGACCTCAGGAATGAAAACACCACTGAATTTGATTCCTGCCAATCAGTACTCAGGCATTTAATAGAAATCTGTAAACAAGTAAAAAAGTATGCCCAGAGGAAGAAAAATCACCTGGGTATATATTATACATACACACCCTGGAGAAAATGTCATTTCATATCCCCTAAGTGGCATATATCATTGGTTTCCTATGAGTGCCATGCATCTGTCAACACGGCAAAGCTAGCAAGAAAGGATTCAAAACCATAAATACACAGACATACAAACTGAATGACTCCACTGAGGGGAGGGGATCTACTCAAAAGCAATAGACACAAAGTATCTTTTTGGGGGAGGAGAAATAGTGACAACAGAAAACTTCTGGCAAAAAATTTCCTTATTAAATAACAACCAAAACATTTTTTTCCAACAAATTTTTTCTTAAACAAACAAAAATCATAGTATAGTCACGGAGCTAGCCAGAAATGAGCGGTGTCTGAGGAGATCCAGCTTAGCCACAAGAAAGCTGAAGGGTTTAAATTCCCTTCTAAACAAGTCACCCACTTGTCTGTGTCTATGTCACAAGAGTGCCTAATGTGCATGAATTCCAGGCATAAACCAGTTTCCAGTTAACACGGATTGCCTAATCTACCATACGCCCAATTGCAACCTCATCCGTCTGTATTTTGCATACACAAAACTAGCACCAGAAAGCAACTGGCCAGGTCCTTCCTTTAGTGGATGTAGGGTCAAAAGATGCATAGATTTTATCAAGGTCAAATATAGTGTTATAAGAAAACTTTCTGAGATAACAAAGAAAAAAAGAAAGATTAAAAAAAATGAAGATCATAGAAGAAATTAGCAAACAAATGTGTGTACAAGATACTCAGCTACTTAACTTACTTTTTCTTTTTCCTGATCAGAATTTTGAGGGAATTAAATTTAGCTATCATTTTTATGAAGTGACCACTCTGTACAAACATTGTATTTTTAGGCCCTGAAGATTCAGAGCAAAAACCATAAACAGTACCTGTCCTTTAGGAATTTACATTGGAAGTGGAGGAGAGGGTGGAGGGCAAGGAGGATATCCTTTATACAAGTATAATGGTCCTACACAGATAGCTGACAGTCAAAAAGTCCTTCAGAACAACATCCAGGTGGTGGTGGTGGGGGGGCGGTTTGCATGTGGTATGTGTGCGCGCGTGTGTGTGTGTGTATGTGTATATGTGTATTTTTAAATGATAGAAATACCAAAGCTGCTGTTACTTAAATATCATAAAATATTTTGCTAACCATGCACAGACATTTCTGCCCACAGCCTAGTTCCGAAACTTTGCTCTATTTTTAATTATTTGGTGTGCTGAGGGCCTGTTTGCTGATTAACTTCTGTGCTGGACGTCAAAGAGTAAGCTCCTGACCCACACCTAAGAACACAGAAAGCAGCTTAATTATTTTTAAACAGCAAGTGTAATACTGCAAACCAGTGTGTAAGGACAGCTAATTTACAAAGGACCTTTAGATGGCTACTGTTGTCTAAAGCCAGAATATATACGAGGAAAGCTCGCTCACATAAGATAATCAAGAAAAGGGAGGTTTAAAACAGAATAAATATTCCTTCCTTTAATAGTTACTGGAGCTAAATGGAGATGGAGAGAGAATAAAAGTTTTGTTAGGTTAAACTGTGTTAGCCCTAGAAGGCTGAATTCTGACTATCTAAAGGCACTGGAATGCCAGGAGTTTTAAGCAGGAAAAAAAAGAGTAACCCAGAACCAAAGCGTTTGCAGTGGTACAGGAAACGGACTCAGAGGCAAGGAGGACAGAGTCAGAAACTAAACAGTAATACTCAGATACGACACACATTAGAAATGCTGAGCAAAGTGAAACCCAGAGAAGGAGAAGAGGAGGGGAATTAAAGCAAAGAAGGAAGGGAAGAGTCAAGGTATAGAAAAAAATGCATGGTACAACAGATATTTTGCTTTTGTAAGTCTTTTATTTAAAAAATTTTTTTCCAAGTTAGAAAACAAAACAAATCCAAGAAATAAACTAGTGGCCGACCTGAAACGAAAATAAAATTTTAAATGTCAAATTAAATCTGGAAGCAGGGCTAAATGCTACTGGATTTATCGTATCCCTATCATTTTGATCAGTATACCTAAAAAGTTGAGAGTTAAGCGTATCTACCTGGAGAACTAAGGGTCTTCTGATATAGAGTTCAAACCCTAATATAACAAATTCCACAGGAAAATCACTATGCTTTAGCATCATCATTATACTTCCCAGGTGCCAAAACCATCATTACACCTTTCCCCCCATCAGCAAGCTGGGGTTGAAATAAGCAGGCACCTCAATGAACCTGGAAATGGTCATGTGGGTACCAAAGGCACTGACATTTTCTTGCAGGAGATATTTCTCCTGCTGTTTGAAACCTGCTTCTGAGTTCACTGACACTGGTAGAGCTGCAGGCAAAGATTTTGGAAGTGAACTTAACCACTGTGTCAAGACCCTTACAAGGACACAGTCATGCTTGTGGACGATTTTTTAAAATCCCCTAGTAGGAAGAAACACAAGCAGTCATCATGTCAGAAGAAAAGAAAGAACTCACTCCTAAGAATCTTCTTATGTCACACAAGTAAAAGTTGGGTTTTGGAAGTGGAGGTAGATATGGATGTTGGTGATATTAAAGAATGAATAAACTTTTAAATTGTTTATTAATCACTGCGCTAAGTACCGAGGATATAGACTGAAAAGGGAAAAGGTCCTTATTCTCAAGAGCTCACATTCTAAATGGGGAAAACAACACATACAGGAACATTCAGCTGCCAGGCAGATGAAAAAGTTGGTGGTCCTTAGAGTATCAAACAACCATCATAGTCTTTGGGCAAGAGGAGATAGATGGATAAATAGATGGATAGATAGATAGACAATTCCTATTCTGCAAATTTTATCATTTTAATTATATCACATAATTAATACTGACAAATTTTTCAATTTGGTAAATTTTGTGATAAGGCGAAGAAAATGTTACTATAGGTCCTTAATCAAGGCTTGGAAACGTTTCTGTTAAAATGAAATTGTTTACTTTAACAGTATTCATAGCAGTTAGATCTGACCTGTGGCTACAGCCTATAATACTCTTACAAAATAAATCACCGAGTTCAAATTTTTTAAAAGTCAGGACGAACAAAAATGCAGTTGGCCAAACACAAACTGCTTTCCGTGGGATCTTCTAGTTAAATGAGAGCTATTCAACTTGTCTCAATTGCTGTAGCCAATCTCCAATACACAGCAGATTTATATTTCAGAAGGTTTTTTGACAGAGAACAAAATGTTACTGAAATATCTCTTCCATTCCTTTTGTCCTACATAACATTCCATGAGCCAAACTCATAACAAGGGGCATATATTTGTCAGCTTCTGTTTACTCTTGTTTCATTCTAGTTTGTCCATGCTGCAGTTTTATTTTCTTTTTTTCACCCTTTCTTAGCCAAAACTTAACACATTCATTTCTATCATGCTGTATCTGCATACTGAAAGGCAACTTTTTACAGTACACTATCGTAAAATATCTGTTTTTTCCCCAAGAGTCCTATTAAATTTTGACCTATGAGGAAAATATTTATGGTAGGAGATAGAAACACTAAAAGTCAAAGCTGAAAAGCAATTCTAACACAACAGTCAACACACCCTATGTGTGTTCATTACTCCACAATTTAAACCTTGGATCTATGAGGAACAAACAGGCTAGAACCAGTAGAAACAAACTGATGCAAGATGAATCCTCTATGGCTTCTGTTGTCGGTCATCCCAGGTCTAAGCCTGTGCTCAAATGACAGCATGAAAGGCCTGGGTTTGAGCCTTTCTGTCAACATCTTTACATTAGGACAAAATCAGAGCTCAAGGGGGAGTCCCTGATCTAAAAGTAACAAAGGTATGTAGTTATATGGCCTTGGAAGTATAAAGTTGTACATCATTCTGGCCCTTTAACAAGCCATTTTAAGCCAACTGAGTGTTATTTGGAAATAGTTGTCTAACACATAGGGAAAAATCCAGAAGGGAGATCTGTGGGAGGGAGGGAAAGAGGAGGATAGGTCCAAGAGAAGATCTCTGACACTGGAGGCATTTTATATAAAAGGCCTATAATTCAGTAATGATGTATTATTTCTATTAGGAATTTCATATATATACTTTTACTTAGGGGAGGAAATGCCAGATCCTGGAGACTTCCAACATAACGGATCGTGGAGAAAAAGAACAGTTGTACATGCAGCATCCTCGTAGACTAGTAGAGATAAATCAGTCTTAGTTACTCACCAAACAAAACTTCAACTAGGACAGTTATATATGTAGAAGATCACATTTGTCCCTATGCTGAAGCCTCAGTAGAGAAATGGGCTTTGTGTTCAAGTTGCCTACCCAAGCTACCAGCTCAAAATCTAGATGTTGTCTATTTAAAGATTAATAGAGGGTCAGGTTCCTGGTATTTCTAGACCTAACTGCATACTCTTCACCCACCCAATTACTTCTATAAAAGAAATAACTCCCTTTAGAAAACACGGATTCATAGAAAACATAGATTCATACCTCCTCAGTGCCATATAATCATTCTTTTTGGCATCTAAAATGGTACCTGGCACACAGCAAATGCTTAATAAATATTTACCAAATAGAACTGAATAAAGTTGAAGGAAAAGCGGTTATTATTCACATAACTGGCTTCGAGGGTTGGACAGTTTTTAAATCAAAGATAAAGAAATGCATTGACTAAGAGTGTAGGTAGATAGCTATCACCAAAGGATTTTCTAGTGTCCAAAGATAGAAAGGCTGGCTCTCTCAAGCCACAGCAAGCACCACTGTAATTCAAAGGTGATTGCATCAACTTCCTCTCTTCTCCTCTGAACAGTCTTCTGGAAAAAGGGGAGTAAATACCACCAGAAGAATAACCACAAAGGAAAACAACTCATTACAGATAATATCAGATCACAGGATTCATAGGCTGAAGATAACTTCCATTTTAACATTACCAGCATTGTGTTGGTAAGGTGAAGTAGATGAAAAGGAAGAGGAATTTAAATTTTTAATTAATTTTTAAAGAGAAAATATTTTGCATTTTAAAATATAATTATTATATGAACTTATAATAAATACAAATGTCAATGTAAATTTTTTAAAATACATTTTAAGTTAAAATTTAAAAGTTTTAAGGGGTCGTTAAAACATTAATTTGCTCAGTAGTAAGTCAGGTTCTTGCTTTTCCTTAAGTTTTCAACTCCATTTCAAAATCTGGTGATCCTAATCAATTCAATTAAACAAAGCTATCTCCGCTCACCAAAGACCTGGTCATATAAGGTACATAAGGTCACTACCTATGTATTTTCTGGAGCCCTCTAGCTGAACATAACTCTGCAAGGTAAAAGGGGTTTGTGAAGTAATGTTCAAGTTACTCCTATCTGCAGATGAACAAGGCTTTGAATTGAAAATGGAAAGAAAGGAGAAAAGCTTCCTAGATCCAATTGCTAAATCAGACACCATAAAGAAAAGGATAGAAGGATACAGGAGAAATAATCAGTAGTACAAGTGCTAATCAATGAAGGACTTCACAGGCCTACATCTCTGCACGTGGAAAGACTCTCAAAAAACCTTCTAACCCAACACCTTAATTTTACAGAAGGGTAAGAATGTCAAAAATGATGCTCAGCTATCTATACCCCAAGACATTGGTAAGTAGCAGAAAAGAGAGAGAGACTGGAAGGCTACAGCCATGCCATCTTAGACTCTGACCAGTAACCTACACTTGAGAACAGACTTCAAAGACTTCAGAGACAAAACACACAGCATTCCATAGAGTGAAAGCATAGAAGGCAAGTCAACTGAAGGCAAGATAGAAAGCACTCAATTAGAAATTCTGAGGATTTAACTGGAGTTGATTCTGATGAAAAAGAAGAGAAAGTAGGCCAGAGAGACTGATAATGCTGTGCAAAAAACTCAGAAATAAGTTTATATTTTAAAAGAAAAAGAATACTCTGCAAAAAGTAACAAGAAGGTAAAAACCCAATATGAGTTAAGGCCTGCCATAACTAGTAAAGAAAAAAAAAAGCTTTGTTTAGCTGAGGGGATAGGGGAGAAAAAAAAATCAAAGAAGAAATTGGTGCCCTGCTTGGGATAGATGAGAAAAGAAAAGAGAGAAAGTAGAACTGGAGAGTTAATGTAGCAGAATGGAAAGAATTAACTTGGAATCCAAAGCGTAAGGTCAGTCTTGCCTTCAATAATTACTTATTTAGGGGTGATGCATGAGTCACTTTCTCTCTATTAGTCTTAGCTTACTCAAACGTAAAATGAGGTATACGTGCACTGCCTAGTTCATAGGACTGTTGCAAAGATGTACTGGATAAACCTTAAAAGATTATATAAAATGGGAGCCCTTAGAGAGAGCTGACATGGAAACTCAAGAAGACCTGAGTTCAAGTACAAGTTTCTGCCACATACTTATTATCTGATGGCAGGCAACTTCTCAGTGCCTCCAGGTAACTCTGTGAAGCTGGAAGCGGCAGAGAAAGGATGAATTTGCCCTGGTAGTGGGAGTTCCTCACCCTTAAGAAGAGTGTCATAAACCAATGAAATCACACGCCTAGTTAAAAAATACATATAACTTAACCCCTACTTTGTTTCTATGTTCTCTACCAAGGAGAATGACCTTCAAACTTGGAAGGACATGAAATTCAAATAAATGCAGATAGAGTAGGAGAGGAAGTAGCTTCCTTGGATAAGTTCACATCAGAAGGTCAAGACAGCTCCTTCCTCAGATCATGAAACAATGAGTGAAGATGACTGCTGCGGTGTTTTCTGAAGAATCATGGCAAACGAGAGAGATGTCATCCACTCAGAAGCAAGTAAAGATTAGCCTGTTTTCAAAAAGGGGAAAAAGATGGCTCATTCAAACTATAGGATGGTGAGCTTGATACCACTTTCCTGGTAAAATTCTAGTATGGGATGATTTATGAGCAATGGAAAAGAGGAGAAAGGGATTCCTATCAACTCACATGACTTCTTTGAATTTAAGTCAAGACGGATTAACCTCAATGAAAGAATTAGTAGATCAGGAGAGAATGAAGAAAGAACTTATATACTTCAAGAAGATACCTGACAGTCTTTCGTGATATCTTTATAGACAGGTAGCTATCTAATGGTACAGCTAATAGAGTGCTGGACTTAGAGTCAAGGAAGACCTGAGTTCAAATCCAACCTTAGGCACTTACTGGCTGTGTGACCCTGGGCAAGTCACTTAACCTCTGTTTGTCTCAGTTCCTCAACTATATTTCCTCAATTATAAAATGGGAAAAAATAATAAGAGCATCAATCTAGCATGGTTATCATGAGGACCAAATGAGATGATAATTGTATAAAGCGTTTAGTACAGGGTCTGGCACATAGTTAAGTGCTACATAAATGCCTATTCCCTTCCCCTTACCTGGACAAGATGTAAAGATGTGAGCTAGGAGTATTACTATTTGATAGTTTCAGAGGTGGTCTGGTTAAACAGAACCAAAGACCGGTTAAGGGGTCAATGCCATTTGACAGAAGGGACATTAGTAGAATACTATAGCACTTCTTTCTTGGCTATGTACTGTTTACAGATCTATCCACAGCTCTTTCTGAACTTCCATGTCAGCTCTAACAGCTTCCATTTTTTATAATTTTTTATGCTTTACTCAAAGACATAGATGATGTGCTTAATCCCCAAAATTAAGAGGAAGAGCTAAATAAATACAGAATCAGGACACAAAGGGATCTCAACCAACTGAGCACTGAGCTGAAGTTAAACTAGTGAAATACAACAGAGAAAAATGCAAAGTTTTACACTTTGGTTCAAAAGCCAAAAGTACAAATTTAAGATAGGGGAGATAAAAGTTCATGTAAAAAGTACCTGGGTTTTGATGGACATGTATAGTACAAGTCAGAATGGTAACATGGAAACTCAAAATGATGATAGGAACTTGTTGTTGTTATTGTAAAAGACTTTTGAGTTTATCAGTGTGAATAATGCTTCAACAAAAAAAGATCAGCAAGTGATCTGTAACTTAGAGTCTGAGAGAGTTGCCAGGGACACTGGGAGATTAAGTGACTTGTCCATAGTAATATAGTTAACGTATGTCAGGGGAAAGACATGAACCCAGGTCTTTTTAATTTTAAGGCTAGCCCTCTCTCCACTAAACCATTCTGACTTCTTGGGCTGTATTAATTATAATATTATAATATTCAGAACAAGTAAGGATTATGATCCTACTAGACTCTACCCTGATAAGTCATTTCAGTCCTGTCTGACCCCATTTGGGGTTTCTTGGTAAAGATGCTGGAGTGATTTGCCATTTACTTCTGCAGCTCATTTTACAGATGACGAAACTGAGGCAAACAGGGTTAAGTGGCTTGCCCAGAGTCACACAAGCCAGTAAGTATCTGAGGCCAGATATGAACTAGGGAAGGAAAGTCTTCCTGACTTCAGGTCTGGCACTATATCTGTTATGCCAACTCACTGCTCCTAACTTATGCCTTAGGAATATCATGCTGATAGCTATGAAGAGGATAGATTAGAGAGAGAAAGACTTGAGGCAAGGAGGTCAAATAGAGATTACTGTAATAGTCCAGGTGAGAGATAATGAAGTCCTGAACTAGGTGGTGCCCATGAGAGCAGAGACAAGGGAACAGATGTGAGATGTGTTGGCAAGACTTATCAACTGATTGGACATAGGTACAAACTCGGGAGTTAATACCCTCAAAAGAAAGGGAAATGGAGAAGGGGGGGTTATGGGAAAGATAATGAGTCTGGCCATCCAAAAGTGGAATGTACCATCCCATGATAATGAGTTCTTCATCACAAAAGCTCTGTAGACAAGACTAGATAGAAGACTATTTGTCTGTAATGCTGTACATGGAATTCATGCTTTCAGTAAAGGTTTGGTCTAGATAAACTCTGACATCCCTTCCAGACTAAAATTCCATGATTCAAAGGTTTGTATTGCATAAACTCTGGAAGGGAAATGGAAAATTTTTTCTCCTCCCACCTTAGGAACAGCAAACCTAGGTTTTTTCACTCCTTTGTAACTTTGAAGCATACATTGTTGAACCTTACAAAACTGGACTGAGACAAGAAAGCTGGCTATGTTTAGAATTGTTCCCCAGATTCAGAGCAGAGGACAGAATTAAATGTACCAGAGGGACAGAAATGGCTAGATTGTTAGACCACCAAGTGTTCCATTCAAAGCAGTATAGCCAACAGCCAAAGTTTGTTCTTTTTCAAGGATCAGGAACCACCCCTGTACACAGAGAGCAAATCTATCGATCTGAAAGACTTGCTTCCACATCTTGGTTAGATGAAGGATCAGACTTAATTAACATGACACACATTTCAATTCACTGTCAGAAGTGTATTTTTTTAATCATGTTTACAGTGGTTTGTGACTTATCATTATCTACAACTAATCCCTGGAAAGGAAGAAACAAGTCTGTAGCTTTGCAGGGGTAGAAAGAAAAAAATGGTGGGGGGAAAATTCTCCTTCACTTCTTCTATTTACACAGACTGTTATCACACTATGGCTCATTAGGATACGGCTAAGGTAATATTTTTAAGTGAAAAAACAAAACCTGCACTGTTTAAACAGTAAAGGGTAAATGCCAATTGTAGTAAGGGTTTAGAGAGCACAGTAAAGCCAGGTTAAACTATCAGACTTTAGGTTTATATGCTTTCTTCAAGCTCAACAGAAATCAAGGTTTATGTAGGAATGTTTTTGAAGGGACCAGATCATCTTACCATCAGTACACACAGAGTAAATGTACCTGCCTTATCAGCCTGTAATCACTTGTTATCACCTAGACGACCTTGAAGGGGTGGGCAGAAGGACTGAAGCCTCTCCCTCTTCCATACCCCAAATCAAGGGTGAGGAACTTGCAGCCTTGTGGCCACATGTGGCCCTCTAGGTCCTCAAGTGCAGCCCTTTGACTGAATCTAAACTTCACAGAACAAATTCCTTATGAGGCCTCGAGGCAACACATTCCCCACTCTGTCCCAAATCAAACCTGAAATTATCCTAATTTTTTAAAGAAAGGAATTCATTAAATATCTCTAGTCTACTAAGAATTGTGTTAAGGGAGATACAAAGCATAGCATGAACTTTGGCTGACCACAATAAAAATTATAATTAAAAAAGGGCATTAGAAGAAATGATTCAAACTTAAGTGAAGACTAAATAATATCCTAAAGAATGAATAAATGGATCAAGGGTACACTATGAGTTGCAAAAGTACTGGATCTGGAATAGAAAATCATGATTCAAATCCTACTACCCAGCTCATATTTTTACAACTTATGTGGCCTTGAACCATTTGTTTGACCTTTCTGGGAATCAGTTTCCTCATTTGTAAAATGAATGTTTAGGGCTAGATTAAGTCCAATGTCTCCTTCTAGCCCTTAAGTCTTACAAATACAACTCTAGGCCAAAAGATGCTGCATCTTAGTGACTGAAGCTAAAACCAGAGAAACAGACTCTTTTTGGCTTTATAAATGGGACAGGTCCAGATGGTAAGATTTTGGACAAGACTCATCAATTCTCATAGGTCTATATTCAGTAGAAAACCCTAGGTGAAGGAGAAAGAGAGAGAGAGAGAGAGACAGACAGACAGACAGACAGACAGACACAGAGAGACAGAGAGAGACAGAGACAGAGAGAGACAGAGAGAAAGAGAGAGAGAGACACAGAGACAGAGAGAGACAGAGACAGAGAGACAGAGACAGAGAGAGAAATGGGAGGGGGAAAGGGAAGGGAGGGGAGAGAGAAAATTGAGGGAGAAAGGAAGTTCTTTAAATTAAAAAGAGCCATAGCAATACAACAATCTAAGACAATTTCAAAAGACTCATGCTGGAAAATGCTATTTACAACCAGAGAAAGAACTATGGAGTCTGAATGCAGATCGAAGCAGACTATTTTCACTTTTTCTTTCTTGTGGTTTTTCCCTTTTGTTCTGATTCTTCTTTCACAACATGACTAATGTGGAAAAAATAAAAATAAATTAAAGAGAGCTAGAGAATGAGGATTCACTGGCAAGGTAGAAGATAGACCTGAAGTGGACTAATATCATGGAAGTTGGGGTTAAACAGGACTATTTTAGAGATGATGTAATCTGAGGATTCTGAATCTGGGATTTGTGAACTTGTCCCCTATTTATATGTATTTTTAAAATTGTATTTTAATATTAGTTTCCTTTGTAATCCTATGTATTTTATTTTATGCATTGAAATGTGTTATTCTGAGAAGGGTCCACAGGCTTCACCAGACTGCCTCAGGGGTCCAGGACCCAAAATAAAAAGCTTCAGAACCCCTGCTGTAATCAAAGCACATTATTTTAGGGTTCAAAAAATAAGGCTAGAAAAATGAAATGAGAAGTAAACATGGCAAAGAACATTGGGATTCACACAAATGATGCCAAATCTAGCACTCTGTAAGACATTACAGTTTCTTAGGCTATATACCTTATATGCAGCAGCTGTTGACAAGGTCACTGTGCTCTCCATAGGCCATTATTGTTCAGCAAGGTGGGGCTATTCTAAGGCTAAGTAGACAAAGATAATTTCCAAGGTCTTTCTAGTTTAATTCCCACAATCCCCTCCAGCAACTTCCTAATGATGCCCCCAATGGCCCAGGGTCCTCCTGTGCACAAAAGTTCTGGGACTAAAATTTAGTCCTCACCCTCTTCATTCTAACAAAGAGGCCTATGTCTAGCCTTAAAAGCATCCTCAGTAGGCTGCTTCACAGGGCCCTTAGTAGGCATCCTGTGGGACACAATGAACTAATGAGAGCTGGCATACTATATCCATAACAATCAGAGACCCACAGAAAGGCCAGCTCAGATTGATACCTCCAGAGGGATCCCCCAAAATTAGATCTTTCTGGGATATTCCAACTGTCCCTTCAATGTAACAAAGCTAAATTCTGACCCTTGCCCTAGACCTTGTGGGAAGATTAATATTCAGGTCCAGGAGGCTTCAAATACAATACTGGGAACCCATCTTGACCTTGTCCCTAAGTCTGAGTGTTCCCTGAGACTTTTCCCATAGGTCCCATGAACATATACCTTTGGCAAGTCCTTTATTTTATTCATTCATTGACTATTTTTTAAATTTAATTTATGGAATAAATTAAGCACTTCCATAACATAGTATAAGATGATTACACATGAAACTGTAAAACTGTTATGTACAACTTGTTGTTCCTTTTAAATATATAATAAAGTTATCATGTAAATTTCTTTTTTTTTCTTCTTCCCACCCCCAGCACCCCACCTTAGAGATAGCTATCATGGTCCTTGCCTTCCTCTTTCTTCTAAAGTGTCCTCCCTCTCACCTTTAACTACTAAACAGCCTGTCCATCACCCAATATCTGGCAGAAATGATACCTCCTCCATGAAGGCTTCACTGAATACTAGGCCCAAAGTGATCTTTTTCAGCTTTTTGTTTGTATCACTCAGAAAGCATTTATTATATGTTGGCTGAGAGTGTACTTCTCTGTGTATATGTCTTATCTCCCTTATTCAATTTTATGCATCTTGAGAAGGTGAAGCTTTAACACTATATCCCCCATAATACCTATTACAGAAGACACTAAATATTTTTGAATAGATTAAAAAAAATGGACTTAAATGGCAAAACATCCAAGAGAAAAGTGAAAAATTCACTCAATCCAGTTCAGTCTGTACTATATCCAGCATGAGTGGTTGGAAATATAGCTTATATTAGCAGATACTGACATACTGGTAGAAACTGACAAAGCTCATGTTAGTAGATATTGGCATATCTACTTATGTCAGTAAATATGAAAAGGAAATATAAATATGCTAATTGTAACTGTCTATAACCTACTAATAGAGAGTAAAGTAGATAAAACGTCAGCCTAGAGTTTGGAAGACCTGAGTTCAAATCCGGTCACAGTCTTAGCTGTGTGACCCTGGCAAGTCACTTAAGTTCTGTTTGCCTCAATTTGCTTAACTGTAAAATGAGGATAACAGAATCTACCTACCCAGGCTCTTGTGTGATATGAGATGAAAATTATTATGTATAATGCTTAGTACAATGCCTGACACAAAATAAGCACCACATAAATGCTAGCTATTAATTATCTGAGACCCAGAGAGGTAAAGAGACTGGCCAGGGGTCATACAATTAGTATAACTGTCTATAGACCTGAATAAATGTTTTAACTTTTACACGGAGACTTCAATATTTTTGGAGAAATAACCTATGTAAGACCATTTGGAGTTCTTAACAGAAATTATCACTGGATGTGCCTTATATCTTTTGTACTATAGATTGTAAATTGTAAGCTATCCTAAGTAAACTTTTATGGCAAATAGGAGGTTATGTTTCTGACAATCATATTTATAAAATGAGTGACAAGCATTCTTTAAATATGAAATCACACTCCCTTCATTTGTAACTAATATTTAAACTTAATAGAAAGAATTAATTAAAAGAAACAATTCTGTTCATAGTTATCAGTAATGAAAAAAGTAGTAGTTTCAGATGAGAAATTGCTAAATTATCTCAAAAATGTCATAAAAATACCAACTCTGCAACAGTATAGCATCAGCTGACTCATTTTCTAGTGAAATGTAGGAGATCAAATAACTTTTAAAACACACTTAAGGAAACTTAAGCAATTTCATTCCTTTTTATATTTCTAAGTTACTTTATTCAATATATGCATTTTCACTGTGCTTTAAAAGACACAAACTTGCAATGTCTTCTAACAGAGAGTGACAAAGAACAAAAGGTATATTCAAAATCTTTTTCCATTCAAAACTAAAAGTGAGTTATTTATTCCACTGACAACTAAATATCTGCACTGGCTTACTAAGACTTTTAAAGGTCACAATAGGTCAAGAACTTTCATATAACTTTTAATAAGTTAACAAAGAGGATGATACAATATCATGAAGATTTCTTTATATTTTATTAATTTTTAAAATTTTCTTTTGAAGAAAAAAAAATTCAGCATGTCTGACCAAATATAGAAAAGCTTTCCACGTAATATGAAAATAATACCCCTTGGAAAAGTGAATGCAGAAGAGAAAAGGGAAGGCCTCCCAGTCATCTGCAGAGGTCAAAACCCAATGACACCAACTGGACTTGCCTATACAGCTCAGTGAACAGTATGGCCTCAATGTTGTTCCTAATCACAGCTCCAGTTTTGCACTGTCTTGGAACAGACTATAGTCATAATGAGCTGAAGGTTATTTTCCAGTGGTAATACTCTCCACCTTCTGAAATTGGTGTCACTTCAGGCACTACAGTTAAGAACAGTAAGAGGAACCCATATAAGATTGCATGTCGTCTTAGGGAGGGAATGGGGAGGAAGGGGGAGAAAATTTAAAACATATGGAAGTGATTGTTGAAAACTGAAAACAAATAAATTAATAAAAAAGAGAAAAAAATAGTAAGAGGAACTGGAGAAAGCCTGTCAGGAAGTAATAATGAAAAAAAGATAAATAGTCTAAGATATTTTTGATGACCTACCAACTCTTTATAAACACTGGCAAATTCACACGATGTCAGAGTTGGAAATGTGTCATCTATTCCAATTTGTACCCTAAATTACTTACTAATAATGAAAATAGAACTTCCAATTAAACATAAAATATAGAAACAATTTTCATGTCACAATTGGAGGAGGAAGAATCCTGATGCAATCATTTTTTTTTTTAGCTATTTTGCTTTCAAACTACAATTTTAAGATACCTAAGCTTTCTACAGATAACAAATTCCATTTCCAATACTAGTTTCATTGAACAGGGAAAATTATCTTTTCTTAAATCCTGGCTTTGATTTATTATTATTTTACACATTTTGAACTATTCAGAACTAAGCCTAGAATTAAGTAAAATATTAACTGGCCATATAATTGTTTCAGTGCTCCTCTGGTAAATCTCAACAGAATTCACATGCTGCCCCTCCTCCCCAAGGCCTGCAAGGCAGTTTTAGAATCACACATTAAACTCAATGCTCTGTTCAACAATCCCATCACTGTTAAGTAACTCATCAGAAAATAAAGAGGGAATTACCAAATGGGAATTGCCAAGCAATTAGTTCTCTGAAGCAGATGACATACAAATATTGAAGGGAGGAGCGTCCCCGTCACTTGTTATGTCGTCAGATTCCACTAATTTGTAAATTAAAGTGTATCCTATAAGATTACAGCTGTAATGTGAGCCAGAACCACCAATGATAGGTTAATGATAAACCTTTAATGTTGAATGAGCTGATGAAATGAGAGATTTTGCCCTTTAAAAAAAACAAAAACTGCTCCCTCTCACTCCCTCCCCACCAAAAAAGAAAATACTTGTGCTATTTTTGAGTAAATGGCTATTAACTCAATCTGCAAGACAGGAAGACCAATCCAATCCAATCTGCCAGATATTGGTCTATGTGATGGATATGATACAAGGACAAAAGACAGACAATGCCTGCCTTCAAGGAACTTACATTTTCCTAAGAATCAAAAATATATAAAGCAATATACTATGAAAGGAATCCAAGAGGAGGAGAAAAATGCACTCTGCTCCGTCCTCATCAGTTTGATTTGAAAAAGTCACATTCTTCTACAAAGCAAACAGGGGGAGGAGAATGGATAGTGAAAAGAGGATGGTGAGACAGCAAAATCTAGACTTCAGATCACCCTCCTTCCGAAAGCATGACCTCCTTTCAAACAGCACGTTTTGTTCTCAGCCCTGCATTCATTACCACCACTGCTGCCACCATCTCTCAAGCTGGAGAGATGAACAGTTTCTATCAGTCAAATCTTGCAAGCCAAGTAATGACCCAGTGAATCCTTTAAGAGTCAAAAGTTCAGCATCTGCCTGAGACTTTCCCTGCCTAGCAGCACTAGGGGCCCTGCTTAGGAGTAATATGTACACCTAGAGACAAGTAAATATATCATCCTCATTGTCATCTTTGTTTAATGGTTACTGAATGTGCATCCTAAGCCTGGCAGTGAACTAAAGAGAATGTGGGAAGAAGGGAGGCAATATTTCAAAGAGGACTTTGAAAGTGGGCTCACCAGACGTGGGACAGCCGCTGAGAAGCCCAGTTGTCAAGGCCCTGCCTCACACACCATCTCATTCCAATTCAATTCAATTCTGTTGGCTAATCACTTGTGATGCCTCTGTCAAAGGGTTACATATAGAGGAGACTGAGATAAAACAAAATGTACCTGCTATATTCGAGCTTACAATTCAGTAGCCTTTCCTACCAGAGCAGACTGATCTGACCTTTTTCTCCTCTTAAATCTACAGCACTCTGAACCCTTCTTATGGCACTTATCACAAATTGTCACAGTGTAATTTGTAAAGAAGTCACCTTTCCATTAGACCATTAGCTGCTGGAGAGGGGTAGAGCCTGTGCTTTATTATTTTTAAGTTTCCCCTCAATTCTCTACCTTAGCAAGTTCTCAATAAATATTTTCAAAATGAATAAATTATTGTTTTGATGGTTACCTCTAACTTTAGTGATTCCTTACTGTAGACCCAGAATAGTAAATATCTTTAGCAGACATTCAAGGCACACCACAATCTAGTACCACCCTATCTTTCCAACATTATTTCACATAACTCCTCTCTATGAACTCTGTGCTCCAAGAAAACCAATCTAGCCTCTGTTCCTCCAATGTGTCATTTGCTCTCTCATAGCCTCACCTTTGTGAATAATGTTCTAGATTCCTGAAATGCCCTTTCTCTCTTTACCTGCTGAATGTCTATCTATCCTTTAAAGTCCAAGCCAAATCCCATCTTTTCCATGGTACCTTCCTTGTTCCATCCAGCCTCCAGTCAACAGCAACCCTCTACTTTGAATTCATGACTAAAGTACGGATGGAGAAAATCACAAAAAAGAGAAAATTTTAATTAAAAAAAAATTAAAGGGTTTTGTATACACAAAACTAATGCAGATAAAATTAGAAGGGAAAAAGTTAACTGGAGAAAAAATCTTCATAGTAACTTTCTCTGATACAGGTTTCATTTTAAAGATATATGAGGAACTAATTCAAATTTATAAGAACAAGTGACCTCAAACTGATAAGTACTCAAAAGATATGAACAGGAAGTTTTCAAAGAAAGAAATCTAAGCTATGAACAATCATATAAGACTTCAAATAATTAATAATTAGAGAAATGCAAATTAAAGAAATTATGAAGTTCTACCTCCTACTCAACAATTTGGCAAAGACAGCAAAAAAGAGAAATGTTAATGTTAGAGGGGCAGCTGCAACCAGGCATGGTAGAGCTGTGAACTGCTCAACTATTCTGGAAAGTAATTTGGAATAATGCAGTTAAAAAATGGTGATAGAGATGGTTTCAGCAGAAATCTTGAAAGACTTCCATAAACTGATACAGAGTGAAGAAAGTAGAACCGGAGAATAATTTACACAATAACAACATTCTAAAAACAAACAACTTTTCAAAGACAATAATTCCAGAGTACCTATAATGAAGTATGTTACCTAGTTCCTAACAAAAATGGACTCAAGATAACATAGTAAGATATACATTTTTAGATATGGACAATGTAGGAACTTGTTTTACTTCACTATGCATATTTGTTACAAAGGTTTTGGTTTTCTTTATTTTTCAATTGAGGGTAGGGATAGGTAGGTGAGGAAAGAAAATAAATGTTAATTAAAAATAAAATAAAAGTTTGCCACAAAAACCAAATCACCCAAATTACATTATCTGAATTTTTTAAGGAAATATTCTCTTCAAACCTTACATCCTTACATCCTGTTCTGCTACGTCTCTTACATGCAATGACATGCATTAAAATTACATGTATCTTACCTCTAACAGAAAGCTAGCTTAACGAAGACAAGGTCTTAGCTAAACTTTCACTCCCCCAGAGCCCAGAAAAAAATGCTCTGTCAACAAAGGGCATTTAATAATATTTGTTTGATGTATGAATGAATGCCTCTTGATCTTTCTGACTGCTGGCATTACTCTGATTCAGCAGAGCTCAAAATACATTATGGCAATTTTTCAGGAAATTTGGGTAGTATAGATAGAAAATTCAGATAACTCTGAGCACTAAAAAAAAAAAAAAAAAAGAAAGAAAGAAAATCTGGCCCTACACTTAAAGAAAATTCAACAGATCATTACCTCCATTTCACTTTGTGTCATGTAGATCTGGCCTAATCTTCCTTCCAGAAACCCAGCATTGATTTCTGTTTTTTTGCCCAAAGTTGTTTTCTTTGGAGGAAAAAATTGAAATCAAGTTGCTACATACCAAATAGTGCATAGTGCTCAGCTAAGGAATTTTTTTAAATGCCATACTTAAGAAAGTTCATATGAACTTCCAACTAAAGATAATAGAGTTAAATAATGAAATTTTGAAAAGTGTGGTCAATGAACTGCCACAAATAAGCAGTTGCTACAGGGTCAATGAGATGCTGCAATATGATTTATGGATGTCATATAAGATGAATAAATCCAGATCAAAAGAAAGGCCTCTAATAATGGTTAAAATGTACTGTGCTTCACAAAAAATCCTCCGAATAAAATTGATTAAAAGAAAATGGATGGGTCACATGTTTAAAGGAAGGGAGATACTGCACATTCTGAATTACAAAACCAGCTTTCCCTCTAATCTACACATATAACATAATTTTAAATAAAATAAGCTCCAATTCTTAATATGTGTATGTGTGTGTGTACAGATAAACACACCCATATCTTTTTTAAATTTTCAACAAGATTTCATCGGACAAACTCTAAACAGGAAGACACAAATTTGCAAAAGTTACCATCTGTTAACCCCTTTATTGTCCATCTGCTTGCCCACCTCTTCCCCCTTCAACCCCAAACCAAACATATGCACATATACAGCTTCAAAAAACTATCAATCCAAACTCTAATATCTCAGATAGCAAATCTGCAAGAGGCCAACACCATCATATAAATTTTCTAACTAGAACACTTGGAGCTGTGGTTAATTCTACTTTGAGGCAGGCAGTACAGCAGGAAAAACACTTAAGTGTGAAGTCAGAAGATACTTCCCTCCCCTTCAAATCTCAGCTTTGCCAGTTACTATTTGTGCGACCTTGACCAAGAGTAGATTTTTCAAGTGGTGTTTGGTATTCTCCACTAGAATGCAAACTTTTGAAGACAGGGGCTATCTCTTGTATTTGTGACCCCAGAGCAAAGCACATACTATATGCTTAATAAATGCTTTTCATTCATTCATTGGCCACCAATAGCTTCTTCCAGAACTCTGAGAGATCTATTATCCTCTTTACTGCACCTTTAATATCTCCTTTCTCAATGTGGATACCTCTCTCTGTCTACAAATGTGTCCAAGTAGCTCCACAATTTAAAGAAGAAAAAAACGCCTCCTTGGCAGCTTCTCCCTTATACCTTCTGTGTACCATGCTTCCATTTCTACCTTAAGTAGCTGTACTAATGTTGCTCTCTGGAAGTTAGAAGTTCAGAATAAAAAAAGAAAAATACACCACTTTTAGATTAGCTAAACCACAGAGTGAGGGAAAGGCAAAGATGTATAATGAGCCTGGAGAGACAGGTTGGGGCAGGGTTGTAAAAGCCTTTACTTGTCAAACAAATGAATTTATATTTTATCTTAATAAGTGAGCTGACTACTAGAACTTTTTGAGGAGAGAAATAACATGGTCAGACCTCTACTTTAGGAACATCATTTTAGCAAGAGTGTAGAGAATGGCTTGGGAAAAGAAGAAACTTAAAGCAGGGGAACCAATTAGGAGAGCTATTTCAGTTAGCCACATGATGAGAGGGAAGGGGACAATTGTGAGAGATATTGTGGAGGTAGAATCAACAAGGTGACTGGATAATTGGTGATTTGATCCACTCTCAAAGTTACATCCTCTAGGGGGACAGACTTATCTACTGACAGGGATATTTAGATATGTCCAAATGGATATCTACAACCCTGACCTCTCTGTAAACTCCAAGTTTCAATATCAAGATCTATATTTCCAACTGCCTACTAGATATCTCCCCATCAGGCTATCCTGCTGGCATCTCAAACTCAACATATCCAAACTAAATTCAACATCTTTATATATAAACCAGTTCTTCAGACTTAAACACGCATTTCTACTAACGACACCATAAGTCTCCCAGTGACACAGATCTATAAACTTTACATCACTTGACTCCTTCCTCTCCTTAAACCCCAACACCCAACTGCTCACTGACTTCTTTCTATCCTACTTTCCCCACATCTCTCAGGTCTCTCCTTTTTTACCTATTCTTGACATTAGTTCCTTAATTCAATCATTCTAATTGCTTTTTAGGGTTAACTGTTGAAAAACTTAATCATTGGTTATGTCAGCTTCCAGAGTCTCTTCTTTCCAGTCTGGGTAGCACACCATGATCCTATTATTTTTTTCCTAAAATATGTTCTGATCATGTCACTAATCTTGTTAAAAACCTTCAGTAGATCCTCAGTGCCTCAAAATAAAGTCCAGACTACTGAACTTGAACCCAGGTGGGTTGAGAAGCTAGGGGTGTACTGCAGCCTGCTGAACCATCTCTAGAGAGTCAATCATTAAATTTTTAGTATATCTGCAACTCAAAATCTGGCAAATGCTATAAATCAGGGCTTGATTTATTGTTTTTTTGGTTGAATTACTGATTTATATGACTATCCATACTTCAGAAAATGGTGAAGGAAACATTAATGTTACAGACTAAACTTAAAAGTATGCTGGTTATACATTTATTTCCCCCTCTTGTAGAGCCAGTTGTTAAACATTTAATGGCATGTCCATGATTGAGGCTACAAACTGATATTGGTCTCAATCTCAGTTTTTCAGTTCAGTTAAATCTCCCACCTCTTCCTCTTTGTTAATACTGTAATAGCCAACTAGACTGTACTACTGTTTAACACTCCCTACAGAAGCCCTGGGCTTTCCTGCCTGCATACCATTTCTCCTCTACCTGGAATTAAATTCAGTTCAGTTAACAACAATTTAATATGCATTTAATAATTTAATAAACTAGATACCGGGGAGTCAAAGACAAAAATCAACATGGTTCCCATCCTCAAAGTGGCTTACATTCTACTAGGGAAAAGGGAACAAGAGGAGAACAAGATTTACATGTATAAATAAGAAAAGACAAAATATATGCAAATTAAATTCAAAGTCATGGGGAGGAGTACTTCCAACCAGGGGGATCTGCAGGGTCCCTTATTTAAAGGCAGCCCTGAGGATTACAGTAGGAAGAGGTAAATAAATAAAACCATTCTGAGGAGAAGGAATAACCTACAAAGGTCCAGAGACAGGAAATGAATGTTATGTATGGGGGAAGAGCCTATAAATAAGTTTGATCAGAACATTCAGTATCTGAGCAGAAAGAAGGTACAGCAATCTGAAAATATATCCACATTGTGGAGGACTTCAGTTGACAAAGAGACAAGCAATAGGGCAATAGGGAACTACCCACACTTTTTGATCAGGAGAGTAAAATGGTTAGTCATATGTGCACATGTGCTCTGGGACTATCAAGTTGTCAGTCTGTTAGCTATGTGGATGGATGACAGATTGCAAAAGGAAAATCCCCTCTTCCTCTTCTCTTCTAAATCTGACTATTAAAACCTTAACTGCATTTTTAAAGCCCCAGTGAACATGTCACCTCCTCCATAAAGCCTTCCATTACCAATCCAATTGGAAGCACTCTCTCCCTTTTGCTCTCTTCCGAAACACTTTGTTTTTGATGCCCACATAGTATGGTAAGAGTCTAATACCCTACTTTTCCAGGTATATATCTTTACCTACCATCCCAGGCAATAAGCTCCAGGAAAATCAGGTACATGTGGCCTCCACCATCACATTCCTGAAAGGGTCATATTCAAGGGTTTGCAGACAGTAAATAGTCAATAAATAGCTACTGGATAAATGAATGAGTAAAAATTGTTTTTAATATGACATTGTCTCAGTGACAATTAAACTCTGACTTTCTCAAGCTAAAAAGCATTTATAAATAAAGGAAAAATAAATATTATCCATGTTCAATTTTTTAAAAATACCACACACCTTAATGATTACTCTAAAAGGGTGATGTGGATGACATTGTTTGCTTGCCCAGGTTTAACAGTCAATTACACTGCCTATAATAAGGTCATTATTTATGCAAAATGTTTAGATAATGCTTATAATATTGCTTTACATGCAATCACAGGAAATGTTCTCTATTTGAAAATCCAAGGTGACTTTGCACTACATTGTCAATAACACAATGTGGGTATTCATCAGACACTCAGATTTGATTAACACACTATGAAGAACTGTGTTCCTTCTCAGCAAGTTGCAGAGATTGGCCAACAAACAAGAATTTGCCTGTGACTTCCTTTTTTCACAATAAAGCAATTTTCTAAAAACCATAAGATAATTTTGTTAAAAATGATCTACTCTCATTTATACCCCATGCAAAAAAGATAGATTGCTTTTGGCCTGTATGGACCGTATGCAATTAAGTCATTTTCCCGCAGAAATTTAAGGCATAAATTTGTGTTAGAATTCCTTGCCTAATATTTAACTCTTCCAGTGGTGGCAAGAAACTCTATCTAAGCCAACTTGCTACAGAAGGTAAAAGGCATGAATTTATATGGAACAAACTACTCCTCGGTCTATTTCCATTTAAAGAATAACACTCTAACCTAGAACTAATATAATGTAAAATAATGTGTTTATATTTCACAATAATGTAGCATACATATTAAAAAGTTATGCCACAACAGGGATTTCCCCGAATGATTTTTCTGAGATAGAATCCAGTAAGATTCTGGAACAAGTTCATTTTTATGACATAAAACCAACAGTTTTCTTTGGTTTTGAGTTAAATTCCTCATTTCATACTACAACGCCATGCAGGACATTTGCTTTCTATCGTTAGTATATTGTTCACAATTAGGATTGGTATGTTATTTTTATATTGTATATCTATAGTTGTATGTTGTTGGATGAAAGAAAGTTCTGAGAAAGTCAAAGGATTCAAAATGCTGGCAAAATTATTTTGCGCAGCTTCCAAGCAGCTTGAAATGTTAATAAAAAGAAAGAGAAATCAAGTACATCTATTTATTTAGAAGCATTTGTGGGCCAGATGGAATACCTGTAATGACTTAAAATTAATGAGATGATAGAAAGATACATAGAGATAGGAGTATATAACCTTTTATACAATGTTTTCACTAAAAAAATAAATCAAAATCATATTTCACATGAATAAGTAAGGTATGCCATTTTCTATTTAAGAAAGCAATATACAAATCTTTTTAAGGTCCTAAGTCTTTTTTTAAAGTAGTAATTTTCTAAAGTTTACAAAACCAGATTATGATATACTAGATTATCATGTTTGCTGAAAATGGGCAAACTTAAAATACAGTATAGGAACAGAAGCACAAGACAACTTTACCTAGAATTTATGTCTCTAAAATTCCTGTCAAACAAAAAAAAATTTCTCTCAATAACCTTCTTAGGTTATGCAAAATACGAGTTAAGATTTCATCCCTTAAAGGCCATCTTGATCCTGAGGCCTTTCCAGATTCATACTTTATCCCTTTTCCTATTCATAAAGACCCTTTCTTTTGAATTGCATCTAGCAGTGTGTTTAAGTTTCTCTAACATATTTATCATGAATTAGAGCATACAATAGTTATCTGTGTTTATAATATATATCTCTACTAGATTTTAAGTTCCATGAGGGCAGGGACAGTGTCAGTTAAATTTTGCTCTAGCATAGTGGCACATGTACACATACACACACAGAAAGAAGAGCTTAATAAAGGTTTAATATAAATACACCTTTATTTTATTCTAACTTGTATTATATTATTTATACTTATATCATTTAACTTAGTGGACGGTAAATTCACTGAGAGCTTTTGTATCATTTTTCATCCTTGTGCTTAGTAAGTCCTTATTAAACTCAATCTAACCATTCCAGGGTTCAACAAGCTTTGCTGCTGTAAAGTTCTCTCAGATCTAACTTGTTGTAATTTAATTTCCTCTTTTCCTGTCCTCAATGAAGAACAATGAGTCATCATCCTTCACAAACACTCAGTATCTAGATGATTGTCCAAGTTTACTGTATGTGAAGAAATCAGGAAGTTGTAAAATGCAAACAGGCCGAGAAAGAAATACTAGTCACTAATGAGTGTTTGCTACAAACCAAACAAATCCATTGTATTTTTCCCCATTGTCTATGTTAATCTTACATAATATTCTATAGCAAAGTCTAAAGGATTAAAAACGTTTTATTCTTATGATAACCATTTGGTCACAAATCTTTTTTGTTTCTTTGATTAAGTAAAAGTAACCAATAAAATTCCTAAATGATTCTGCAACCACAAAGTAGGTGAAGGTTTGAGGCCGTGAACTCCCCCAAATAATTCCTGTACAGGCTCTGCCATGAACTGTCTATCCTCCAAGGACCATTCAAGGTAAATTAAAGAGACTCATCACCAGAAGGCGCACTGTAGGGGAAATGTTGTTGTTTTTTGGGCCATGGCAACTGCCAAAGACCAGAGTACCAAGAACGGTTTATGACCTGTGTTGGTGGAAGGACTACCCATATGGAAATAATCACAAATCCCTAAAGTATTTTAACAATAAATATAAGACAAAAAGTTTGCATTTCCTTGGTAATTGCTTCAACATTCTTTTTCATTTTACTTGCATAGACATTGCTAGTCCTAGACCAAAAACAAAGCAAGTGACATGATTTCACCTTTGAAGGATAAGTCACATAGAGCTTTCCCAGAATATTTTTCTTTATAGGCCAGAATGCCTAAATCCTGAGATACAAAATAAATAGCATCACGAAACTCTTACCTGATTTATAGTACACTTCCCAGTAGTGATGATGGAAGAAGGGACTGCTGTACAAAGACCATGAATAAATCCAAAGTTTGAATGGACCACCCTGCCGGCTTGCCTTGTGATGCAGCTGCAACAATCCAAAAGTAAAGGAGATGAAAACCAAATGGAAAACAAAATGAGTTGCCTTTTTAGGGTTCAAATTTAACTTCAGAGGCACACAAGAACAGTAACTTCAGGGTGATTATCAAAAACACAGAGAATCCCTCACTTCCAACACCTGCACACAGACATGGAATTCTTTTGCTTTAGGAGAGATGCAAAGAAATACAAACCAGCTTCAAAAAGTTAAATTGGCTTTCAATTAACTGAGTCAATGAGTGATGTACCAAAGAGCCATCAATCAAACTGTGACCACTTCAGCTCAGCTGCCTAGACCCCAGTGTGAGGCTAAGGTTAATGTCTGGTCCCTCCTCCTCCATTTGGGCTGGTTAGCTTTGTTTTGTGCCACACCTTCATACTCTCCCCCAACTCTGGTCATTCAGATCAATCACAAACGGAATCAGGTAAGTCTGTCCACTGATACTATTGTATCACCTAGGCATGTAAAGCCTTCACTTAAACCACGATTCAGCCACATGCCATTTCATTCACTTATTCAATGCCTACCGTCGATGCCACACTATAAAAGGCAGTTTCTCTTCCTTTTGTGAGAGTATGTACAGTTTAATTAATTTGAGGGACAGCATAAAAAAATTCATTGCTGAGATCAGAATTCTGATCCCACAGGACTAAAACAGCAAACAAACAGCATTTCCTAAAACTCAAAGGATAAAAAAAAAATAATTTACCACCATCATCTATTGGTCCCACATCCTCAGAGAAATAAATTTCCATCCTTTTTATCCCTAGCAATCAAAAACCTTGGTACTTCTAGTTATTTTAGGATCACAGGCTAACCCTAACCAGATTTTTTAAGTGCGGGAAACCTTTAGTTGTGCACACTAACTGGAAGAGACAGTGCATATAGCTGGTAATTCCAAAACCATATTTTTGGCATTAGAATGAAATGATACAACCTTTGATGCTGATATGCCTTCGCAATTATGTTCTGCTCAGAGCTTCCTGAGTGCATATGAAATCAACTCAAGAAAACAAAATCCCAGAAGCATGTTAGGCCTCAGGAGAAACCAGCTCGAGGTTAAGAATTTGATGGTGATAATCCCCCACTACAGATAATGAATAACTGGGTAATTGAGTCAATTGTCCTTGGGAACATGCCAAAGTATAACAGTAGTCAAATCCATCTGCATCCATTCTAAATAGTCACCAGTTTGCCCCAGACCACTTTCAGGAATGCAGTCCAACCCAGCACATTTCTGGGAGGGAGAGGAAAACAAATCCATTTCACGTCCAGTACTTTTCCAGGATAATGAACAAAATCACCAATTTTTTGCTACTACAAATATGAATTAAAAAAAAAGGATTTATGTTAATCTACTTTGTGCTTAGCACTGTATGAAGTACCTATGAGAAGGATACAAAAGTAACCTCTTGTGAACACTATTTCTTTGACATCATCTCACTGGAAACTAATCCTCATGTGGAATAGATACTACAAATATTATTGAGCAATTTGACAAATAAGGAAACTGAGACCCCCCCCCCCAAGTCAAATAAGTATCAAAAGCAAGATCCAAACCCAGAGCTTCCTGCCTCATTGTCTTAGCACTTTCTCCCTAGATCAGGTTGTCTCAGCACGTAGAATGAGAATGCTGGGCTTGATGAGCTCTCCCCTCTCTTCTAGCACTGACATTCCAAGTTCTATAGAAGTCCCAAACCTTGGGGAGCTTACAAATGAATCAACATAGGGGTTGTTAAAAGGAATTCTATTCAGTCACATTTGGCTTTTAAAAGACCTCATAAATGGGTCTTGCTATCACTCAGGCCCAACTACAGTGGAGTATTAACTGCTTGAACAAATTTTTAACATAAATGCAGCTAGTGTGTTTTTATAGATAAGTAAGACTTCATACTTTTTGGTTTATGTGTTTCTGGGCATGCATATATTTTATTTTCACCTATTACCTGAAAGATAAGGTTTTATAGAGTCTAAATTGCAAGGCTTCAAAATATGAAACTACAGGGCAAAAAAATTAAGCATGATCCCAATTATCTAAATTAGTAATTCCTATCAAGTTAGTGTGTCTACTAGTTGGAGATTTTCGTCTGCTACAGATTGCAAGAAGACAGCCAACACAACCTGTGACACATCATTAGAAAGACACCCAAGAACAAAATAAAAACATAACATACGGCCAAAGAATTATAAATGTTTAAAGGGTTATGTTTACTAGAGAGGTCTGAATTATGAATCCAGCACAACATAATGTTCTTCTTAATGCTTGGAATTCAACAGGTATAAAAAGAAAAGAAGATAAGGTTAGGAGTCTCAGTTCTGATTACACAAAGATAAGCTTACTACAAGGCAATTTTCCAGGCAGAATGAGACTTACATTATGACAATTATCAGTATAATTTTCATTATTCTATAAATTAGAGGTAATAAAAGTTACAAAAAGTCAATGAAATCTTTCTGTTGACATCACAGATTTAAAAAAAAATTCTCGTGACACATGTAGACATTTTTATACAATTTGGGGACAGAAATAATAGTGCAAACATTTGTACTGCCCTGGGAAGTAGACAGACACATGTATAACATATGCAATATGTGGGTACATATATGTACATTTATATGTTTTACATACACATAAAACTTCCCAGTATGCATAACATACACACATATATATATATACACATATGTACATATATATATATATATAAATTTCAAGAAACAGTTCAGAAAATACACAAACTGCTTCTACCAATCATGATGATATTACCTAAATAAGATTACTATTTATACTGGTGTTACTAAATATTGGAGGAAATTTAAATATTGAAGGAAAAAACCCTGTCAAAGCCTTACTACATCATAGCACATTTAAAAATAAATTAAATCTATGTGATTTTTTAAAAATATCTTTTTTTATCTCAGGCCATTATTGTGTTAGTTCTACCCAGTTCGACCCAAAACAAAACAAAATATGTAGACTAGTAAATATATCTCTATCTAAAGTTTGAGTGAGATCTAAAAGAAACTAACATGTCAATAACTTAATAGATGGTGACAAGTTGAACTTCATAGTTTCAAATGTCCTATACTATACATCATCTCCTTACTTAAAAATGTTACCTTGTGTTGATTTATCATTATGTCTTAAAAATCTAAGAAAGTGCTATTATTAATGCAACTAGTCTCTTCTCAACCTACACAACTATGGGTTATTGTATTTTTATATGTGGTTAGGGTCTGTCTACACTATAATAATCCATAAACTATGACAACTTCTACATGACCTCCATTAAATTTTTTTTAATGATTAAGTTATGCATATAAAATCAAACACTCAAACTCTGTTCCATTATTCTATCATTATACCTGGTAATATTGCTATGGGAAAGCAAATACTACAGACAATATACATAATTTTGAATTTTAACTCCAAATTTCTAATAATACACTCCCTTTATTGACTTATCAACACCAGTCCTCCTTCCTAAAATATATTATTTTCAGGAACTCCAGTCTATTGCCTCACTAAAGTCCTGTTACCAAGACAGGTATCTAAGCATTTTGGAGTCCAAAGTATGTGCTCACTTTCAGACAACTATATTTTTAGGTTATCAACATCCATGCCTCTGTTTATTAATAGTGCCAGAGGTTAAGCAAAGCAAGTTCACTACCTTTGGTCATAAAGGCAATGGATAGAGTATTGGGGTGCTAGGGTGTGTGAGCTGCTAGAAACTGAACTCATTATGAAAAGTATTATTTTTTTAAAAGTAAAGCCCTCTTAACATGTCAGAACGGAAGAAAAAAATCATTTCAGAAAAAGAATGTGAGTCCTTGAACTCTATAGTGACAAAGAAAACACCAGTCATAGAAATGTGTTTACTAATATTTTAATACTCTCTTAAGGCTTTCCTTTCCCAAGACTCCCAGACAATTGAATCAAGTGTGTTGAAACATAAACTTAAACGGGGCCATCTTCAGACATTTGATACATATGCTAAAGGCTTCAGAATTTTTTTAAATCTATTTCTTTGAGTAAAGGAAAATTTGTACAGCCCCAAGGCCCTGTTATATTATTTTTTTTAGTAAAAAAGCACTTTTGTCAAACCCTTTTATAAGGATCTCCAAAGGGTGGGGAAAATTACAGTCTTTCCTAGGTCCTAATCAGGAACATAGTGTTCCTTCTTTCACCACAACTTTACCTGTACTATCCAAAACACAGATTCACATGGTACAATGAAGCACTGCAGAGCCAGTAATTTGCTGGGAATTACAAAACAATATTAGTGAGAGCTGGGCAGATGCAGCAGCACCCACTGTCGTCTGTACAGGCTTGTTTTCTCTTCTGACGGTGATTTCCTTTTCCTTTTTTTCCCGGTCACTTTTTGTCCCGACTATTTTTTTTAAATGCCAGGCAAGTTTCTTTGTACCTGCACCCCAAATATAAATATGCCAAAATCCTAGAAACCTCTTTCCAGACTGACCACAGGACAAAGAAGCCACAGAAACTTAGTAAGAGTAGAGCCTTCGGTGACCAGGGTGAGTAATTGCCTTGCTCTCAGCAATTCATGAGAGTAACAAATTCAGATGTATAGCATCTAGCACTGTAAACTGACAGAGTAACAACTTCATCACAGGTACCAAAAGCCTGTCATTTCTGCCTCTTTGTATAAAACTGTTACATCTAGTTTATTTAAGTATCTGTTTCCTATCATTTTCGTGGTATCAAGCTTTAGCAACTACAAAGCTCTTGCTTGTGCAACAAATTTTTCTTTGCTCTGTCTAACCACCCAACAGGGTGATGGCTTAAGAACAATAAAATGTCAACCTGTAAAACCCTCAGTAAGTACCATAATGACAAGGCACAATTGAATTAAAGAGGGCTGTTTATGTTTTTATACAGTCAGCTTAAGAGACTTTTCCATGGCTCACCTATGCCAGGAAGAAAAAAATAATTTTTGAAATCAGTACAGAAACATATGTGAAAGATCATTTACCCTCACTATGCAGCCTAGGAGGACTACGCTGATGAAACATGCATGCCTTTTGTCAAGACATTTGTTATTATTGCGGGAAGGTTACTAATGTGGCAATGTGGACTTTTTCCAAAGTAAAATACTTCACTTGGTGAACCCCTAGAATTTAATCCTGTCAGCAATTTAAATTCAGAGGCAATGTGTGTAATCTGTGAACTCTAATGGGTTATAGACCTACCCCCTCAAAAAATAAAAAATGGACCAGATTGCAAGAGAAAACTTCTCTTTAGTCAGCTTTGGAAAGGTTGCTAACAAGTACCAAATACTTGTTGATCTGTTAACAATAAACACCAATTGGATTGTCAGGCCCCTTTCACTGTGTGGAGAGATGTATTTACGTATTGCACACACAGTAAGATTTGACTTTCTGTGGAGTAGTATTTCAGGAGTGTCTTTCATAATAGAAGAGTAACTAAAAGTCTAATACAGTGACTTCCATCTAAAATACTGGAAGGAGATGCAGTAAAAAACAGTGAAATCCTCCTCTGCGGCTTGGTAGGCACAAATACAGCACATAAAACACTTGGAGTAGCCTAGTCACAAGACGAACCCACCTGAATGGACGAGGAATACTGTCTGTTGCCATGGTAGCCTGATCTAATTACATGACTGATCAGGGCTGGAGTAAGTGCATTGCAAACCTACACCATTGACATGTATCTACATGATGAAAAAGACAGTCAGGCAGAAGGTTCAAGAGAACCCATCAACCTCTGCTTTATATAGAAGATGGCATTAAAGCCTATTTATTAGAGAGAGCTGCTAACCAGTAAAATAGTGAATGATGCATGAACAGTTAGAGGGCAGAGGAGATTAAATAGCATGGTATTAGCAGCTATGATGCAACCTCTTTCCAATAGCTTATTGTGGGATTCCCACCCCCCCCCCCTTCCCTTTTCTCTTGTAGCACCCTCCGTCAATAACCTTCATTCCGAGGAGTCAGCGGATCAAACTATTTTCATCCGATGAATAATGCAAAGAGGTTGTTGGAAGATGGCAGGGGTCTCTGTTAACTGAAGGTTTCATCAGAAATCCAAATGCAGAAAGCTTACCTAAGGCATTAGCAAAAGTGTGCCTAAATAAATCTGATAACTAACTAACCATTACTACATAATATATAACAATGACGATTAAATATTAAGTGCAGTCCACATCATAAAAAACAAATGTCACCAAACTGGGAATACTCTGTATCTAAAACTGAACTTATTCACCTATACACACGGCTGTGTATTCAAGACCATATTTTAAGGAGAGGATGATATTTCAAAGCATTAGCTTTTATTGTTTATGCACAACGGGGTCTTCTGATTTTGTTAACTGTATCCTGAGCATCTTGTGGGGGAAGCTCAGAATCTCATCCGGGATAGATCCAGTTTGGAGGAGTCCCTACTGCACAGCATACGGTAAACAAAATAAAAATAGCTTGTTCTTGTTATCCACATAGAGCATTATATAACCAGCTTCCGACTTGGGTTTTTTTTTTTTTTTGCCATTACTACTCCTCAGCAATTTTCCCATCTGCAAAAGTATTTAAATGTTCCCAATTTTTGTAGGGTTGTAGCTATCAAAAACAACAAAACAAAACAGTGCTGGAATGGGTTTTTGCTGATTCCCAACGTCCTTGGAAACTGTGCAGTGTCCCCCCCTCCCCGACACAATCTCCATCAGCTTCAGTCCCTCCTCCCTCACCCCTCACCAAGGTTCTCCCTAGAAAATCGGAATTGTTTTACCACTTCCAGCAAAAACCCTGCATGGCCTGAAATAAAACGAAAGCCCAGCACAGGAAGTTTGAGGCCAACTGAGGCGGGGGAAAAGGTGAAGGGGTTGAAGCTGGTGCAGGAAGAAAAAAAAAAAAAACAAAAAGCAGGAGACCAGAGATGACCAAGGTCCCAATCTCAAAGTCCCTTTCTAAGCATGACCCCTTCCCCCAATACACACACACACACACACACACACACACACACACACGCTCACACACGCTCACACGCACGCACGCACACGCCCCTCTTATTACAACACCTCACTTCTACCTCTCCCCTTTGGGCCCCGCTTGCACACCCTCCCCCTCTCCCTCGCTTGCCCTCTGGGGACTGGCCTGCACTCACTCAGCACTGGAACAAGTAGGAGGCGGTGGTAGTGGTAGTGGTGATGGTGTCTCCGGCCTGGCCCGGCCCTGAGTGAGCAGCGGGGCTACTGGGCGCATCCCAATCCCTGCAGCGTCTCCTCCTCCTTCTCCTTCCCCTCCTCCTGGCTTCATTCACCCTCTCAGCAGCCACACAAGCCCTTTCACTCTAGGCACGGGGGCAGGACTTGCCCCGCGGCCACCAGCTCCTCTACTACTCTCTTACGCTCTCTCCCGTGCAACGTGCAGCCGGCACCCGCGAGCAGCCTCCCCTCACCCCTCGAACCGAGTGCTAGCCAGGCACCGGGCAGCGGCAGCAGAGCGGCGGCGGCGGCGGAGGCAGCAGCAGCAGCAGCAGCAGCAGCAGCAGCAGCAGCAGCAGCAGCAGCAGCAGCAGCGGAGGCTCCCTCCACATGATCAGGAAGCCGCCGCACAAACAAGGCAGCAGCCAGCCAGGGCCGCCACTCCAGCCGCGGCCGCTGCTCCGGGCACCCACAGACACACTCACGCGCGCGCGCGTCCCCTCCCCGTTACCCTTGCCAGCCTCAGTCTCTCTGTGTCTGTCTCTGCCTCCCCCTTACGCCCCCTCCCCAGTGCTCCCACCCCTCTTCTTCTAGCCAGGGCAGTAGGTCTTGGTCACTTGCAAAGTCCTGGACAGACCCCCCCCCCCCCACACACACACAGAGTTTCCACTTCCCCTAGATGTGTACACACACACACACACACACACACACACACACACACACACAGATGGACAATCTTCCCAGGCTTGGCGACCCCCAGTAGCAAAGAGGAAGAAGCCGGTAAGCTGGGAGTCCAGCCCTCCCCAGAATCAACACATACCTACGCGTGCACGCTCGCTCACACACACACACACACACACACACACACACACACACAGAATCCCTCCTTCCCAGTCTGGAGAGTGCAAAGTAGGGGTGAGTGGGGGGAGTGTTGGGGGGGCTGAGGTGGAGAGGAGTGCAGGCTGCTGCTGACTCCCTCTGCGCCACCCCGAGGGAGGACATTTCTTACAGGCACTCGGGAGCCCGAGTGGCAGCAGCAGCAGTAACAGGGGTGCACTGAATCTCCCCGGGCACCCAGGGACAATCCACCCCCCGCCCCCTCCCCCCAGGGGCGCGTGTCCCCCACCCCCTCCCGCCCACACCTATTCCATCTGCTTCCTGGCCTGTTCCCTTAGCCAATTGCCCCAGCGCTAGGAGTGGGGGTGTTGGCAACAGAGAGGCTGAAGCGTAGGAAGGTTGTATGTACACACACGCACACAACACACACACACAACACAACGCGGATCATTTTCTTCTCTGCTCTTCCAGCTGTGGTTGGTGCCGCCGCCGTTTGAGGGTTTGGGTTGGATTTGTTTGTTGTTGTTGATGATGTAGTTCCCGGGATAGCAGAAAGAAGGGTCTTAATCTATATAAGGGGAGAAGAGGACGGGGAGGGGGGAGGGGGAAGAGGGGGGAGGAGAGTAGAAGGGGGAGGGGGAGAGAAAGAAACAGGAGGAAAAAAATAGCCACTTACTGTAAAGTGTAAATGGATCTGGGGTTGCTTGGGGAAGGGGGGCAGAGGGAGAGAAACAATGTCTTGCGGCGGCTGTTGCTGCTCGCTGCTGCTGATCCACAGGGCTTGTTTTTTATCCCCCTGCAGTGAAACAGGTCCTGGACGCCTCTGCCACTGTAGTAGAAATGATGTCTGCGGTATACACTGCTCTCTCCTCCTCCTCCACTCCCCTCCCTCTCTCCCTCCTCCCTCCACCCCCCTTCTCTCTCTCTCTCTCTCTCTCTCTCTCTCTCTCTCTCTCTCTCTCTCTCTCTCTCTCTCTCTCTCTCTCTCTCTCTCCCTCTCTCCCTCTCTCCCTCACTCTCTCTCTCTCTCTCTCCCTCCCTCTCTCGCTTGCTCGCTTGCTCCAGTATGTAAATGTGTAATAGAAGCCAAATATGGAGCAGTTGGCTGCCGCTGCAACCGCTCAAGGATCCTACTGGGGGGTGGGGGGGAGTGAAAAGAGCTGGGGGGGGGGGGGCGGGGGCAGAGGAGGCCGGACTGGGGTGGGGGGGGAGGGGGAGGAGGCAAGGCAACTCTTTGGCGAACATCCAAGAGAGCCACACAGATTATTGCATACGCACAGCAGAGCCCGGCCAGCCGGGCTTAACCCTTCCCTGGTCTCTGCACAGCCTTCTTCTAAGAATTTACTGGGAGGGATTAGGGACTGGCGGGGGGTGGGGGCTGGGGGGAGAGAGGAAGCAGTTTTCATTCCAGAACCTGCACGCATTAACCACTCCTCGGAAAAAGTAGCTTTTTGGGGATGGGAGGCGGTGAGGGATGATAGTAAAGGAAGGGTGGCAGAAATGAAAGGTCAAGGTGGTGGGACTGGCTTATTTAAACCTCAGAGGGTGGGTTCTTACAACGCCTCCGCCACTGCCTCCCCCCTACACAGACACACGCACACGCACACACGCTCACACACTCTTCTTTCACTTCCTTGGCAAGCAGGCAGGGAAAGGTCTCCGAGGAGCTCCGACTGACTTTTTTTACTCAAACCCCAAGGAGGTTACAGAAGTGTCGACTTCCAGGTGAGTGCCAGAGAGAGAATTACTCAATCGACATTGACCTAACCGAACTAACCGCTCCTCTGGACACAGATGCTCAAAGTGTCTTGCCTCTGCTAAATGAACAACTCATGTCAACCCTGAAACCGGTTGAGCGAGCAAGTGGGTTAGCAGTTCAAGGCTTGGGAACTCATTCTTTAATGCAGAAGATCGAGGATGACTACGAGGTCCCTGAAATCTGCACTAAATTCTATTGGGGAAACTTTGAGGGACTCCCCTTTCCCTTACCTCCACTTTCTCTGAAGCCTAGTAACTGACTACCCCTTGCCCATTCCTTTACTCTCGAAAGCAGGCCAGAAAAGATTCTTTGGACCCGGATGTTCAGTAACTATTCCTAATGTCTCAGCAGAGCAGCCAGCTACAAGAGACAACATCTTCACCTGGACAATGTCAAGTTCATTGATTTAATCCGAAATGAGGTCCTAGTGAAAGTTGGGGAATGGCAGATGTCAAATGAACTTTAGACAGCTGATTCAAGCACATCCTCTGGGCTCAGTGGTAAACTCTTCGGGGTTGTTAGGGTTTTTTTTTTTCTTTTCTTTTTTTTATCCCTTAGTTGAATGTTACCTCAGTAGGAAGGAATCTCTTTCTGAGAATTATTCACCTTGCCAACAGGTGTGGCATACATAGAGGAAAAGAAGCCACATTCATGCTGAAGCAAGCTCAGTTTCCTCTTACAGCAGATAAATGGGGAACCTATAGGTGTCGGGACACTGTCTGGTCTCCTTCATGGAGTTAGTCTGGATAAACAGGGAACATTCAGCTCAAAAAGAAGTTTACATTGCATTTTAATACTCTACTTGTTGCCTCTATGTTGAATGGATCTTTCAGCCTCATTCATGTGTGACTGAAATACATTAGTCAACATGTCATGCAAATCCAGAATCACCAAAAGAAATGTGGTGTCAGCTTGTAGCCCCCTGAAGGGCTGCAAAGCCTTGTACTTTAGATATGAAAATAAAATAGTGTGTTGAGTATGAAAAATAATTTTTTCTATCATTTTGAAAATCCGAGCTCATAATTTGTTACTCATGAAAAAGAACCATTGGTCATCATTACTCATTTTTATTTATTTTTACCATTTGAAAATCCAGGGTCTGCTGTACAATGACATTGTTGGTCTCATTACAGCCTCTAGTGGACAGTTATGATCCATTTCTCAAAAAACTGTGATCTTTTTTGCTGTTCCAATGGACAGGCATTAGCAAAGTGAAGGTTGGTATCAAATAACATAACAAAACATAAAATTTTAACCTCCTCATCAGAGTGGGATTTTGAACAAAAACAGGAACTGGTTGGTTTTATGCAGTAATGGCTTCTTTTTGGAGCCTCAGGTATTATTACTGGCTTGTGAATAAATAGAGAGCTGCTGCTATTCCTTTCAGCTTCAGACAGCTTTCATAAAAACTAAATTCATCTAAAATATTTTTATAACAGAAAATATTGGTTGCCATGTTTTTGGCTTAAGTGAGACATTTTTATTCCAACTCATAATCTGCAGACTGTCCAATCCACCTCCAGTCTATTTTTAGTCATCTTGCATTAAGAGAATTTTTTTTAATAAAGAAGCAAATATTTTTATTATTTCATTGACATAAGCAGTTCAAGTTATTTTAACAGCCTTCAGCAAATTAAAACTCATAATTCAGATTAAAGTCAGTCAATTAATTTAAATGCACCCTTAAGGAAACTAAATCTGTATATTACTAAGACAGTAAAACAAGAATGTGCATTAATTTCTGAGATGAACAGCCATAAACTATGACTTAAATCTGTAACTATTTCTTCCTGCAAGTCCAAAAACTAAGCATAATTTTCATGATACCGTTTCATTATCTAGGGTATTGGAGACAGTTGTTTTCAGATGAGAAAGGATTAAATTGAAAATAAGACAGATCTGGCACTGTCTCTTTAAAAGTGAGACTATCTCATGCAAATAAAAGCTTAGTCAAAAGAGTACAGCTTTCATGAAACAGTAAGCAAATGTGTAGTACTATAGTACTATTCACAAACCAGATATTACATTCACACATGGACAAGGCAAACTTTAAAAGACAAGGAAATGCCTAGAAAAGCCTTCCATTCTGTCCTCTGCCACCATTGTACTCCTGGATTCGGGGAATCTTCCTACCTAACATATGTCTTGGATTACTTAGCTATCAGGAACATATAAAGAAGTCTACCCATTAAATTTTATTGGCTGCATGTTTGTGGGATTAGAAATATTGTATCAAGAATGCTTTTATACTTTAAAATAATTGGCTATAAAATAATAGTTTCCAAAAAAGTTCATAACTCCCACAGTATTCCACTTAACTCCTATGTTCATTCATCCCCCTTGTCTCTTCTGTCTGTTCCTAGAGTCTTGTCCCCATCAGTTTGTGCCTTTAAAGGTTTGGGGGTTTCTTAAAGACATAATTATTTTCTGCCATTTCTGTGTTCTAGTTCATGAACTCCCTAATTTGTGGACACAGTAGTAATTTTTTTCAAAGACATTGCACCCTGCTGAGGAAATTGTACTGAAGTCTGGATGAGTTAATGTTTCCATCAAAGCAGTAGAGGGAGCACAAGCGTGCTGAATGTAATAATTGTATGGGTCTCCAACTTCAGGGCAATTTAAAAATAGTGGTTCATAAATCGGTTTATTGGCAGTCGTTGGATAGGTATGCTTTGTTTAATTATTGACAGAGATATGGAGTTAAAATATTTACTACCACGTTATAGCAGTTAGATATGGACTGATGTAGGCATCTTTTCAAGTTTAGTACTCAGCACATACACCTATTTAGAATTTTTATTTAAATTCTTTGATGGAATTTTGATCTTATTCCAGTATCCTCCACCCACCCAAAACTCATAACATACCCAAATCAAACACTGCAACTTTGGATAGACCTTCCTCAAAAACAGTTAACTCATAAACACAGTCAGCCTTGTCTCATTTTGACTGAAGGACTTAGCAAAAAAGACATTTGCACAGGATCACAATAATGTTGTTTGGAATGAAGTATTATTTTAAGAATATATAATAATATTAATTTTTCATCAGTTTTGACTGCTTAGCTTTAAGGCACATGATGAGAATTTATCTTATATTTGTGTAGCACCCTATATACTTTGAAAGCCCTTTTAAAAAGATTTCATCTTTATATATTTCTGTGAGGTAACTAAGATGATAAATGAGGCCACTGAGATTCATGGAGATTATATAATTTAGGCAAGGTTACAGACTAGTGTCAGAACTTGCTGGAAAACCCACATCTATTGACTCTTAGAAATTCAGCTCCAGTTGAATTTCTCCATAACACCTGTAAGTGGATTATAAAATTCATTTCTTACTGATCTATTCAAGAGGCCTAGGTTCAAATCTTGACTCTAAAATTACCATTATCTTCCCAGTGTAGTCATTTAACCCCTCTGAATATCACTTCTTTCTTTTATCTGTGTTTACCTAGGGGAACAAATCTAATTCTTTAGGAGGTGAATTTCTGTTGTGATAAATGAGAATACCTCTGAAGAAACAGTCCTGCTCTACTGCTCAAATCCTATTTAGTTCCTGGATCACTTAGTCAGCAGCCCTCACACCCATTGGGGTTTATTGTATCAGTTCAGCAAACCAATATCAGCTGCAAACCACAGCATTTAAAAGTTTATTTTTTTTCTAGAAAACATATAGCAGCTGAACAATGCTTTACTTCTAGTTCAATAACTTAGTTACTAATTTGAAAAAAGTTAAAAATATAGGCCGTATCATATATGTATCTTTCCTCATTAAATTGATTTAAAATTACATTAGCAAGCTCATGTGTTCTTTAGCTGGTAAACATATATTTATTTTTATCTTTTTTCAATTGCTGAAAATAATTTCCTCCTTCCTAGCTGAGGATAAGCAATGCCAAGTTTCTGCCTGTAGCATGCTATGGCTGTGTAATAAACCTTAGCAAGCAAGACTTTATCATGGAAACACTGACAGACCCTTAACTATGCTATAATAAGTAGGGTGTTATCCTACATGTGTCATTACAAAATATGAGCAAATCATAATGCCCATGGAAAACAAATACACTTTCCTTAGATTACACTCCCAAGTAGAACTTTAGGCAGACTAAAAAAAGCAAAACAAACTTTGAAAAAACCCCAACTGCATACACAATAGACACTAAGGTCAAAATCACCACACCCAGACCGAAGTAGTCGGGCTGTATGCTTGGCACAAGGGAAGCTTAGGGAACATGCTTATGAATCATTTTCCTTTCATCATCTACCCATAATGTGGGACAACAGCCTGCTGGGTAATGAAAATGACATCATTAATACTTAAAATTAAAATATTTTGTATAGGGTAATTTGCACACACTTCATGCTTCAGTAGTGTTGGCCCTAGGGTTAATCTAAAATAAGTGTATGTTTGCAATTAAAAACATACACACTTGGAATTTGTAAAAGTTCTAAATGTTACCTTGACCCGAGAGTTGGAAGATAGCCCAGGGATTGCCAAGGAACCCAGAGAATGGTGTATGGAATCCAGACTGGGAGATCTGGGTTCTCATCATGTCTCTGTCTACAGAGTAAGGTTGGCCCATGTTAAATAAATCAGTCACCCAAGTGACTTCACTTCCCTCAGTTTCCCTAAATGTATATATAAATATGAATTACTTTATATTCTACTGTGTTTTGGGGGCCTGAAAGGAACATAATGGTGCCCAAGGGTCAAATGATACTACTCCTGTACAAGTATTGGCCTGCCAGAAAAGTTGTGTGACTTCTCCATGACTCACGATGAGTAGAGCTCATGCTTAGAGCTTTTGAAAAAAAAATGCTTAAACTCCATAATCTATGAACTGCCACAACATACCTTTTTTAAAAAAAATTTAAACTAATTGAATTTACTTACTAGGTTTTGGGCACAGTACCAGCTACTCAGCAACTTGGAAAGATTGATATACAAACCTTTGCTCTATTTAGAAAGCATAGGCCCTCTGGATTTACAGCTGCTCATGCTGCTTTGGACTGAATGGTCTTGGGCTTATACCTTCTAGTAACAGATGGTTTATGCACTGTGCTGATAATGAAAATGAAATAATTTGCCTCCTAACTAGAAAAGAGAACAAAACCATCAGAAGGGGAAAAAAAAGATTGTGATTTCTGTTGTCATGGTATATATATTTTTAATCTTTCTAATGCATTTAAGTCCAATGTGCAAAGAAAATAGCAAGGCAAAAGTTTTAAATTATTCTTTGATTTCAGAAACAAGTCCTAGATAAATTTTCATTCACATACACACATATATACACAAATTATATCCAAATTTAAATATTAGATAGTAGCTCTTAAAATGCTAGGGTTTCTAAATATTAAAGATTATGTCACAAAAAAGTAGAAGTAGTTTATGTACCCCAAAATAGATAATTTTGATTTCCTGAAAGTGAAAAATTTTTGTACAAGTAAAATTAATGCCTAACATAAGAAGTGAGGTACTTAGGCAAAGAATCTTTGTATCAAATATTTCTAATAGGGCTTTGGTATTCTTAAGCATTTATTAAGTTCTTACTATGTGTCATGAAGTATACTAAGTGCTGGAGATAAAAAGAGACTAAGAAGGAAGGGTCAGACAGGGAGGAAAGAAGAGTACCGTGAAAACATAGAGGAGAGGGTATCCAAAAGAGGGTGGTCAACAGTGGCAGAGATTGTAGAAAGGTCAAGAAGTAGAGTACTGAGGAAAAGCTGTTAGATTTGGCAGTTTAGAATTTGGTAACTTTATAGAGAACAGTTTCAATCAAATGATGAGGTTGGAAGGTTGAAAAAAAAGAAGAGAGGAAATATCCAAGCTATGCAGAAAACTTACAAAAATAAAACCAAAACTCATTTCTCAATAGATAAGTAGTTAAGGGATATAAACAGAATTATCAAAAAGAACACTTGCAGATTTATAGACACTCATATGCTAAAATGTTCCCAATAAAGGAAATGCCAATCAAAACACTTCTGAGGTTTCAACCCTCCCCAAGCAAATTGACAAAGGTGATAAAAGATGGGAACAGTAGATGTTTGTGGGAGTGTGGAAAGGAAGAGATCCTAACGCATAGTTCTTGGAGTAGTGAACTTGTACAATTCTTGAAAGCAGTTTGAAATGATGCAAAGAAAATTACTAAAATGAGCTACAGGAAAAATCTAGGTAATGCAAAAACAAAAGATATCACTAAAATCTCTTAAAAACAGCAAAATTATCAGGTTGTATAACCTTCATCTTCTGATGTAACTCTTTTTGCACAAAGGGAAAGCGGGCAGTGTTTCAGAGTTTAGAATAAGGGAGTTGAACTCCGTTTACTATTGGTTTGGAGTATTTGGAAACCTACTAAAGTATTCCATTAAAATCTTGGCATTATGCTACCACAAAAGAAGTCCATTCTTCAAATTCAAACCCAAGCCAAAAGAGTCTATTGAACTGTTAGAAGGGGCAAAATTTTAATGCAAACAGTCTTTTGATGTTTTGAAGGTAAAAGGGAATAGGTAAAAATGACCAGAATTAAGTATTTGATAGAACTAAATGTGTCTAATTATTTTGTAATCTCTTGTGAAATTGAAATGAATGGTTATAGGATCTCAATCCATCTACAATATTTCCTTTTCTTCCTGATTTGATCTCTGCCACCAAAAACTTCCTGAACGAGGGTTATAATTGGAGTTCCATTTGCATGATACAGTGTGGGGGGGGAAAGTACTGGACTAAAAATCAAACCTGTTCTTATGTTAGCTCCACCATTAATCTGTTATGGGACTTCAAACATGTTCCTTCACTTTTGTGAGTTGCAGCTTCCTCAACTGAAAAATAAAGGGATTGAACAAGTTAAGCTTTAATGATTCCTCTAGTACTTACAACCTTTAGACCTCTGATATTGTTAATATTAAGTGTTTCTATCTCTTTCTTTTTATAGTAGAGAGGCAATGTTGTATGATGGTGAGAGTGCTAATCTTGAAGTCAGGAAGATTTGACTTCCAACACTAACTATGTAACCCTGGTGTGCTTCAAACAGACTCCCTCCCCTCTAAGTCATAGAGAGATTGAGAGAATTTCTTACACTAACAAAGTCAGGGATGCCTTAACTACTTTTAAATATTTACCACCCCAAAGAATTGGAAATTGAAGGGATGCTCATCAGTTTGGAGAATAGCAGAACAAGTTAAGGTATATGATTGTGGTAGAATACTATTGTGCCATAAGAAATGATGAGTAAGATGCTCTCAGAAAAACCCCGGAAGACGTACATGAATTAATGCAAAGTGAAGTGAGTAGAACCAGAACATTGCACAAAGTAACAGCAATATAGTAGGATGATCAACTGTTAATAACTTAGACTCAGCAGCACAATGATCCAAGACAATTCCTACTCCCAAAGAAAGAAAGAACTGAAGGGCTCTGAGCACAAATAGAAGCATACTTTTTAAACTTTATTTTTCTGGCAGGTTTTTGTTCTGTGTTTTCCTTCTCAACATAGCCAATATGAAAGATATTTTACAAGGCTGCACATATATAATCTATATCAAATTGCTTGCCTTCTCAAGAAGGGAGAAGGGAAGGGCAGGGAGAGAATTTGGAACTCATTTTTGTTAAAAGAATGTTAAAATTGTTTTTACCTGTAATTGGAAAAAATATAGAATTAAAAAAAAATAAAACATTTGCCACCAGGACCACTACCATCACTGAAGTCCCATCTTTTCTCTTCTTCCCTCCTCAACAACTTTTTGTAGAAAAATCCACTGGTAAATTTTTATATTCAGGAAAACTACCAAGTTAGAATTACTGGGATCATCATGCAGTCCTTTTCATATTTGCAGAACCACCATTGAAGTCTGTAAAATAACTCAGTTTAACTACTACTGGGTAGAAAAGATGTATAATACTTCTAAGACTGATAACTGAAGATACAGATTTGCTTTGTATCTGTGGCATGGACACAGGAAGAGATAGCTACTGCCACTGATGCTGTTTGACAGAGAATAATAGACCTCAGCTTTACTGTAAATTATAAACAATCCTTTTCTAAGTACAAAATGAATGCATAGAATGGGGGACCCTGTCAGCTAGAATGTGAGTAAATCAAGTAGAAGAAGACAAATGATTCACTAACACCACTGTAGCCAAATTTTTATTCAGTTAGTAGTACTGTTGTTACATCGCTTTTGTTCTTTGTCAGAGAGCTGGGAGAAATTAATATGTTATAATTATAATAAATGTGCAGTGGTATCTCAGTAGCATCTCCTTTTTAAGCTGAGCACATTAAATTATCTCTCTTCCACTCTGCTCTCCCCCCACCCCCAAGGCTTAAAATGGATTGCATAGAAATGAATAGTAAGAAAATTCCTCTCCTGGGGCTTACATTTTCTCAGCTGATTTCATAATTTTATTCCCAGTCCCCAACCTTTCCCCCTTTCCCCTGCAGTGACTCATATTAAATTTAAGGCAACCTAGATGACCCAGAATGTCTTTAATGGCCGCCTGTACATTCTTGTGCCAAGATGAGAAGTTGTTGATCTTAGTAACTAGTAAAAGCTAGTCCCCCCCTTCTGCTCCCCCACCTATCTTGTAAGATCAATGAGGAGTTAATTTTCCTAGATACATGGTGGTGATTCATGATTGTATATCTTAGTTCAGGATCAGGTTCTTAGGAACCCAGTTCGACCCTTTTTGTAGAAACGAATACATCAGAGAAAAATGTTGGCAGATCTCTGTGTGCAATCAGGACAGAGGAATTTATACAACATTCAGCCCTTTGATTTCCACAGATCTGTGGGTGGGGTTTCCACTTTTGTGCTTTGACGAATGGGCCAATATTTAACCCATTTATGTGCTTCTGTATGAATCTCTACATAGGACTTTGGATTTATCATGGGTCAACTGCAAATTCATTCATTTAGTAAGCATTTATTGAATGTTTCTTGATTCAGAGAAGGAGACCAGCACTAGAAAGCATACAAAAGTAGTCAAAGGCACAGATCTTCCCTTTGAAAAGGTAACTGGGATGGACACAGAACATAACTGAAGATACTCATGACACAACCAGGGGATGTTATAAAAGAAGCATATATGTGAGCTAGTGGCACAGACTGAATACATCAATACTGAGGAAATTCACAGAAAAGCAAGGGAGAAGATCATCTTTAAGTGAGGCGAGCCAGGGAAGGCTCCTACAAGGAGGCTGTTGGACTGATTTGTAAAGGAAATTTATAATTTGAGTTAGAGATTGAGAGATAGTATGGCATAATGGGGAAAAAACCCAAAAAACAGAAAACACTGACAGCTAAGTTAAATATCCTAGGATGAAATATCAGCTTTGTTTCTTACTCTGTAACCTTGAGCAGACCAATTCATTCTCTGGGCCTCAGTTTACTGATCTCTAACATGAGAGGTATGAGCTGGATAATCTCTAGGTGAGAGACAAATGACATGAAAAGAGACAGAGGTATATAGAGACTCTTTAAGGCAAATTAAAGAAACTAGCCTGGAAGTAATGAAAGGTTTGTGTTACAGAGTAATGAAGTTCAAAGTCCGGTCCAGAGATTCCTTGGTGTCCCCAGGACACTTTTTTCTCAGCACAATACTAAGATGTTTTGTTTTCTAATATGGGCAATATTGATAGATTAGCAATCTATAAACTGATAGCCCACTTAAACAAAAGTTCTCTGTGAGTTCCTCAATAATTTTTAAGAATGTAAAGGGATTCTGGGAACAAAAAGTTTGAGAACTACTGCAATAAAATAATAGCAAATAAAATTAAAGTAAATAACATGGAACCATGTAAGACTGAGAAGAATGGGTTTGAAGGCAGAGAAAACCAATTTGCCAATATGAGGAGAATTGGAGATGATGGAGGCCAGGTTTTTATTTATATTTTTGAAGCCATGTTTTTTAAAAGAAGATTAATATGTTATGTTATACAGGATGAAATAGGGGAAAGGGAGAAGGATGGAGACAGTTATAGTTCTCAAAGTTTTTAGTGATGAAGGTTTGAGATGAAATTTCCTACCCTCCAGGAGCTGGTAAATTACTGCAGGGAGGCCTGTTTTGTTTTTATCTTTGCAATCCCAGAAACTTATCACATGTGCCTGGCACACAACAGGCACTTAATAAATGCTTTTGGAATTGGAGTTGGAGAAACATTGTAGAGGAAAAATCAAGAAGATTTTGAGGTTGTGGTAGAATTAAATCCCTGGAAAGTGAAAGGTCAATGATGCCTTAACAAAGGTAGGAAAGTTGAAATCAGGATCTCTAGCTTGGAGGCAAAGTTGGTGACTTCATTTCTTATTAAAATAACTTCCATGAGCAGTGTTTACTAAGAAACTGAATTAAATAATGGGGGATTTAATTGGCAAAGTTGGTGACCAGTTCTAGTTAAAGGAGCTTCAATGAGCAAAGCTAACTAATTAGCTACATGAAGTGATGCCAATCAGTCATCAGCCTCATCACTCAGTAAACAGTGTTGGAGCAACTCTGAAAACTTATAGAAGAACCAAAGCCAATGGTCACTGTTTGGTGTTGTTCTTTGACCTCTGCCTATACACAGGTGAAGAACCTAGGGGAGTAAAAAGAATACACCAGTGTAGAGAGGAGGAAGAAGGTAACAGAACTCGTTCTTTCTTCTGATGGGGATATGTGTGAGGCGAGGGGGCAGGGAGCGTACAAGCATGAAGGAAGAAGTGAGAAGATGAGCATCCAATGAACTTAACCCTTATCTGAACCAGCCGAAAGAAAGCTGAATTTCTGCACACACTCCAAGGGTTTGGAGTAGAAATACATCAAACTGTGTAAGGCAAACAGGTGGAGATGGGGGGTATAGGAGAGAGGATGTTGGTATAAAGGAACATAATACAGTGAGGGAATGGGTCAAACAAAACAAGCATCCTGGTCCATAAAGGGCAATTAAAATGGGAAAAAAAAGATAATTTGAATCTAAGGGATAGGTGCCCACTGACTGGGAAATGACTGAACAAATTACAGTACACGTATGGAAAGGAATATCATCGCACCATTCTGCCTTTTAAATCACTGTGAAACTTATGGCACTAAATTAGAAGGTAGCATCATCAGGCAGAAAGAAATTTAGACTGGGAATTATGAGGCCTGGGTCCTGTTCCCTGATGTCATTAAATAATAACTCAATATTGCTTAATGGTTTGCAAATTCCTTACAATTACCCTAAGAGGGAAATAGTGCAAGTATTATGACCCCCATTTTATAGATGAGAAAGCTGAGGTTCTTAAAGGTTAATTGGCCAAATGGTCATGGTCACTCCATTAGTAAGAAACTGAGGCAGGATCCAAACTTTCCACTCTTCTCAACAGCCTTGAGATTCACTATTCTGGACTTCTATTTCCTTGTTTGTATAATGTGTTGTTATCTATTATTATTCTAGGTATAGGATGGGAGATATCTGATTTGGCAGCACTTACTGTGGAAAAAAATAATCTGAAAGTTTTAATCGACCACAAGCTAATATGAGTCAACAGTATAACTCACAAAAATTAAGCCAACCTTAGCCTGCTTCAATAGAAAAATTATTGGAAGTAATATTCCCACTGCACTCTGTTCTAGTTAGACCACATAGGAGTGTTCAGTTCTGGGTTCCAAATTTTAAGGACAATACAGAGCAAGTATATCCACAGAGGAGGAGATTCAAGCTGGTGATGGATCTGGAAACTTTGTCACGGAAGAAATGACTAAAGTAACTCGATCTACTTTATTTAGCCTGGAGAATTTTAAAGGATGATGTGGTAATTTTCTTTAGCATTGTGTAGGAGGTTCAACCAAATGACCTCTGAGATCATTTTCCAAATCTAAATATGACTATTCTATGAATTCTGATCTCTCTTCCACCATCTTTTCCTACATTTCACAGAAGGCCAGAACTCATAGTTGGAAAGCACTCAGAGATCCAACCCATACCTGAATAGGAATTGGCTCTACAATATTCTGGATTATCTAGAACAACATACAAAAGATGACCATTGGCTTTGGCTTATTCTATTCTAAAACAATATTTGAATTCCATATTGAACATACTACATCTGATGGCATCTTTCCTATTGTTGTTGAGGGTACCACCACAATCCCAATCACCTAGGTTACAATTTCAGTATGGTCCTCAAAAATCTCACTTTCACTCTCTTCAGATATCTAATCTGTGGCCAGATCTCACAACTTTTGCCTGAATAATATCTCTTGTACATATAGGATATAAATTCCCTCCTCTCTATTCACATAGCCACTACCCTAGAACATACCATCACCATGCCTCATACCTGAACTATTACAGTAGACTGTTAGCTGGTTTACCTGCCTCAAGTGTCTCCCTGCTCCAGTTCATCCACCATCTAGCAGACAAAGTAATCTTCCTAAAGTGCGCATTTGGCTGTGTCATTCCCTACTCAAAAAGAATTCCAGTGGCTTTTTCTTACCTCTAGGAATGTGTGTGTATGTATGTATGTATGTATGTGTATACATACATAGACACATAAAACATATGCACAAAATGCAACATATATATGTATATATACATACAAACTCCTCTCTTTACTTTTTACAGCCTTCCTAACTTTTTTCAAACTTTTCTTTCTAGCCTTACTCTCCATGTCACACTCTGTGATCAAGCCAAACTGACCTTCTCTTTGCTCTTCCCACACAACACTTTATCTACTTTTGTGTTTTTATATTGACTGTCTCCCATACCTAGAATACATTCTTTTCTTGCATCTCTCTTAGAATGTCATTCTTTGTTTAAGATGCGACTTCAATATTACCTTTTCCATGAGCCTTCCTGGATTCCCTTAACTGATAATACCCTTCTTCTCAAACCATGCACCTTGCCTAGACCTATTTTGTATTTATTTTTATTGTTCTCTTTATATTCATTCTGCTTATACTTATATATCTTCATGTCATCTAAACAGTTTGAATGAAGGCTTCTTGCGAGTAGGGATAGTTTTATATATGATATTTGTATCCCCAGTGTCCACCACAGAATAGGCACTCAATATTGTTGATTGGTCTGAGGTGACATCTATAAAACAAGGAGATTTTCACTTCTCCATCTGTGATCCTGTGATTTCTAATCTTCCAGCTCTCAATCTATGATACAATCATTATTTTTATGTCTGGCTGTTCAACCTTTTTTGAGTATGCCTATTCCCCCAAATCGTCATTGAGCCCATACCCATCTGTCCTGCTCACAGGGATAGCAGTATAGACTTTGCCAAATGCCTAACTAAAATCCACATGTACCTCATCTAGGACATTCCTTTAAACTCTACTGTCCCCTGCAACTTAGTCATCTTAAAACTGAACAGTAGCTCTGGGAGCTTCTTCCAGACTATCAAGACTTCATAGAAAGGCCTAAAAAGCAACATGTGATACTGGAGGGCCATCCTAGCTAAATAAATTGATGCTTGCCACTAGAAGACTGGTTCCCAAGTGATGGATTATTTTGGCTATTAAAAAGAAACATAAAATAGCTTTTAGTTCTATTTAGTGCCCTTCTACTTTCAAAATGCCAGTGGTTGGTTGCCAGTGCAAGACAAGGATAGGGGACTAAGAAAATTCTATTTGTATACCATCTACAACCATTTATTTCACTGTTGGCACTCAACATGGGGTCTGTGTCCAACAACAAATGACTTGGTAGACCACTAGAGGAACTGAGCCCCATCCATATTGAATATTTTTGCTGTAAGTGAAATCAGAAGTTCTAAAGTGTTTACAACTGAAGGGAAAGACAACCCACAGGCTCACCTCAGAGATATTTGAAAGAACCAGAAGAAGGTAAATAGCTCATTGGATAGATCCTCAGAGGAGAATTTTGAGAAAGGCAGGAATAAGAATTACATAGGATAAGAAAGCATGGAATGTGTGCTGTACAACCATATTGATCGAACCCCAGATCAATCCAAATATTGATATCACGTCCAATCATTATTCTCTATGTCTGTATCCCCAAGGCAATATTCACAGCCCTAGTGGTAACTATGAATATGCCAGCATAGTTCTCAGTCACACAGTATAACAAACTCTCCACATAGAAGGCAGAAGAAAAACATTTATTCAGACACCAGAAAGCCAAATCCCAAAACCAGAAAGCAAAATCAGTCATAATAACCAAGAATTTAATACACATTAGCACTGCATGGGACAAAGCCATTCCCAAATCCACTGGAACCTTCCCGCAAACAAACACTCATGAATTAGCTGTCTGCTTGCCTGTGTCTTTCCCAGCTCTGACTAACCTGACCAACTTCCTCCCAGCTCTAATCCACCTTTCCAGTTCCACCCATTCAGCCAGCTCCTCACCCACATGTAATTTAAGCTTCCATGTGATTTAAGCAGATCACATAGGCCTATTAATGAATGGGGAAAAAATGTTCCCATTTATATTACCATTTTGGCCCCAAGATCTTTCATATTCATTACACAGATGGGGGGGGGGCAACTAGTATGAACAGAATTGTAACAGGAGTAACAGAAAATAAGCATATAGAACAGTATCTCAGGCAACTGGTGTCAACAGAACTTTACAACAATATAATAGGGATCACACAAAATAAGTACATAAAACAATATCTTAGGGTGGGGATTGAGCACAAGTACTCCATCATTCCCCCCTCAAATGAATGGGCCCCAAAATCTTGGGATAAGGGACAAAGGTCTCTTTTTGCATAGCTACTTCCTGCTGGAACTGGACATAGAGCAGTCTCTGCCTCAAGAGGTCCCATTCAAGAGGTAAGTTCTTCAGCTGGCATCTGGAACTTAGTCAATGCCAGATCCAGGGGTGATATAGTCATGCACAGGGGGTGACATCTGACTCAAGCAAGCAGGCATCTGCAGGTGGAAGGTACTAAGCATGTAAAATTCTGTGAGAAGCTGGAATACTCATTACTCAGGTCATAACTGGGATTTCAGGCCTTAATATTACCTCATGGCCCAAAGTCAGTTGTTCAGTCTCTACCAAAGACCAATATGCAGCTAACAACTGCTTTTCGAAAGGGGTATATTGAATTCCAGATGAAGGGAGTTTCCTAGCCCAAAATCCTAAGGGTATATTTTGGCTTTGCTGTTTTTGCCATAAACTCCAGTTTGCATATTTATCTTCTGTAGTCACTTGTAATTCCACCTGGCCACTTTGCATAGGCCATCAATCTAGGACCAATTGTATAGCAGCCTTTGCTTCTCAAAAGCCTTACTCTGTTCAAGTCCCCAATCAAATTCATATTTTTACCTAGTAATTTTATATAAGGATTTCAAAATTTGGCCTAGATGGAGTCTGTGATGTCACCAGTATCTAAATAATCTTTTAAACTTTGGGGCCTCTTTCTTATTGGTGGAGGTAGGAAAATCCTGAATCTCTCACAGCTCCTTATTCCATTTTATAACCCAAAATGTTATGATTTGAGCTGGCCCTTGAATCTTTTCTGGGTTAATTTCCCACCCTTTGCTTTTCATTTTTTATGATTATTTTAAAAAATTATTTTATTTGTTTTCAGTGTTCTACAATCACTTCCATATATCTTAGATTTTTTTCCCCTCCCCACTCCCTTCCTGAGACAGCATACAATTTTATATAGGTTCTATTCATACATTCCTATTAAATATATTTTCACCTTAGTCACAGAAGAATTAAAGTGAATAGGAGAAATCATAAAACATAATACAAAAGAAAATGATCTGCGTCATTTTGTGATCGAATTCCATAGTTCTTTCTATGGATGTGGAAGGCATTTTGCCTCAAGAGTCCACTGGGAATTTTTTAAGTCCTTGCATTGCAATGAAATACTAAATCTAGCATAAAAATTCTTCGCACACTGTGGTTGTTGTTGTATACTAAGTTCTCCTGGTTCTTCACCTTTCACTTAGCATCAGTTCATATAAGTTTTCCCAGGTCTCTCTGAAGTCCTCCTTTTCATCACTTCTTATAGCACAATAGTATTCCATTACATTCATGTACCACAATTTATCCAGCCATTCCCCATCTGATGGACATCCCCTTGATTTTTAGGTTTTGGTCACCACAAAGAGAGCTGCTATAAATATTTTTGTACATGTGGGACCCTTTCCCATTTTTGTGATCTCTTGGGGATACAGGCCTAGAAAGTATATTTCTGGGTCAAATCTTTTGACTTTCATATGCTCAGTTTAAAGTGTCAAACTCTTCTCCACTTCTTTTACATTGTTTTCCTGTATTATAATGTCACCTGTGTAGTGAGTAAGCAATATACCAGGTAGCTCTAATACATCTAAATATTCAGCCATAATCCTATGACAAATGGTGGAGCTGTGCAGATATCCTTTGGGCAAGTATGTAAAAGTAAAAGTATATTGTTGGCCCTGCCAAGTAAAAGCAAATTGGTTCTATTGTTTAAAATTTATTGGGATAATAAAGAAAGCATTGGCTAAATCAGTAACTATGCACCAAGTCCCATCATATTTCTGGATCCTTCTATTAAGGTAACAGTGCCTGGAATAGCAGCATACAAGGGAGGAGTCACCTTATTCAATTGTCTATAATCCACTGTCATTGTCCATTTCCCATCTGACTTTTGTACTGGCCAGACAGGATTATTCCATCAAGTGGTTATAGGAACTAACACTTCTGCCTTAACATGTTCCTTTATGGTATTTCTAATTTCATCTTGCCTACCTGGCACACAATACTGCTTTAAAGTAATTACATTAGAAGGCACAGGTAAAGTGATTGGGTCCATTTTTATTTTACCCACTAAAACTGTATTAATTCCTATCTTCCATACTGCAAATTGGTATCTTCCCTCAGGTAAATTTAGAGTCATACCTCTCAATATATCTATTCCAGTAATGTGTTCAGGAATGGCCACAATTAGCATGCTATAGTCTTTCTTAGGTAACTGCCTGATTTTCATCATTAGATTGACTTGTCTGGCTGACATTTCAGCCCCTCCCAGTCTTGTTATGGTGATAGGAGTTCCATGCTTAAACTTATCAGGGTTTCCATATATAAGGGAAGCCTCCACCCCAGTATCTATTAGTGCCCTAGTTACAGTATTTGATCCATATTTTCAATATATGGTCAAATTAATATGGGGTTTGTAATCCTGTCTGTGTATTTATTTAATCTGAGCTGGAGTTCAGTCAATTTCCTATTCTCCCTGAAGGTGTGACAAACTTGGGTACAATGGTTCAGGAGGATTTGTAGGGGCAGTTCTCACTTCTGTATTCTGTTTAGTATCAGGTCCTTTTTCTTGGTATATTTTGTATAGTTATTAGTTGGAATACCATCTATGCTTCCAAAATCTACCCCTGCTCTCAATAGAGCAATAAACAATTATTTTCTTGCTAGTCTATTCTGACTTTGAATCTGCTGGCTATTTACTCTTCTCTCTTGTGGAAATTTATCTTTTCTCTAGTCTCTTATGTCACTGTGAAAATTTGTTCAGCACCTCTGAAAGAGTGTTTCCTATTTCCCCAATTATTAGAGTCAAAAATAGGTGCTTGTAAGCAGGAGGAGCTGTCTTCATTATTTTATTCCTGTAGCAAACTGCAAAAGGGGTATCATGGTATCCATGTGTGTTTTCAATTATCATGGCAGTCTTTATTATCTCCTTTAACTTTCTTATACAGTCCTTAAGTGAATACCAGGGTCTATCTCCACTAGGCCACATAGAATCAGTAGGATACTGCTTACTGCATCCTTCTGCAGCCAAAGCCAACAGATTAATCGTATTGTTGCCTTTTTGCCTTCTGTAATCTCTAAAGGCTTGGTGTACAAAAGGATTCTGATTGATACATGTAAATTTCAAGCAGTCCATACCATCTATTGATACTCCTCCAGCTCCTTCATCACTGATTCTCATCATCCAAGATATTAATGATTCCCCCATGCTTGGGTGAAATGACTCAAAATATCTGTGATCTCCTGCTGAATTAAATCCCCATTTATCCCCCTAAATACTGTGTACCTTGCTTGATTCTCTTGTTTTTGCCTTAGTGTAGGGCAAGTTTTGATCTTAGAAGTCTCTCTCTGCAACATTGTTGCATTTTCCAACTTACTTAGTTACATTTTCCACCCACACACTGTCCTGGCAGTCATCATCATGGCAACTAGGCTGGGTCTGTACAAAGGTTGTATGCACACTTCTTTTGCAAGTCTTCCACTTCTTCTTAGCTAAATGAATGGCCTTTTCTTCCACCTGATACCCCTCCCCCCCAGGCTGCTCTTTTAAGGGAAAGTCCAATCACTGAGAATTCCTATGCAAACTAACTAACGCTTTTTCCATCTGAATTTTTTCCTTCAGGAGCTCATCTCTGTTTTCACACATAATACAGTAACCTGTTAATAAAATCGAGCCTCTCCTACTTACCCCTGCCAGTTCCTTCCCTGATCTAGTTGGTATTCCTTACAAACACTGTTCCAAGTCTCTAGATTCCCCTTCCTGTAACTTCACTTCCCAGTTTTGACAGGGTCCAATGCTTTTAGCTGTAATGGCAAGTAAAACAGGATCTTTTGCTGTTTTTGTTTTACTAAAAGTGCCTCTGATTGAATAGTGTGATTAAGGAGGATCTTTCCCATCCATTGATGGGCCTGCCCATTGAGGGAAGCTTGATTAAGGGAGTTGTTTGGTAGGAGGGTCGCAAGTGTCTTTTGTTTTTTCTACTGAGGCACTGGGTCAGAGGGTTATATATGCCTTCTGGCTCTAAAAAGTGTATAAATACTATGAGGGTGAGGTTTTACTTTGGGGCTTACTGACAGGAAGTGTTTCTTTGGCCAGTGATAGTCTGAGAGGCTGCTAAGGAGCCCCCTGGTTAAAACCCAGAAAAACCCCAGAAGTTGATACTTCCCTCTCTGCTACCTGTGTATATATGTAATGGTCAGGCATTTTGGAAGCATGTCTGTTGACTTTTGATTTCTCTGTATTTTCTTTAAAATTTTGATTTTGATTTTCTCTGATACCTGTGCTTGATTAAAGTGATTGTTAACCCCTTGAAAGTTGCTTTCCTTTTATGAAGGCAGATCTAAGAACTTGTGGTAGCAGGTCCCCCTGCGTATGTTGGGTTATTGACACATTAGCCCATTCCCTTGTTAGTGAGGAATACAATAAACCCTCCCATCCTGGGATATTCATTTCTTCCTCTAAATCTTTTCTGCCTCCAAATAGAGATTTTATACCCTGCAATCCTGTTCTTGTTGCCAAATGTATCACCAAGGCAATATTCACAGCACTGGTGGTGACTTATGAATATGCCTGTGTAGTTCTCAATCACGAAGTATAACATTCTCCATGTAGAAGGCAGAAGAAAAACAATTATTCAGACACCAGAAAGTCAAATCCCCAAACCAGAAAGTCACATCAGTCTTTGTAACCAAGAAATCAACACACATTAGTACTGCAGGGGGTAAGGCCACTCCCAACTCCCCCCCCCCCCCCGACACACAATTCACCCCTGGGGCCTTCCCACAAACAAACACTCATGAGCTTACCTGTCTGTTTGCCTGTGTCCTTCCCAGCTCTGCCTAGCCTGGCCAACTTCCTCCCAGCTCTGCTCTACCTTTCCTGTTCTACTCCTTCAGCAAGCTCTTCCTATGATATATGACTTAGGCTTCCATGTGATTTAAGCAGGTCACATGGGCCTATCAATGAATGGGAAAGAGCTTCCCATTTAAATTACTATTACAATGTCTTCTCTGCAACTTTCCTTTCAGCTGAATAGATCAAAGAAAGTGCCAATAAGGTGCAATTTGAGCTAAGTTTTCAGAAATGGATAGGATTTCTTTAAAAAATATATTTCTTTTTATCCTGAACTTAGCAAACATGAAATAAATTGGCTTCTCTCTCTCTTTCTCCCTCCATATGTATATATATATATATATATATATATATATATATATATGTATATATATATACACACATACATATATACATATACAAAAATATACACATACATATATACAAAATATAAATATATATAAAATATGCATATGTACAGATATATAAAGTAGAACAGAAAAAGCATATAGATGAAACTATAGATGTCGATTATGTACAACTTGCTTCTTTTCAAGTATAATAAATTTAACTTGCAGTTTTCAAAACTATACAACTTGTCTGTATTTCTTTCTGGCCTTCAGTTTGTTCTCTAAAATATGTCTCATTGATCTTCTTTTTTTTTGCTATGTTATCCCTATTGACACTCTGCCTCCCACTCAAAAAAAAAAACCCAACCGTGGAGGCAGGGAAATCTAGGACTTTGATCTATGGGGAAATGATAATAACACAGTTTAACCTTCATTTGACCTCACTGAGTCTTTGTCCTTATGTGTAAAATAGCAGTATTACCTGTAATATTTGCCTTGCTGGGTTTGTGATGCTCAAGTGAAATAATGAATATAAAATGCTTTGATATTTTGCAGTGTATGTATTTACAATTTACAATGTATACTAAATGTGAGTTGTATCGTTGTACGGCTACAATATGTGATACATATAGGTGAATGGTGAAAGAAAAAGACTGAAAAGTTGAACCTTATTCCATGGGCAATAAGAAACTACTGAAGATTTATGTACAGTGGGATAGCATGATTACAACTGAGCAGTAGGAAATTTAATCTGGTAGTTATATGTAGCACAGATTAGAGGAACAAGGAGGTGAGTTAGTAGGATATCACAATATAGAATGGAAAGAGATAAAGAATATTAAGGCCACTTCTTGGGACACAGTGAGAGGTTACAATAGGAAATCAATGGCCACAGCCATGGTCCAAGGATCTGGATAGGCAAAATAGTCACAGCTCATGCAGGTAGCAAAGGATCCAGCAGTGATAGGAGGTAGCTAGGAATGTTTAGACAATTTAAGGGAGGAGGCAGGAGCAGAAGTGGAGCATAATCCAAGTCAGACAAGACAAAATATCAAAGGAAGAAATAGAAAAGATAGGAAATAGGGAAGAATCAGCATAGGAAACTCAGTAGGTTATTTGGTATCCAAGTTGCCACTGATTTCATAGCCTTCCTTTAAGTCATAGGTAAAAGATACTGGCTATACTCTATAACTCTTAGATTTTAGAGGACATACCATGGTGGAATATGGGTGCCAATCGTAGAGATCATCAAAATTGTGGTGGCAATGTAAATCGAGAAAAGAGAACCTTCAAGAAATTTTGAGCATATAGACTTTTTTTCATTTTTTAAAAATAAGCTTTATTGATGCCTTTTGTGCTTGAATCAGTTGTTTCTGGATAGTCTCCATAACATGCTTCCAGAAGGGAACCCTTCATGGTAACAAAGAAAAGAATAATGATAATGTTAATAGCTAGCATTTATTAGAGCTTTTTAAAAATTAATTTGTTTGTTTTCAGTTTTCAACTATCACTTCCATAAGTCTTAAATTTCCTCCCACTCCCTCTCCCCTTCCTCTCTGAGACAGCATGCAATCTTATGTGTTCTACACGTACATTCATACAAATAAAGTTAGATCTAAGTAACTGGAATAACATCAGTTGCTCATGGGTAGGCGGAGCTAATATAATAAAAATGACAATTCTGTCTAAATTAATTTACTTATTCAGTGCCATACCAAACTACCCAGAAAATTATTTTCTAGAGCTAGAAAAATAATATGAAAATTCATCTGGAAGAACAAAAGACTCAGAATGTCAAGGGAATTAATGAAAAGAAATGCTAGAGAGGGTGGCTTAGCCCTACCAGATCTCAAATTATATTATAAAGCAGCAATCATCCAAACCATTTGGTACTGGTTAAGAAATAGAGGGGCAGATCAGTGGAATAGGTTAGGTACTCAAGACACAGTAGTCAATGAAAATAGCAGTCTACTATTTGATAAAACCAAGGACCCCAGCTTCTGGGATAAGAACTCACTGTTTGACAAAAACTGCTAGGAAAACTGGATGATAGTGTGGTGGATACCGGGCATAGACTAATGCCTGACACCATATACTAGAGTAAAGTCCAAATGGGTATATGATCTAGTTATAAAGGCTGATACTATAAACAAATTAAGGGAATAAGGGATAGTACATTTGTCAGATTTATGGAGAATGGAGAAATTTATGACCAAACAAGAAATAGAGAACATTATGAAGTGCTAAATGGATAATTTTGATTACATTAAATTGAAAAGGTTTTGCACAAACACATCCAAAACAACCAAGATTAGGAGGGAAGCAGAAAACTGGGAAAGAATTTTTACAACTAGTGTCTGTGATAAAGGACTCATTTCTAAAATATATAGACAATTGATTCAAATTTACAAGAATACAAGTCATTCCCCAATTGATAAATGATCAAAGGATATGAACAGGCAGTTTTCAGAGGAAGAAATTAAAGCTATCATAGTCATATGGAAAAAATGCTCTAAATCACTATTGATTAGAGAAATGCAAATCAAAACAACTCTGAGACACCACATCACACCTATCAGATTGGCTAACATAACAAAACAGGAAGATGATAAAAGTTGGAGATGTGGGAGAGTTGGAACACTAATTCATTGTTGGTGGAGTGGTAAGCTGATCCAGCCATTCTGGAGAGCAATTTGGAACTATGCCCAAAGGGCTACAAAAATGTGTATACCCTTTGACCCAGTGATATCGCTTCTAGGACTATATCCCAAAGAGATCATAAAAATGGGAACAGGTCCCACATGTACAATAATACTTATAGCAGTTCTCTTTGTGGTAGCCAAGTACTGGAAATCAAGGGAATGCCTGCCCATAATTTGGGGAATGGCTGAACAAGTTGTGGTATATGAATGTAATGAAATACTATTGTGCTATAAGAAATTATGAACAGGAGGACCTCAGAAAAGTCTGGGAAGACTTATATGAACTGATGCTGAGTGAAAGGTGCAGAACCAGGAGAACATTATACATAGTAACAGCCAGTGTGCAAGGACTGTTTCTGATAGACTTAACCCTTCACAGCAATGCAAGGACCTAAAACATTCCCAAGGGACTCTTGAGGCAAAATGCCATCCTCATCCAGAGAAAGAACTATGGGTTTGGAACACAGAATGAAGCTATTTTCTCTTGTGTTATGTTTTGGTTTTTTTGGTTTTTCTCATGGTTTCTCTCATTTGTTTTAATTCTTCTATTCAACATGACTAATGTGAAAATGTGTTTAATGAGCATATAGATTTGCCATGCATGACTAAGGTGGTTAATTGGCTATAGGAAGTTAGGGAGAGGAACTCAAATGTTTTGAACATTGGTAACTAGATCTAGAGAGTAATAACACAATAGGAATAAAGAAGAAAGGTGGAGGAGCTTTTATCAAAGGAAAGACTATTAATGGGGTTTTGAAGGCCAAGCTAAGTACTCTGAACTTGACTGAGTAGGAACTAACATAGGTTCTTAAGCAAGGGAGTAATTTGATTTTGGAATATTCATCTGGTAGCAGTGTAGAAGATGGATTGGAGCATGAAGAGAGAACGTCTAAGAAGCATCACCTGATGAGTGCCTGGTCTAGGATGGTGGCGATAAGACTCAAGGGACTAGGGAGTAAATGGAAAACAAGAGAAATTAAAATAAAGATTTTTTTAATGTAAACAATCTCAATATAAATAATTCAGAGTAATAAAACACACAGTAAAACCATGTACAATAATATAATCAATTAAGTACAACTTAGTAAACATCTATTATGTACAATGCCCTATGTTAGATGCTAAAGATACAAAGATGAAAGAAAAAACTCTTAGTTTCTATCATCAAGAATGTTATAGTCTAATGGTGGGAGGTAGGGGCATAGAGGGATGTAATTATTTATGTCAGGTATTATTTGTCACTTTAATAACCCCACCAAATTTCACATTCTGATCATATATCACGTATTTAAATTTTATTGTGTTATAATCTGCATATATATTATTTATTTCATAATTTTTCTTTCAAATTTTATATAGGACTTCTCTATGACAAAGAAAATATTCAGTGTTATAAATGTTCCATGTGTACTTGATAAAAAAGTATATTCCTTGCTTTTCACTAAATCCTTCCCATATGCCTGGCCAAGTTTGGAGATTCTCAGCATAAAAAGGTTTATGATAATTTTTTTCAGTCACATCAGAATTGAAAATTAAGGTACAGAGGGGTTTTGATCTAAATTCTTAGGGCTTGGTCTAGTATAAATAGCACTGGGTTTTAAGTAAGAAAACTTGAATTTGAATATCAGTTATGCTGCTAATTAGTAATATGACAGTCAATAAATTTATTAACTTCTCTGGGTCTCAATTTGCTTTCCGGTAAATGAGGAGGTGGCCCTAGATGATCTCTCAGATCTCTTTGAGTTCAAAGTCCAATGATCCTACCACACCAGTGAAGAACCATGGATCTTTTAAATATCATTACAATAATAATTATTATTGCTATTATCATTATTAACAAAAATATCTTCCTTTCCTACCTTAGTCCTACTAAGGACTTTAAAAAATTTGGAGTTTAATAAATACAGAATCTAAAAATTCTTTCTTTATGTAAGTTCAAAATCATGTGGCTGTTTTATTTAGCATTATATGAAGAGGCAGTGTGGCATAGCAGATAGAAAGGTGGACTTTTAATCAGGGATATCTTGGGTCACATTCCACCTCAGACACTTACAATTTTTCTAGCTGTTGTTCAGTCGTTTTGGTCAGGTCCAACTCTTTATGACTCCATTTGAGGTTTTCTTGGCAAAGATACTGGGATGTCTTGCCATTTCCTTCAGCTTATTTTACAGACGAGGAAACAAGGTTAAATGACTTGGTCAGGTTCACACAGCTTGTAAGTGTCTGAGGCTAGATTTGAATTTATGAAGATGAGTCTTCCTAACTCCAGGTCTGGCACTCTATCCACTATGCAACCGAGCTACTATTTGTGCAAACCTGAGTAAATCACTTAACTTCTCTCTGCCTCAATTACCTCATCTGTAAATTAGTGGGTTAGACTCAGTGAGTTCTAATGTCCCCTACAGCATTAACATTCTCATGTGAAAAACTGAATGAAATAAGATTTCTTTACACAGTTTAAACAAAACAAATAATCTTCATATAGTTGTTAAATCCAGTTTGTTCAACACTCTATGAGCCTTTTTTATTGATGTTTTTTACTTATCTTATAGGAATATATAAAGCTCCTAATGTTATTTATTTTTCTTTATATAAAAGTGTGTTTTTAATTTTTCCCATTCTAAGGATAGCTACTGTATTATTTGGTACATATATTCAAAATTCATATACTTCTGGTATTTAACATACCTTCAAGCATTATATAATTTCTTTAATCTCAGTACTTTCACATTTCAATAGAATTTTGACAAATATCATCAAAGCTACTCCAGATTTTGTGAGTTATTCGCAAAATAATAAATTTTGATTCAGCCTCTCATGGTCTGAATGTATATATGTATACATATATACATACATATATGTGTAATGCGTGTGCATGTGTGTGTATACATCCACACATATATAGACAGAGAAGGAGGAAGAGGAAAGAGAAGAATAAAGAGAAAGAAAGAAAGAAAGATATATTCAAATAGGGACCAGATCTGTGATTTCACTGACAAAGAAAACTACCAGATGAGGGATGAGGAAAGTCATTCAACCAATGTAGGTTGGCACTTTCTTTACCATTTATATTCTTCAATAAAACTGATATTTAACAAATAATTCATTGCAATGGAAACTTTAATGGAAGAATGAACATAGAGGATAAAGGTTAGGGACTAAACCTATAAATTCACTTAAATAGGGAATTTCCTGTTGTGAAACACCCTCCACCAATGCTAGTCAAGTAATTTAGACTCAGCTACCTAAAACTCTGAAAAATTTGAGGACTTGCGCAGAGTCATGCAACTAAGTGTGAGAGGCAAGACTTCAACCCAGATCATCCTGGCACCAAGGCCAGCTCTCTATCCACTATAATATGTGTATATTTGTGTAAGTACATGTAAGCTTATTATGTCTTCATAGGTATGAATGTGTAGATGCAGATACACACACACAAACACACATACAGACCATAAGTTCAAATATCGATCACAGAAAAGATCTTATTATCCAACTATTCATTTCCCATATCAGACTTATTCTTTGTAATCCTATATTTTATTTTTTGATCCCAATTTTTGAAACATTTTTATTTAAAGTTTTGAGTTCCAGATTCTATCCTTTCCTCCCTTCCTCTCCCTCCCCCCCCCGAGACAGTAATCAATCAGATATAGGTTTTACATGTACAATTATGTAAAACATTTCCATATTAGTCATTTTGTACAAGAAGACTCAAAGGAAAGTAAAAAATAGCATTTCTCAGTCTGTGTTCAATTAATATCAGTTCTTTATCTGCAGGGAAAGTATGCTTCATCATTAGTCCTTCAGGATTGTCTTGGATCATTGTATTGATGAGAATAGCTAAGTCATTCATCGTTCTTCATTGAACAATATTGCTGTTACTGTGTACAATGTTTTCCTGGTTCTGTTCACTTCTCTATGCATCAGTTCATGTAAGTCTGTCCAGGTTTTTCTGAAATCATCTGCTTGTCATTTCATATATCATAATAATATTCCATTACAATCATATACCACAGATTGTTTAGCCATTGTTTAACTCAATTGATGAGCATCCCTTTGATTTCCAATCCTTTGCCACCATAGAAAGAGCTGCTATAAATATTTTTGTACATATGGATCCTTTTCCCTTTTTTGGGTGTCTTTGGATTCACAATTTTATAGCCCTTTGGGCATAGTTCTAAATGTTGGATCAGTTCACACAAGTGCATTAGTGTTCCAGTTCTCCTTCATGTCCTCCAAAATCCAACATTTTCCTTTTTTGTCACATTAGCCACTCTGATAAATGTGAGATGATACCTCAGAGTTGTTTAATTTACATTTCTCTGATCAGTAGTGATTTAGAGCATTTTTTTCATATGACTATATATAGCTTAGATCTCTTCATCTAAAAACCACCTGTTCATATTCTTTGACCATTTATCAGTTGGGGAATGACTTGCATTTTTATAAATTTGACTCAGTTCTCTCCATATATTTGAGAAACAAGACCTTTATCAGAGATACTTATTGCAAATTTTTTTCTCAGTTTTCTGCTTTCCTTATAATTTTTGTTGCATTAGTTTGGTTTGTACAAAAATTTTTTAAATTTAATATATTCAAAATTACTAATTTACATTTTTAATGATCTCTATATGTTCTTCCATTATCCATAAATCTGACAGACAGAGATGTTGGTCTGTACCGAGTTTCTGCCACACTGTTCTCCAGTTTTCTTAGCAATTTTTGTCAAATAATGAGTTTTTATTCCAAAAACTTGGTCATGTACTATGATATAATTTGTGCCTAATCTATTCTACTGATCCACCATTCTATTTCTTAACCAGTACCAGATTGTTTTGATAATTACCACTTTATAATGTAGTTTGAGATCTGATACAACTAGATCAACTTCTTTCACATTTTTTCATTATTTTCTTTGACATCCTTGATCTTTTGTTCTTCTAGATAAATTATGTTATTTTTTTTCTAGCCCTATAAAATAATTGATAGTTTGGTATGGCACTGAATAGACTAATTTAGGTAGAATTGTTATTTTTATTATATTGGTTTGGCCTACCCATGAGCAGTATAATTAAATTAATTAATAATCAGCTACATCTCAGACATGTGCCCTGAAATGATAGCTGACTTCTCTCTTGTTTCTGTCAGGTCAGCAAAAAAACCTCTAAGTATAACTACTCCAAGGTTCATTGACTATAACTCCTCAATTCTCCTTCCTTTAACCATAGCTAAATGAACTTTCCTGATTGGATTTGTAGAGTCACATCATCATCCACTGGAGCATAGGAAGCTGTTTCCTCCTGAGAGGGTGCATTTCCTCACTCTATGAAAAGAGCCTCATAACTATTTCTAACTCCAAGTGCTGAGCAAGGGTTCCTTTTACATTCTTTGCTTCTGTGTCATGTTCATCTACAATCCAATTTCCTGACACAAAATTGGATACCTTTCCACCTCTTCAGATCCCTTTAAAATTTTTTCCCCTTCTTTAATTCTTTTAAAGAATACTGCATTCTCCCTCATAATCTGAAGAGCATAATCTAGTCCTTTCACTTTCTTCTCAAGAATCAGGGCCAAGTTGAACTTTCCCCATACATTACTGTCGTGTGTTCCATTTGAAAATCCACATGTAACTCACTCTCTAATGATTGCTATTAAATACCCATTGCCCCCAATACTATATCAAGCACAATTAGAAATATTTTAGTGTCTTTATTAACCATGCTTATTCCTTCATTTTAGTCTTACTACAGATGTAGACTCAGTTTGGTATATCCAATAGAGGGCTTGCCTTAATGCTGGAATACTTAGGTTAAATTCTGACTCTGACATATGTTGGTCATATGACAGTGGACAAGTCACCTAAACTCTCAGTGCGCTAGGCCACCCTCCAAGAAAATAAGTTGCAGAAAAGATACTGACTTTGTAGTGAGAGTTGTCTAAATGAGAAATATCCTATGCAAGTGAAATCATAGATCCCATCCCTATCCCCTGTTTCCTGTAGATTTTCTTATAATAAAATTTCCACTTTGATAAAATCAAGGGAAACATTTAAATATGAAAACCCAGCAAATGCATGGGGGAGGCATGGGATCCAGGAAGTTATGAAGGGAAAGGAAGGAAGGAATGAAAAAAGGAAGGATAGAAAGAAGGAAGACCTGATCACTTCATAGCAGGGGATTGCCCAATACAGCCTGGCTATGGATCACTTTTTGACTTTGAAATATATTGATCGTTGAACATGTTGGTCTAGATGTGACAGGTCTGGGACTATGGGGTACACCTTTAGTGAAGTATGAGTAGACATTTTGGGGAAAATAATCGGAGCAATTTAACCTTATTTTCATTCTCATTTTGATACATATGCCACAGTGAGGGAGATAAGGTGTATACTTGGTGAGTGTTCCCAGGTGACACATGACGGGCTGTATGTGCCTACACATCATCCTACTCTCTGCATGCCTATAAAGAACTATCAGGAACATCAGCTACACATACGTATTTTTAAGAATTTTAATAGAAACACAGGATTTTTTTTTTTTTTTTTTACCAAACACAGTTTGACAAATGTTGTTTTAAATAAAGCAACTGTGTACTGATTGAATTAAAAAAAACAACCAACTTTTTATTTGGATGTCCCCTAATTCCATCAAAAGAAATTATCTCTCTCTCTTTTTAAAAATTCTTACAGGATTTATGCCTCTTTTGTGCCCTTAAGAAGTGGGTAAAGTAATTTCTTATGTTGCTTCTTAGGGGACCAGTTTAGACATTATAATCTTATGTATTCAGTTTTCCCTGGTTTGTTGTTGTCTTCCATTTATGTTGTTATAATAATTTTTTATATTTTTCCCAGTTCTGTTTGCTTTATTTCAGCCCATATTAATCTTTCAATGCTTCTCTGTATTCATCATATTCATCATTTCTTAGAGCACAATAATACTCCATTTTATTCATGTACCACATCATTTTTAGCCATTCACTAATTGATGGGAAGCTGTTTTGTTTATTCTTCTTTGTAACTACAAAATATGCTTCTATAAATGTTTTGATATACACAAGACTTTTCTTTGTATCATTGATTGTCTTGGGCTATATGTCTAGCTGTACAATCTCTGCATTAAAGGGAACTTTAAAGGAAACTCCCTCCATTTAAAAAAAATTTCTTTTTACTCTCTTAGCATGATTCCAAAATACTTTCTAGAATGTTTGCACCAATTTGCAACTCCACCATTTGTGCATCTAGTCAGCTGCAGGTCCCACGCCATTATTGACATCTTATCCAACTACCCACCTAATTATTTCCTTGACACCTCTCTTGCCCATTATACTGCTCCTGGGATATTGCTCTGGATGATTTAATTAACTCATCCCTTAAAACCACTACATTGGGTTCATGTTTTCCTGACTGGTGAATCAGCCAGTGTAGATGTACATGGCCAACTGTGTCTAGCCTACCTCTGAACATGCTTCACATCTCATCCAAACATACACTTTAGCCATCTCTTTACCACTGACCCTCCCCAAATCCTATCCCCAGCCCAGCTTTATACCTTTTATTATAGATACAGGAATGAAATTAATATTAACATTCCTTCTGAAAATGAATGTCAGGTGACTCCCTTATGACTCCACTTACCTTTTCTCTTCTTAAAATGAACAGCCTTCTCCTGGCTATCACTCTCATGGGTGTTATTTCCTGTAGAATAATAACAAGCTTCCTGAGATCAATGTACTAGCTTGCTTTTAGATCTGTATCCCCACCACTTAGCACAGTACTTAGCACATAGTGTTTATTAAATGCTTTTAAAAAAAGTTTTACTAATGTTTTGTTTTTTACATTACAAACATTTATCCTTTTTCCCACTTTGAGAGATCTCTTGTAATAAAGTAAAACAGGTAAGTAAAAGTAATACCAAAAACTCATCTGAAAGTGCATACAACATTTCACATCTGTAACACTCCTCCACCTCTCTATTTTTTTAAATTAACAAACTTATTTTCTCCACCCCCCCACTCCGCTTAGTACTTACTTCACAGGGCACAGTTCCTGGTACATAGTGGGCACCACATAAATGTTCATTCTTTCCCTTTCCTTACCTCTCCCTACTACAACTTACTTGACAAGAAAAAAAGTTTAAAAGAAGGAATTTTTGTTAATAAATATGGATAGTCTATGAAAACAGTTCCCCTAAATGGCATATGTGTGTGTGAGTGCATATGCATGTGTGTGTGTATTCTGCATCTTCATTTTTTCTCATCTCTGGATGGATAGCATGTTTTAACATTAGTCCTCTGAAATTATGAATGATCATTGTATTGATCATAGTTATTATGGCTTTTGAAGTTGCTTATTTTTATAGTTGTTATTATTCTCCTGGTTCTGCTTATTTTATTTTTCTTCAGTTTATAAAAGTTCTCAGAATTGTTCATTTTTACAATACTGATGTTGTATAAATTGTTCTGGTTCTACTTACTTCCCACATTCATTCATCCCATTCTTCTTTGTATTACACTGATTTATGCATTCTTCTCTACTGGAATGTATCCTCAACATATGGTAATGCCCCAACGCAACACTTCTTTACGAACAGTAAGCAATCACTAAGTATTTGTTGAATGTCATAGACATGATTCAGAAGACTTCCTCAAGGAAATGAGAAAAGTCCTTAGTCTCATACCTGGAAGTAATTCAGGGAGTCAATTCCATTCTATCTACCATTTAGGGGGTTATTTGCATGAAACATCACTCTAATGATCCATTAAAACATCCATTGAGAAGTTACTAGTTGGAAGGCACTATGAATCCTGAATAGTTAGCTCATTATTTTCTTATGATTATTTCATAAAAAGCTTATCCAAAGCAAATCTAACTTCTAACTAAATTGACATTATTATCTATTCTGTTTAACACTTTGGTTTGTTTGTTTGTTTGTTTGTTTTTTGAGATGACCCTTCTGTTGCTAAGTGAAGCCCAGGAGGAGTCAAGCTGATGAGAGCACCACACCCAGACTCAACTTCCAGGGAAGGCTGATAAGGATATCTAAATCTTACCTTCCCTGATGTAAGAAAGCATAAAAAACCAATCAAGCAGAAAGGTAGTCTGTCATAGTGCATAGAGTGCCAACTTTGGAGTCAAGAAGACAGGTTCAAGTTCTGTCTCTGGTATGCTATCTGCCTGTCCATGAGCAAGATATTTGACTTCTCAATGACAAGTCTTTCAGATTAGGTATATTGCAGGCAACATTACATCAGTGGAAGGAATTTCTCTACTCAGAGCTCCTTTACACAGATAATAAGATTACAATTCTGGAGCACTCTTCCCACCTCACTCAAAAGAAAAAAATCAAGTGAGCAACAAATCCAGCTTTGAGAAAAAGAAAGGAAGAAGAGGCAGTTCAGCTTCAGTTGATAACCTGCATCTTTTTTAATGCCATTTTTAATTTTAAAAATATTTTTATTTAATATTTTGAGTTCCAAATTCTGCTCCTCCCTCCCTCCCTGAGATGGTAAGCTATAACATATAGGTTATACATGCTTTTGCATCTTTCCAAAAATAATGATCTATTCCCATCCATATTGAGGGCTCTTAAGTATTAACCAATATTAACCAATTAAAACAAACCATTTAAAGTCTAGGAACTGATAAGATAACACAGAGCTCTGGACTTGGAGTCCAGAAAACCTGAATTCAATTTTGGCCTCGGTCACTCAGTAGCTGGATGACCCTAGACAAGTCACTTAATCTCTGTCTGCTTCAGTTTCCTCTTCTATAAAATGAGGTTAACAATAATACCTACTTTTCAGAGATAGTTCATGCAGCATTTCACATCTGTAACACTCTCTCACTTCTCTATTTTTTTAAATTAACAAATTTATTTTCTCTCCCTCCCTTAACACCTACTTCAGAGGGTTTTTCTGAGGATAAAATGAGATAATATTTGTAAAGCACTTTGCCAACCTTAAAATGCCATATAAATGCTAGCTATTATCATTTATCATCATTTTTCTTAGGAGAGAAAATACTACATTCAATATCTGTCCCCAATTTCAATAATTTACCTTAGAGTTGTACACACATCATCAAATAGAGTTAGTTCCCTACTGAAAAGTACGTTTCTCTATGACCCTAATGATCTTGAATCATCATAGTAGCTGGCCTTCAAGCTTCTCCACCATACCTCTGGCTTATCATCTTTATTCTGTCTACTTTTTGGCAAGGAAAGCCCAAGGCTTTAAATCCATTATTGCAGTCCTGATCTGGGAAGAGCCAGACTCCCATCTGGTCCACCAAGTTACGGCAGCGTCCAGTCAGTTTTCAAACCTTCCTGAGAACATAATGCTCATTTCAAGTCAGTCTTTATTCAATGTCTGCTGCTTCTCTCTAGTAATTCCTTAAAGCAAATATTAATGAGCATGCTGTGACCTAGTATTAGCAATGAAAACCAAAGATCTGTACGTCTGAAGAGTGGCTAACCAAGTATTAGGCAGTATTCCTAATGGTTTTTGCATTTTTAGGAAATTGACTCAACAACAGGGATTCTTAACCTGGGATCTGTCAACTTGCTTTTAAAAATAAATATATTTTGGTAACCATTTCAATATAATTTAGTTTGTTATCCGATGTATTTTATTTTTGTGCATTTAAAGGCATTATTCTGAGAAGGGATCCGGGGGCTTCCTCAGACTGACAAAGGAATTCAGGACACACAGATACCAAAGTTAAAAACTCTTGTTCTAGAAGCAAAAATTTTAAAAGAAGACCTGTCCTCTTTTGGCTGTCACTCTCAGCCATTTAGGCAGTCAAACAAAATGGATCTTCCAGAGATGTGGGAGAAAAGAAGCTTACTCTCTGAAGTTGGAAAGAAAATTGAAGACCCTATTTGTGGCTGCAGAAGAGGAAGGGAGCCCAGCAAGGAAACTACCAGCAGATGGTAAATACATTTTTAATTCCTTCTGTCATACTGTGTGGACTTGTGCACATTTGTCCTGCTGTGTTAGGTGCCTTAAATAGCTAGCCATGGAACTGAGTAGCAGTTTTGCTTCTGTCTGAAATATAGGAAACCATGCTAGGCTGACAGAAAGGGAAGAGCTGAGAGTAGGACTTGGATGGGATGAATTTGCTTCCAGTTTTGCACTTCTGAAATAATGTCCTGTGCTGCAGTTCTTAATGCATCAGGGATTGATTGCACATTGTGTTCTCTCCTCCACTGTCATAAAAGTCAAATAAATCAGAATATTTGGAATCCTACTAGCAGTGTTCGTTATATTGGGGCAAGAGGCTACTTATTAGATGGGTACCATCTTTATGACAACTGTCAGAGGCTTAGCCTTTAGATCCACTTAATTATGGGTCCCAAGTCCTCTGAGGTAGGTCACAGCTATGTGTGATAGTCCTGAGTTCCAGACCCTGTACTCTGTTATACTTTCTGTTCTTGACATAACATTCCCAATAGAACTTAACAGGAATTCTACAACCAGATTGAAAATCAAATATAATCTTGGACAAAGTAGAACGAAGAATAGAAGAGTAGATTGCTAAATAGACCTATAGCTGAGAAATTTCCCCAACACAAATATTAATACTTGACTAAGGACCTACTGATAATTAAGGGAAGAGTTGAGGTTAGAACTTAGGTCTTCTATTTCCCTATTCATTTCTTTCTGGGACACTACACATAACTTGGTACCTAATAAAAAATCAAGATGGTACAGTGGATAGAGCATGTTGCCTGGAGTCAGGAAGACCTAAGTTCAAATCTGGCCTCAGGCAGTTCCTAGCTGTGTGACCCTGGGCCTGTCACATAACCCTGTTTGCCTCAGTTTCTTCATCTGTAAAATGAGCTCGATAAGGACATGACAAATCACTCCAGTATCTTTGCAAGAAAACCCCAAGTGGGGTCATGAAGAGTAAGTCACAGATGAATAGCTATTTTTCAACAGATTATGTAATAGAAGAGTCCCAATTTTAAACAGATGCACTCATGGTTATCCTCAGTTAGTTAGCAACAAAGTGTTAAAGTAGAGGCCAGTGACTTAGTATGAGATACAGATTCTTTTGCAGCAACATACAAATAAATACAATGGCAGTCTCTGTTCAGAAAGCTTTGCTTCACTGTATATCAACTTAAAGTTTTAACGGGAAATATATTGGCTCATTCCTGTCCCAGTCTCCTGGGAATATTTGTCTAGATTTAAAAGCTGCTAGACTCCTTTGCACAGCCAGCAACCTCTGTTTGTGAAAATGCAGGGAAGATTGGTAGGTTAAGACTGAAAATCAGTGATAGAAGAAAATTGGGAACCTCACACAGTACCCTCCCACACAGTTCCTCATTCTGACTATTGCTGTTAACCTCTCATGAGAGGACCAAATTTCACCCCCACTTAGCAAAGGAAAAGGAAGTAATAAAATCATCTCTGACCACTCTGCACAAATCTTCATTTTGTCACATAATTTAGGTTCTACATGGTAGCCTTATTTGTGTTTTTAGACAAAGTAGGTCTTTTGATTTTTAAATGCTTAGCAATTGAAGTACACAAGCAATTATTAAGCACCTACTGTGTGCCAGGTGCTATGGGAGGTGCTGAGAATATAAAGGCAAAAATGACAGGTTCTTGCTTTCAAGGAGTTTACATTCTAGGTGGGAAGAAGGTGGGGAATAACATGTACAACTACATAAATATAAATTAAATACAAAATAATTTCCGGCTAGGTGGGAGAGTGCTAAAAGTAGGTAGGGTGCTTGAGAAAGTCTCTAGAGCTGAGCCTTGAAGTACAGCTAGGGATTTCAAGAGGTAGAGGTGAGGAAGTAGAGGAAGGCACAGAGATAAGAGATAGGATGTTATATATGTCAGTTTGACTGTACCGTAGAGTGTATAGAGGGGGATAATGTCAGATAAGTCTGAGAAGACAGGTTGTCACCATTGCAGATGATGAATGTCAAGCAGGAATTGTTGGGGGTTTTCCCCTTCCCCCTTGTCCTAAAGGCAATAGAGAGTCCCTGAAGCTTCTTGAGTAGGAGAGTGACATAGATTTATTCTTTGGAAATATCAGTCTAGTAGAATGGAATGAAATATTTCCAATGTTTTCACTTCTCATGTCATTAATCAAAAATATTTCCAAATCAACAGTTCAAGAAGCTTCTATATTTCAGATAAATTGGAAATAGTATTAATGAACTTCATAGTTGACTTAGCATTCCTGTATCACCCCCTATTAAATTCTAGAAATAATTATTATTGTATGTTGAAGCTTACAAACGTTTATAAAAACTGCTTTGAAATATGAATTATAGGAAGAAGACTTCTGCTTGTGGTCATTGTGCACTAAATCCTTTGTTAATAGGATAGAACTCAAAATTTTGAACATTGATATTATTGCTTCAACTGATATCCAACTCTGATGCTTCCATGGATCATGGAAGCTGATCCCAATCTCTCCAGGGCTATGTCAACATAAGTTAAACTCTGGGAAATTCCATCAAACTGGAAAGGTGTCAAGTATGGCTCTGCTGACAAACTGTGCATCTGGCTTCCAAGGACTAGCCTAGCTAAGCAGAGAGCTTCATCACCAGGAGGCTGGACACCAGGTAATTACTTAATTTGTTCCCAGCTATTCCTCAAGACCCTCTCTTGATAGAGGCAGCACAGACAGATTGTAATCTCCATCAGTGGAGGATAGAGCCACAAGGAGGAAATCATAGAACTTTGCAGCATTAGAATAGAAAGATGAAAGGTTTACTGAAAACTACCACAGCTGTTTCAGAATGATGTGTTGTACCGAATTCTCTTGACTGAATTATTTTGAACAATGCATCAATGAACAGATTTTGGGTTACTCCATTCCTGTGCTCCAAATTATGTTATCTAGTTAATGTCATTGGGGACATTTGAAGCCTTAATAATTACAGCTCAGAGCCTAGAGTTTTTTTTAAAGAAATTGTGTTAAATGTGCATTTATTCAGAGTTACCTTTTGACAGCTTGTTGAATTATTGTGTTTGAGAAATAAATTAAAATAAAAGATTCTTTAAGAGTTCAAGTTCAACTTTTTGTTTTAAAAAAATCAATTAAGAATTGTCTAACATAGAAAGCAAAGGAATTATGTATTTCAAAGGGTAGAAAAAGTATTAGATATTACTTTCACTTCCCTACTTGCTGAAGAACTTTTGGGTATTTCTCTCCTTTTTTTGTGAAAGAATTCACATGTTTCATCCTAAATTAAAGTGTTCTTTTCATCTATGTACATATACAGTTCTGAAATTGCTCCTGTTTTGAGGTCAAGGGCTCTCCCTATGGCTGATTGCCATTTTTTCCCTTATACTCCCATGATCCTCTGAAATAAATCAACTTTCTGTTGAAATCTTTTGCCAATTCCCCTTCAAGCTAAAGTGTACTGATTGGAAGTTCAACTCCCCTTTATACTTTTGTTGGACAAATAGGGAAATAATACAACTCCTGTCATGGAGAGACAGGAAAAAAAAGTGAAACCACTATTGTGGGTGTCAGAGGACATTGTGGGGTTGTCCTACAAACTCTTCCCCCAATTTCAGCATTTATTATTAGATGCCTTGGGAGAAGAAGGGGCTGAGGATTCCAGCCTTTACGCAGCATTGTTCACAAGGATCATGAGTCAGAGAACTTGTTAGCAGGTCTGCCCATCTTTATATGAGTAGTTCCTCTAGGAAAAAAAAATGCAACTTGGCCTCTCGGAGAATAATTCCTCTACAATTCTTTTCCCTTTACATTTCATTATAACTGTGAATAAATACGCTACAGGCTTTTACACTCCTCTGGAAACTTAATGCTCTAGAGTGTTTTTCAGGAAATTAGACCACTTGAACCTGAGCTACATTGATTCATAAACCAAGCTGTTGGATGTTGCCACAACTCCAGGGAGACTTTGTCTTTTTTAGTTAATAGTGCTTTCCCCCCCCAAAAGAACAATATTTTCCCATGAATGTAAAATGCTATATTTTCAGCATAGTCTACTATTAGCATTTCCGCGTAAGAAAAAGTGAATTTTCAGGAATAAAACTCAATTCTTATTTCCCAAATCCCTTTTCCTACTGAGCAGTGGTACCTTTAAATAACCTTTCAGTCAGTCCCCAACAGGGTAGCACAAATATCCCAATTTTCAAGGCCTAATATTATAATAACTTGTGTGTGTATAACATCCAGTATTTTCGTTATATCCAATGAAAAGTTCTTCACCTTCAGCTATGGACCAATGTTGTAAAGCAAGTGGGAAATAGGTACTATTAGGCCTGTTTTGTTAATGAAGAAACCAAGGCTCGTATAGCAAGTTAGTGGTTATTACTCTGAGGCTCCTACTTTAAACCCAAGTCCAACGTTCTGTTTACTAGACCAATTTAACATATATTTCCCAAGTGTCCAAATGTATGCAACTGAAGTAAAAAGTAGGCTGACACAAATCTTGCCATCTGAGAACTCAGAATTTAATGAAATAACATTATCCTCTTGCAACTGAAAATAACACACTTACAACATATGTGTACATATATGTATGTACACACATATATACATGTATGTATGCACACATGGAGTGGGTAAAGTGTTTTGACAACTGTTGATTCTCTTGATACCTGAAGTCAAGCATGTAATAGGCATTACAGCTCAGAAGCGGGGAAGTGTGTCAGATAAAGGCAGATAGTAATGGAAGTTACAAGAGGAGGAAATGTCACTCAAAAAAAATACTCATCTGCCCTCTGCTTGGATACCTTCAGTGGAGAACTCATCACCTGTATTTGGAAGTGTTGCAGGGGAATCTGTGTTGTTCTACTTCAGTGATACTGTTCCGCAATAAATGGTGATACATTGCAGAGATCCTCGTGGGCAACTAGGTAGCTTTGTGTTTGAGTTCTGGGCCTGGAGTCGGCCCAGTTCAAATGTGGCCTCAGACCAGCTGTCTAACCCTGAGCAAGTCACTTAATCCTGTTTGCCTTAGTTTCCTCATCTGTAAAATGAGCTGGAAAAGGAAATGGTAAAACACTCCAGTATCTTTGCTAAGAAAATGCAAAATGGAGTCATGAAGAGTTAGACAAGACTGAAAATGACTGACAAAACAGAGATCCTCTTCAATCTCAGAACTTTGGTCCAGCAATAGTATTTTTATGAAAGTTAGTCCATTCAGCAGAAATCAAGTGGAGGGCTAAAGAACATAATAAAGAACTCAAAGACTATTTAAAGTCTCCTTTGTCTTCTACCATTTATAACTCTGGGTCCTTGCCTGCTACTGGTTGATTTTTTTTACAAGGAAACAAGAGAAATTAATGAAGTAATGTTTTGTACTTGTTAGCTACAAAGGCCAATAGAAGTCTCAGAGGGCAATAGTGTATTTGTTCAGTGGCCTGGGAGTGATTTCTACTATATTGAACCTCTCACATGGAGCTGGACGACTACAGATGCCTGCTACCTCTGTTAAAATCTGCCATATTATCAAGCATCATGGAAATTTTCCTGGTTTACTTTGTAAACATGGCCAGGCCCCATTGAGAAGCATGATCATTTCTGCTGTTCCCATATAATCACTTGACCCTGAGTATACAGTTATTGTTGTGTTCGTCTTTCATTTTTTAAGAAGACCATGACATCAGAGAAATGATGACATGACTTGCACTTGACTTTGTTTTGAGTGAGGGAGGGTTGTGCAGGTTACCAGCCTCACTTTCTCCTCCTGAGTCATCTGGATCCAGATATTCATCAAGATGACTGGAGATGGCCTAGGATGCAGTGAGAGACCTTGGCCTTTTCACCTACTCACTTAGAGGGAGGTAACGCCCTTTGAGTGAATAGGCCTCATTGAGAAGTAGTCAGGGAATGGCCCTTTTAATAGGCAAAAGAAAAAAATATCATTCTGGGAGGGAAAGAAAAACTATTACTATTGATAATCTTTCCAAGCTAGCCATTAAGTGGAGCCTGGGCAGGGACCTATTGTAGTCCAACCTATGCCTTCAGAGTGCACTGGGTTTAAGGTTTTGGGAACGAAAAGTGTACAGTACAGTCTCAAGAAATGAGGAGAGATATCCAAATCCATCTAACCCAACTTAAACCTAAGGAAAATGTCCCTCTACATCTCTAACAAGTCTTCATTGAAATATCATCTTCCTAAAGACAACTAGTGATAGAAAATCTCGGAGATAAAATCTACCTCTGTAACACATTTGCCAGTTTTCCCCATTCTTCAATCTGGAACCAAGCAGTTGCCCTTTGGCACCCACCTTGGGACTGCACAGAACCCTTCCTTGGTGTCTCAGATCCATTCTGTGGGGTCTGTGTCCCCTCTGTCCAAGCCCTGTGATCCTGGTTCAGGCCTTGTCGCTTCTTTCCTAAACTATTTCAACAGTCCTTTCTAAGATTTCCTAGTCCTAAGTTTTCTATTCTCTGGTCTGTTCTAAAGATCTTAAAAATCAGGCTATCTCTTGGAAAGTCCTCCTTTTCATCTTCACCTTTTCGAATCCTAACTTTCCTTCAAGGCTCACTGATATATCCTCTGGGAAACCATCCTACTCCCTTTTGTTGCTATTCTTCATTCCCTCTGCAAATTACTTAGTATCTCTCTAGTGGAATGTAAACTCTATCAAAGCTTTTACTTATGGCTCAGTCCAATACTGACCATGGGAAAGGAGAAAGGTTTTATAGAATTGGAAGGAGCACATTATTGATTTCCAGAAAAGGGGAAAAGAATGCAATCTGAAAATTATGGAGCAAAGAACTTGGCCATTCTTGTTTTAGTCTTTCATTTACATTTATTATTTTAATAATACATTTTATACTCTTTTTATTTTTTAAATTTATTTATTTTTAGTTTCCAGCATTCATTTCCATAAGGTACTGATTTCTAAATTTTCTCCCTGCCTCCCCTCCCCGCTCCCAAAGACAGCATACAATTTGATATAAGCTATACATATACATTCATATTAATCGTATTTTCATGTGTAATTTTATTTATTATTAAAGAGATAATAAGTGAACATCCAGAAAAGGAAGCAGCAGTCACCAAGAGCTAGAATAGCTTTGTACCAGAGTAGTCTCATTTCCATTTTTGACAGAGTTTCTACACTGGTTGATCAAGTATGATGTACTTGGACTTTGGCAAAGAATTTGAAAATGTCTCTTTTGTTATTTTTGTGGAAAATATATGGAGAGGTGAGCTAAATGAGAATCCAGTTAAGTAGATTCAGAAGTGATCAAATGGTCACATCCATTGATGATTTAATTAGGAAGTCTTTAGTGGAGTTTTCTAGGGATCTATGCCAAGCATGAAGGGCATGCTCATCAGATTTACAGATACCAATAAAGCTGAGACATTAAGCTAACCTATTAGATGGCATAGTCAGGATCCAAAAAAGATTTTAACAAACTAAAACATTGGGTTAAATGTATTAAGAATTAAAATATGTAAGGAAAGAAAGGTATTAATGAGTTCCCCTCAGGCTCTGTCTATGTATTCACAGGATATAGTTACATATTATGAGTTTTTAGTGTGTTAACAAGATGTAACATCCCTTTGATTGAGTCAAGAAAGGAGCAAGGTGATTGAGTGAGCAAACAAATTAGTCATGCCCCTGGGGGCTTTAAGTATTGAAGACATTGTCACCCAGAAAATGTTGGAGGAAATAGACTGAGGAGTGGGGTGAAGCAGGATTTCTTTGTCTTCTATATCAACATCAGCCATATAGTTTTGAAGGGGAGCTGGTGGAACAGTAGGATTATGGTGCATCTAGGTAGGACACAAACGTAAATTTCAGATAGACACAGACAGAGTTAGTTGCATACCTAAGGGAGAAAGCATGACACCTGGCAACAGAGAAGAGAGCTAGCTATGAAGAGGAGCAGATCCTGGGAATTCATCTGACAACCCACCCAGCAAAGACCCTACATTGAAGGGGAGCTGCATGAGGACTATACAATGAGAGAAAGCCCTGAAGTACAAGGTGTTGTCAATTACCTTTGCTGCCATGTATCCTACACATGGGCAACTAGGTGGTGCAGTGGATAGATGACTGGGCTTGAGATCAGGAAGACTCATCTTCATGAGTTCAAATCTGATATCAGATATTTACTGGCTGTGTGATCCTGGACAAGTCATTTAACTGTGTTTGCCCCAGTTCTTTATCTATAAAATGAGCTGGAGAAGGAAATGGCAAACCAACTCCAGTATCTTTGGCAAGAAAACCCCAAATGGAGGTCACAGAGAGTTAAACATGACTGAAATGATTGAAAGCAAATCTTATACATGTATTTCCCTACCACTGAACTCTTAAGTTTGAGACCACTTCTCATGGATGCTATGTGTATTTGTGGGAGAGTGCACCCCATATTTATGGAGGTAATGCTTTTTGTTGTTACAGTTTTTATTATGTCATCTTAGTAAACACCTTTCTATAAGCCAACTGTGTGTATTGGCTGAGTGTTAATGGGAAATATAGGAATGCAATCCCACAGGGTCAGCTCTTGAACCCAGAGTAATCACTCCTCTAGAGTCCCAACACACATGTGCAAAGACAATTTGAGGAAATAATGCATAGAAGGATGCTATAAATTAGAAAGATACATGTAGTGTTACACTTATGTTCACAAATAAAAGATGGAAGTTACATAACTAGAATGTAATTCATCTGAAAAAAAATATGGGTTCTGGTGGATTGTGAGGTCAATGTGAGTCAATATTATATAACTGTCAATAAAGCTAATGTGGTTTTAGGTGTATATTGTTATATCCAAGCCTTGAAAGATAATAACACTACTAAAGTTGGCCTTGTTCAGACCATTCCTAGATTTTTGAGTTCTGTTCTAGATGGCACACACCGACAAATTGACAGGTATTAAGGAGAGTACAACCATGTCTTTATGAGGATAGGTTGATGGAATTGGGCATGTTTATCTATGTTTTCTTGGAAGGGGGTATGTGGGTGGGCATGACAGTTGCTTTCCAATGTTTGAAGAGCTATCAAATAGGACAGGGATTAAACTTGTTCTAAATAGGAATGATGGGTAAAAATTGAGAAAAGGCAAATTTATATTTAATATTTGGAAAAAATATAACTTCCTAAGGAAGCTATGTATTTCAAAAGTGGAATGGGCTTTGTCAGGAAGTGGTGGCTTCCTCTTCACTGGGGTTATTCAGGAAAAGACCAGATAGACAGGTATGATGTCAGGTATGATGATTCTTAACTAAGGGGTCTATGGATAGATTTCAGGGAGTCTTTGTACTTGAATAAGGGGGATAAGATATATCTTTATTTACATTAACTTCTAATTGAAATTAAAATAATTAATTAAAATAAATAATTAAATTAAATTAATTAAAAAAACCTAATTCTGAAAAGAGGTTTATAGTCTTCACCAGGCTGTCAAAGGGACACACACACACACACACATACACAAAGATTAAGAACCCCTCATATAAAAGTAATTATTATTCAGGTATGAGTTAGAGTAGATGACCTCTGAAGTCCCTTCTAGCACTAACATTCTGTGATTCTATGCAGTCTAATCCTCCAGTGTGACAAATCTTTAAATACTTGAAGGCAACCTTTCCTGTGCCATTTAAGTCTTCTCTTATCCAGGCAAAATACTTCTAGCTTCTTTACACAGTCTTCATATGGCATAATCTTCAGTCCTCTCATACTGATTTCCTAACTCTGGAGCTTTGTCTGTTTGTCAGCGTCTCTCCTAGTAGTACTAGTAGTTCTAAGTAGGCGAAAGACAGTCCCTGTCCTCAAGGAACTCACAATTTAATAGAAGAGACAACAAAGACAAAAAAATATGTACAGATAATCTGTATACAGGAAAAATAGGAAATAATTAACTAAGAGAAAGCACTAGAATTAAGAGGAACTAGGCAGAGGATACCTGTAGAAAACGGGATTTTAGTTGGGGCTTGAAGGAAGCCAGGAGTTGGAGATGAAGAAGGAGAGTATTCTGAGCATGAGAGACAGCAAGACAAATGTCTGGATGAGAGACAGAGTGTCTTATTGGAGGAACAGCGAGGAGGCTAATGTCATTAGATTGAAGAGTTCATGACAGGGAGTAAAATGTGAAAAGAATAGAAAGATAGGAGGAGCTAGGTCATTTGTTAGTTTAACGTATCAAAACCTTTGACGCTGTTAGTCATGAGGGCTTATGGAAAATTATGTCAAAATTTGGTTGCCCAGAGAAGTTCATCAGTATTTTATGTCAATTTTGTGATGGCGTGTTTGCCTGGGTTCTGGATAGTGGACAATGCCCTCATGCCTTCCCAGTCAACAATGGAGTGAAACAGGACTGTGCGCTTGCTCCCATGCCTTTTAGCATGCTCTTTTCAGCCATGATATCAAATGCTTTCTATGAGGATGAACACGGCATCAAGGTCATCTACCATACTGAAGGTAAGTTCTTCAACATAAAAAGACTATAAGCCAAGACCAAAGTGGAGGGAGTGTTGGTGCATGATTTTCTGTTTGCAGGTTCATTCAATGCAGTCTCTGAAGCTGAGATAAAACAAAATATGGATCGATTCTCTGTTGCCTCTGCCAAATTTGGCCTAATAATTAACACCAAGAGGTGCTTCTTCAGCCACCACCACAACATCCATACATAGAACCACTGGTTACAACAAATGGAGAAGTTTTGAATGCTGTGGACAAGTTCACTTACCTTGGTAGTGTACTTTCCAGGGATATACACATTGACGATGAGGTTGATGCATGCATTGCCAAAGCTAGCTCAGTGTTTGGGAGACTCCAGAGAAAAGTTTGGGAGAGAAGAGGTATTAGACTGACTACCAAACCAAACTGAAGGTCTACAGAGCTGTTGTGCTGACCTCATTGTTGTATGCCTGTGAAACATGGACAGTCTACCAGTTCCATGACAGGAAACTGAATCACTTCCATTGGAACTCTTAGGGAGATTCCGGGTATCACCTAGCAGGATAAGGTACCAGATACTGAAGTCCTTGCTTGAGTTGAACTGCCAAGCATTCATATTATGCTTCAGGGAGCACAATTCTCATCAGCTGGCCATGTTGTTGAAATGCAAAATATATACTTGCCAAAAAGATTGTTTTATGGAGAACTTGCATAGGGCAGGTGATCACATGGTGGTCAGAAGAAGCGATAAAAGGACACTCTCAAGATCTCTCTCAAGAACTTTGGATTTGATTGTGGGACATGGGAGACACTGGCACAGGACTGCTCAGCATGGTGTGCCCACATCAGAAAGCGTGCTGTGTTCTATGAGCAAAACAGAATTGAGACAGCGCAAAGTAAACATAGGATGTGCAAATTTAGAGTGTCCACCCCAAATGTTCACATGGGCTATCTGTGCCCAGTCTGTGGTAGAGCATTCCGAGCTTGTATTGGTCTGATTAGCCACAGTCAGATACAATGAAACTTGAGTTTATCATGGTGATATCATTTGGGTCCTCTTCAAGAAGGAAGGGCAACCACCACCACCACAATACTGATGTTAAGTGAACATTTCTTTGATTTGTGCTCTCATCAAGGTGAGAACACCCACGTGTTTGATTTTTTAATGATTTTTATCTTCATCTACCCTGCTGCAGTAATCACCCATACTGCAGAAGTGCACTACAGAATAATGGATAGTTTATGTATTTCTTTGTTTTATTGATTGCCATGGCCAAAGAATCCGTCACCAAGTTACTATCTGGTACTCAGAAAGAAGCCATAACTTGTAGCTGGATCTATACTCAAAGCCTTATCAGCAAAGTGTAGCTTGAGTTCCACTAGCATTACTCTTAAGAACCCAGAATCACATTCATGCCATGGAGAGTCATCAGAGTAAGACGTTGTGGAGTATTGAAAATACTCTTCATAAATTAACCACAATGTATAAGCCAATCAATATTTTGGACACTACATCATTCCTATTCCTGGGAAATGTGCTAACAGTGACCAAAAAGAAAAAAAAAAGGAACAGTGCCCACTAAGGCTAAGTAATGGTGTGGGTGTTGCTTCCATTTTTCCATATATATAACATTTTAAACCAGAATCCAAATGCCTCATAAAAGAAAACGACACAGATCTCAGTAATGACGCAGCCATAGTGTAAGACATAAAGATCACAATTATCCAAACAAGGTTTTAAAGTTTGCATAAATTATTTGTATACTTAGAATCTCTATTTCAGAAGGATAATCATAGGTACCTAATCACATGACTTTAATGTACAAATGAGAATGTTTGACTCATTCCTAGGTGCAGATACAAAACAGAAACACAAAGATAATAATAGTAGTAGTAGTAAAAAAAGAAACCATCTGAGTAATAACCACATACGATTTTTCCCCTGAAGATTCATGATCTTCTTTAATTTGCATCATGGTTTTTTTTTTCATTTCCTCAGTGCCCTTCTGAGCAGAACAGAAACAGTGTTCCCAGGGAGAACTCCTACCATACTATAAAGAGTAAATTAGGTGGGTGAGATGACAAATTCTTTTCTCTTATTCATCATCTATTTTCATAACGTTTTGAAGGACACCTGCCTAAAAGGCTAAGTTTCCTTATAATGGACTTTAGATGATAAATTATCAAAGAACTGCATTTGATGTCTATATGTCAAAAAAAGGATCACTTTGGAGAGAGATCATGTGTGTTCTCCTCAAGTCAGATACACTATTAGATCTGCTTTTATTCCATCATTTGTACAAGCCTCCAGCCAAAACTTCAATCATCCTGCAAAAAATTCTGCAGAAACAAAATGATGCCAGTGGAAATGCTGAGAGTGTGGCAGAAACTAAAAACTGATAGTTGATTATGTATCAGCAACCAGTGCTATTGTGACATTAATAAGTATAGTCTTCTCTGAACCACAATTCAGATGACCTTTGTCTTATCTGTATCTCCTTTCTTTTCAGAAGTCACATGGCATGGTAATCCCTCCCCCCTAACTCCCCACCATCGCTCATCCTTCTGAAGATTCAGCCATGGGAAAAGACATCTATCTTCTGAGCTCTGATATGTTTGTTATTTGCTTGCTTTGAGCCCCTCAGAACTATATATGCTCATATTTATTTGGCTGTTTATGTGATTCCTTAGGTAAACACACAGTTCACCTCGAAGCAAGACTTTTGCCATACTGGCCATTTAATTAGGGCTAGATTCCTGTACCCATTCCCACAGACACTCCAAAGCCAGTCTTTGAGGTTTATCATGCCACAGTGCTTGCATTTTTGTTAAACCACCCACACACCCAAAAAGATGAATACATTTTTAGAATTAGTTTGCCAGCATTATATTTGCAATGACACTGACCCCTTTGGCAGAGAATCCCAAAACACCCTGCAGAAAGAAGTCTATGAATCTTAGAAACCACTTTGAAGTCGGTAGGGGGTAAGTACTGTTATTCCCATAGATGGAGAAACTGGGGCAGAAGGAGGTTATGTGACCGTAGCACTTAGTCATGTGGCAAGGAGGTGGCAGCTGTGATTGGAACTTTGGCCATTCCAAACTCACAATGCAGGTCTAACCACAGGACTCCATTTCTAAATTCAGCTGAAGAGAGCTCAGTTCTCAGTGTCTTCTGTTTTTGTCTGAGTCATTTCTCCCTTTGAAGATGCTGGGTTTCATCTTGAACTCTAAGTTACCTCTGGAGAATCACACGGCACTTTCGAAAAATAGTGCGAATGGAGGGAATGACTTTATAAATGTCCTTATGTCTGTAGCCTACGTGGATGTGGTCTCTCAGCACTTAGGAACTTTGTTTGACATTTTATTAATTTGTACTCACTCATGTATGTTGTGTTGTAAATTCTCTTAATCATTTTCATATGTCCATAATGTTTGCATGTGAATGTCTTTAGGAAGTAAGAGGATGGGGAGTCATTTAGAGTCAGTAATAAACAGTAACAGTGTTCTTCTTTTAAAGACCTTACCGCGGTCTGCTCCCCATTCCCTTCCCCCTATCCAGTGAACCTGGTCTCCAATACACCTCTTCTTTCCCCATCTCTCTTCTCTTCTAAATGAAAAGGATTAGATGAATGCTTCCTGAATATTTGCAGCCATAGATCCCCATATAGCTGAGGGAGGGAGGGATTATGCTCTCCTTTAATGAAATCTTAGAAAGTTAGAAGTGAAATGGATCTTTGAAACCTCACCTGATCAATTCATGTCTGACTTCTCTCATTTTACAGAAGAGGGAACTCAACTGAATTTACACAACTGAGATCTGTAGAGGTTAAGTGACTTGTTCAACGTCATGACCAGTTAGGATCTAATACAGGATTGACTGTAGGGCTCCTGCTTCCCCACCCCAGTGCTCCTTTATTTGACTCATTAATGGTGATTCTTGGCAGCCTGGGTTCCTTCACTCACAAGCAAATCTCTGCAGAGCTCCACTGTTAGTATTCTTTCTGGGGCTAAGCTTTTCCACTGTTAACTCTCTAAAAGTTAAAGGAAACTCTCAGTCTCACTGCTAAACCATACTCTGGTTATAACATTCTTTGTCTGATTCAAGACCATCTTAAGAAACCAAAACCCAAACCCTCTGTCCCAGTTTGGCTTTAATCTCACAGAAAGCAGCAAAAATCTTTATTATTATTTTAGTGGAGACACTTCATGGTTTTGGCATCATGACTACTACAGAAATCTTCCTTCTAACATGGAATTCAGACACAGTGAGTCTATTAATTTACACCTCACAACTCTTTTGGTGTCTTTGAATTCGAGGCTGAACCTTAAATCCTCATTTAAATCTTTATTGGTTAAGCTTTGGCTCTTCTTCCCTCTCCACCCCCTGAGGTTTGCAGGTGCTGAGTCACAGTGTTGGCATACAACAAATAATAATGATGATAATTAATGTTAAGTCAGAGATTCCTTTTTTAAAAAAGAATCCCCTGAGTCCTTGCATATAGGAAATCACAAATGTAATTGCTCCGGTAAGCAGGCGGGGGAAGAGAAAAATTAAATGATGAACCATTCATTTTATACTGTACATTCATGTGACTAATATCCACATTGAATGCCACTTTCATCCCCCCCACTTAAAACTGTACAGATGTTCTCCATAGAAAACTGTATGAAAAAACTTTAACCTCACGACTGCTATTATTTTGTAATAAAAGGCTTACAGCATAATGTGAGCTTTTTTTAGATTATAAGTTCCATGTGAGCAGTGTGTTGTTAATTTAATATTAATGCAATACGCCAGCAGGAACTCAGCACAGAATCTAAGGAAAAGAATCCCTTTCCCGCAGCTGTTAGATCTGGTCGATCTAATTATTTCTGAACTACCTTTTACCTAAAATGAACACCTTCTTCAGATGGGTGGAGGAGGCCAGGGGTCTCACTAACCATTTTGAAACTGAAAAATGGGTAATTCAAATCAAAACAGTCTCCCTTCTCTACCATGCTATAGGTTCTCAATAAATGCTTATTGATGATGATGAATTACTTGATATTCTTTTTCAGTGAGGTCTGGATGTGCAGTTGTCTTTTCAGTGTTTTATATATAACAGATACAAACACATGCTTTGAACACTGGACTTGCAGTTAGGAAGCCCTGAGTTCAAATTTGGTCTTAGACACTTAGAGCTGAGCAAGTAACCTAATCCTGTTTGCCTCAGTTTCCTCAACTGTAAAATAGAGATGAAAACAATACCTTGCAGGATTGTTGTAAGGATCAAATGAGATAATATTTGTAAAGAACTTAGTATCTGGCATATAGTTTATACTATATAAATGTTCATTGCTTTTCCCTTCTCTAGTAGGGATCACAGTCTTTTGCATAATCCCCAAAATTTGAGTATCATGTAGACTGCCTATCAGTGAGCTTCCTTTTATAGAATAAGCTTTAAAATAAAATCTCACGACACATTTTTTTCCCTGAAAAATCATTAAGAATTAAAAGAACTTTGGAAAACCTTCATTGAATTTCTCTATATTGGAGTATAAACACTACCTCCCTAGATACCTACGAATGAAGCCCCAGGACTTTATCCAAGTTCAAGTTTTCTCCCCACTCACTCCCCCTCTAGTCAATGTAAGGTTCTGCTTTCTAGTTGTCCCCGCCTTCCCGGTTTTTCGCTTCACAAAATCATCTCAGGTCTCTGTTGGCCATTTATCTTTTCTCTCTTGCCTGTGTCTCTTGGTATTCCCTCTGCTCCCATTTAATTAGATGCAGAGCTTCAGACTCTGAAGTCCTGGGGGCAAAGAGAAACAGAACACCAGGAAGGTCATCAGGACATCTCCCTGGAGATTAACTGGGCCTTCCCACCTCCTTGAACTTCCCTTTCTTCTCCTTCCTCAGCTTTTAATGGGTAGAGAGTAAAAACTAGAACTTGAAAGTTCTGAATAACTGCAGATGGGTGGCTCCATTAATGAATGATGGTAGCAGGGAAAGGGGAGAGGAATAAGCATCTGTACAGTGCCCACTATATGCCAGGCACTAAGCTGAGAACCTTTTTTCCCAATAAATTATCCCACTTGCTCAAGATGTACCATACTCAATGCAAACTTCAGAAAGCTGATGGGCCAATAGAAACCTCAGCAGTCAGTGGAACGTTCAGCAAAAGAGCAATACTTCTGATGAGGTGGCCTATTTTCTTTCTCCATAACCCAACTTCACCTAGCTGGTTCTCCCTTACCCCCAATCCCCAGGTTTCTCTTGACCTTCACCTTCATTCTCTCCTTTTATGGTTTTGTTGAGTTTTTTTTTTTTAATCCTCTACTGCTACTCTAATGAATAATAAAAGTTGTAGATCTTTCTCCAAAGGGTTATTGCTAGGAACAAATAAAATGATGTTTGCGCATTGATGTGCTATAGAAGTGTCAGCTATTATCATTACTTATATCATTATTATTATTGAACTGATCTAAATGGAAGATTTTTTTGAGGAGAGGCTAGAATGGAAAAGTCTATTGTGTTTCTTTGTTTAGTTTAAATCACTGGGAGTACCTTACTCTCCACTTTACTCTCCACCAAGTTTTCTTTGTCTAGGTTACATGAGATCCTTTGAGAGCTTTTTGAGTAGTCATTGGAGTGGTTGTCCAAGTGTAAGTGGGGTCCCTAAGAACCCATTCAGGGGATCCACAAGGTCAAAACCATTTTCATCATAACGATACAACATTATTTGCCTATTAAAATGTAACTTCTTTTTCAACTACATGTTTGTAGGAGACCAGATTTTCTTCATGAACTTCAACTGAAACATTTCACAACAGATTGAATACAGAAGCAAATATGAGAATCCAACTGTATTCTGTTAAGCCAGACATTAAAGAGATTCGCAAAAGTATACAAAACAATGCCACTCATTAATTTTTTTGTATAGAAAAATATGATTATTTTTCATAAATATGTGTTGACATCAAATGGATTTATTAATTTAAATGAATTAATAAATACTTAACCTCTCAGTTTTAATATCTAATAAGGCAAATATCAAGAGATATAGCACACATAATCAAAAACTTTTTGAGGTCCTCAGTAATTTTAAGAGTGTAAAGGAGTCCTGAGACTAAAACCTTTGAGAACCTCTCTTTTAGAGTAACCATCTGTTCAGCTTATAGCGTGGCATCTCGGGCACTCAGATACTAGATAAGTAAATACCTTTTTTTTAATGATGATAAGCTTTATAAATAGCTTTCAGCTATCATAAGGCCTGTGAAAACTGTTAGATTTAGCAGTGATATTCTCCAGTGTTTGTCACTGCATTCTCATCGTCTCCAGGACTAGCTTCCAGACCTTACTGCCATATTCTGCTCACAGCGACCACTCCGTCACCATGACTGGCTATCTGGCCTTCTTCCACTGTTCTCCATATCACCAAACTGAAGGAAACAATCTGTTCTTCTGCCCCTGCCTTCCTTTGTGGAGCCTCTATCAGTACCTTCTTTATTGCTCCAATTTCTTCCTCGACATTTGGAATTAAATGTTGCAATCCTACCACAATTGTGGTCTAGTCTTGTTCCTCCTCCACACCTACTGCCTCACCCCAGGAGTCTGGGGCTGTTTGATCTGGCTTCTGTAGTTCCTCATAGTAGCCAACAACTCCTGGGCACAGCATTCCTCATTTAGCATTTTTAATTAAAACCCACTCCCAGACTGAGACTTGTGTGAGTGATCCTGCTGGTCTAAAACCGTCAGCCTTGTTGCGGTATTTATTATAACACCTCTCAGGCAGAAGGCTCTCTGGAACAGCGCTGCAAAGGGAAGGGACAGGGATGAGGGTTAATAGTTCTTGAAAAATAACACATTAGTAATATGGCCATTTAGTGGAGAGGACCAGTAAATGCCATGGGTCTGACATTTTTTTTTCTCGTTTGACTCTCTTTTCCACTGTAATCTAATCACCACTAAGCAATTTTTCTCACAAATAATTTGCAAAGAAACAATTTCTAATAATAGTGTGGACAATGTAGAGAATAGATAGTACTCTCCTTTTACAACTGATAAAGGTCTTTATCCCAACTTTCCCTGTTTTTAAACCCTTACAGAATTATTCTGAATGCTTTCCTCAATATCACCCTGTGTAGAAAAATCATATCTAGTACTAAGATGATAATTTTACTTTTTCTATTTTCATGCATGTGCTTTACAAACATTTTACATAATAAAGGTGCTGGGTTAAGTGAGAAATGCATATGCTATATATACATGTGTGTGTGTAATGAATACATATATACATATGTGTATATATGCATATACATACATGTGCATATACACACAAGATACATATATGTGTGTGTATATACACACACATATATTTTCACATACTTTACAGTTATTTAAATATTTACACATATTTACCCATGGGTGTGCTGGTAAATGTTTAACAACTGGCTCTCAAAAAAAACCCCCATACTATCATACGCACAAAACACTTTTAAGTTTAATCTGCATTACGACTCTTTTCTCCCTCATTTTTAAGTCTAGACAATTAATAAGGCAAAATCAATTATAGTAGTTTAGGGACTTCCTGTACAGGGTTTGATGATTTTTGAAGTGTAAATATTCTCACTAAAAACTTAGCCATTAGCTCTGAGCTGGCTCTATCTAGTATAATTCTTTTACACACACACACACACACACACACACACACACACACATACATATGTATGTAGATTTATCGATTAAGGTTTACAAAGCATTCTAAGATGTCCAAAATGTTCAGTTTCTACAGCATCTTATGTACATTAACCTATTCAATCCATATAGCAACATAAAAAATTAAGAATAAAGAGGAAACCTGTAATTTCCTTGTTATAGAGAACTCTGAAAATAAACTTTCTTAAAAAAAAAAGCAGGTCATCATCTTCTCTGAAAATTACAGTCTTAGAAAATTTCTTTTTGTTTTTTTTCTAGCAGAATTCTTTAAGAGACTCTTAAGTCTTTGATGAACTGGTGTAGTTATCGATGCCTGAATTGAACATTTCGTTTCCCACCTCCATGTCTTGGTATATGCTGTTCTTCCTGCCTAGACGTCCCTCCTTCCTCCACTCCACCTGCTAGAATCCATAGGGTTGCAGGGCTCAAATTGTGTGCCACTATCTAAAGGAAGTCCTTGAACCCAGACCCAAATTATTAGTGTTCTTCCCCTGCTCAAATTGTCTCATTTTTACTTAGCGGTCTACATGTTGAACCTCCAATAGAGTAAAAGTTGTTTATGTTTGTTTGTTTGTATGCCCAACAACTAGCACAGTACCTTGTACATCATATGAGCTTCATAAATGTTTATTTATGTCTTACTTATATGTACACATATATACATATGTGCTGATATATGTGTATGTAATAAATACGTGTGCATTGTACACATGCATAACTTATCTATACAATACTATACATACAATTACATGTATATATAGTATGTATAATACACATATACTATATATACCTATAATATAGTTTAGGCAGCTGACTGGCTGAGTAGATAGAGTGCCAGGCCTGGAATCAGAAAGATTCATCTTCCTGCATCCAAATGTGGCCTCAAACAGTTAGTTACTAACTCTGTGACCCTGGACAAGTCACAGTTTACCTCAGTTTCCTCATCTGTAAAATGATCTGGAGAAGGAAATGGCAAACCACACAATCATCTTTGCCGAGAAAACCCTAAATGGGGTCACAGAGAGTTGGACACAACTGAAAAATGATAACAAACCAATTTCAGAATGGGTTATGTGAGGTTGGAGGAAAGATCACTTTTGATTTAAGTGACAGAGAAGGCTTCCCTGGATAAAACAAGGCAACACTTGTGCTGAAATTTGAGTGCTGACTCTGTGTCAGCTACTGAGCTAAATGCTTGGAATACAACTATAAATCAAAATAAAAACAGTTCCTGTCCTCAAGGGGTTTACAATGGTGGGGAAGGACACCACACACACACACACACAAAGCTGAAAAACTGGGGTGGGAAGTTTTCTGGGCTCAATATATCTTTCTTAAATTGACTAAGTACAATTTCTCCTTTTGAATTTAAATAAAATAATTCCAGTAATGGAAAGAACCATACAACAAGTATCCTGAAGGGGAAACCGAAAACCATGCAACTGGTGGGAAATAAAGAGAAAAACTATGCAGCGCCTCCTTTTTAGAGGCCCTGGATCCCATGGCCCTGACCCCCAGTTAAAAGATCTAATCAGAGGGGCAGAGGGTACTGAGAAGATGTGAGAACCAGGCTGACTCAATCTTGAAGGATAACGAGATTTCCCAGTGATAGATTTCCTAGGGAAGGAAGACTTGAAGGAGAGGTCCAAAGAAGTCCAAAAACAGTAGAGTTGGTGTAGGTAGGATTTCAGTGCTCATAGACACAGGCAGGGATGAAAAAGGGAATCCTTCAGTCAACAAGCATTTAATAAGGATTTACTATGTGCCAGGCACTGTGCTAAGCACTATGCATACCAAGGCAAAAAAAAAAAAAACCCACTCCCCATAAAAGGACCTACTCCCAAGGAGCTCTGAGTTTAATTGGGAAGACTAGTTGTTGTTGCAGCTTGTCCTTCATTCTAGAAGTGGACTATGACCTCAGGAAGATGACTGCATGACTCCCAAGTGAATTGGATTTAAGTGAGGAAGGCTATGAAGAGTCACCAATCTCACTTTCTCCTGGAGAGTCATCTGAGTCCTGTGGCCAGATATAGGTCAAGACAACCGCAGATGGTCCCCAATTGGGGAGACAACCAACGCAAGATGTATACAGATTAGATGGATAGGAATCCCAGAGGTGAAGGGACTAGCAGATTGGGGGGAGGAGGCAGGTAGGGAGGTCTGGAAAGGATTCTTGAAGAGGAGCAGATATGAGTAGAATCTTGCTTTGTTTAAAATGAAGGAAACCAAGAGGCAGAAGGAATGAAGGAAAACATTCCAGATGTAGGGGACAGCCAATGGGAAGACTGGGAGTGAGAGAAATGGGAGACAGCATGTCCTTTAAGAGGAAAGACAAATAGGTCATGGTAGCTGAAAAGCCCCATAAGAATTTATATTTGATTCTGGAGATATTAGTGAGACCACTGGGTAACAGATATCTGCTTGAGGAAAACCATTTTAGTGAGCGAAGAATATTGTGGAGTGGGAAAGACAAGACAGGGTAATCCATAAGAAAACCATTGCAATTGTCCAGGCATGACTAATAAGTAATAAGGACCTGAATTATGGTAGCAGTTTTGTGAGTAGAGAGATAGGGACCTACAGGAGAGATGTGGTGAAATGAGAAATTACAAGATTTGGCAAAGGATTAGCCATATGAAGTGAGTGAGAATGAGGAGTCAAGCCTGTTACTAAGGTCTGAGCCAACAGACAAGGAAACTTTGGTGCCCTTAACAGTAATGGGGAAGTTCAGAAAAGAGAAGTGTTTGAAGAGAAAGATAAGGAGTCCTGTTTTGGGCATGTTAACTTTGAAATGCCTACTGGACATATAGTCCGAGATATTTAAAAAAGTGACACAAAACTGGAGCTCAGGAGAAAGACTAGGGCTGAACATATATATATATATATATATATATATGTATGTGTACAGTAAACATACATATGTAACACATAAGTATACTTTATATAACATAAATCTATTATCCTTATGTAAGTTATGGTTCTATAATATTTATTTCTGTAACAAGTATACATTCTATATGTATGTATACATATGTATGTTCATTCTATATGTATATTATATGTTACATAATATATAAGCATGTAATATAAGTACATATGCTTATGTAACACACATGCAACATGTAAGGATATATGTAACACATATCCTTATATAACATATATCTATACTTAGAAAACTATATACTATATAAGTATAAAGCTATGAGTATATTTTGTGTATATGCATATCCATACAAATATGTATATGTGCACACGTATACGTGTGTAGGTTGTACACACACATATGACACACACATATTTGTCTATCTAAACCACCTGCAGAGATAATAATTGATCCCATGGAAGCTGATGAGATCACCAAGGGAGGTAATACTGAATAAATAGATAAAAAGACTCAGGATACAAACAATTAATGAACATTATATAGCAAAGAGACAGAGAGTGAGTTAGAGAGGAAAACAAGAGGAGAACAAGGTCATAGAAACCTAAAGAGGGACAATATCCTGGAGGAGGTGAAGAAGGGTGAAAAGAGAAAGCAAACCATGGGAAATAAGCAGTCCTTCAGATCTCTTCAACTAGAAAATTCTTATCTAATTTGTCTACCCTTTTACTCAAGGTATGAGTAAGCCCAGAATGTTCAGTGACATTGATGGAGGTGTAGGTTTCAAAAGAAGTTGTAGAAATTAAATAGCATCCAAGTGAAAAGTTATGTAGAACAGAACTGTCATATATATATATATATATATATATGACAGTTCTGTTCTACATAACTATATTATGTTCTGCTTAATATATTATATAGGATATATAATTATATTTTCTACATAATATATAGAATTATATATTCTATACAATATATTATATAGAATATATAATTATATATATAAGACTTCTACAAAACTTTTCACTTGGATGCTATATATATCTATATATATGCTATATCTATATCTATAGTTATATATATATATATATATATATAATGTTTAATAGCACCAAATACATGGAAAGAATCATTTTGAGCTGCAAATCAGGATTATTCCAGGACACAAAATCACCTTAGCATGGAGTCTTTAAGACTTTTAAAAATTTGGATTATTTTTTCTACAGTCTTTTTCATTTCAGTACCTTTCACATAGTAGGTATTTAATAAATGTTTATTAAATTGACTATTTCAATAAGGAATTTTATATTTCATTAAGGAAAAGAACAACCATATTGCAAGTGTGCTGAATGGGAAAACTGATAAAGTAGGGTTTTTTTGTTCTCCTGATGTATGTTTGTACAAATGCTTTACCTTGTTCTTAAGTATCTTATCAGATAGTAAACAAATCCTACAAAGAATTTATGGAGGTAGCCTTGGAAGAGAAATGCGTCATCTTTTAAGCTGATTTACAACCCCAGATAATTTTTCCAACAGGCAAAGCCAGTTTCTTCCTTTAACAGACTACTTTGAAAGAAAAAAAAATGGGACAGACGGGGGAGGGGAAATCATCATAAAAGTGGTTGATAAAATCTTTCTTCCTCCCACCTCTCCTTCCCTCCTACTCTCTTCTCTGATCACCTTAATCCTTAAAAGCATCAAGAGTCCCCAAAGGAAAATGAATCTTATGTGGAAGACAGAAAAAAAAGGGGGCAATTCCAGTTTCTGCATTAGATTATAAAGCAGAAAGACTTCAGGAAACCCACAATCCGCAGAACAGCACAATGTCAGAATCAGGTGCTTAGCACTGACTCTGACCTGTAGTACCCCCGGTCCTGCAGCTGACAGCTCAGCTGAACCCCCCTCCCCCCATCACTTTATTACTATTTCAGCTTTTTGGCCTCATTTGATTGGCCCTGGCTTCAGCCTCAGCTGATTGGCCCTCGCTTCTCTGACTTAGCAGCCCAGCCCAGCAAATCAATAGACTGCACTCAAGAGCATAAAGATGAATTTGTCAAAGTCCAGGCCCCTGCAGGGGGAGAAAAAAAATAACATAGAGACTGCATCTGGAAGGACACTAAGAAAGCCTTTTCTGTTCTGACAGAAGCCTTCTGGACTCGGTATGTTTGCACATCAACTCCATGGCACGCTTCCAAGATAATTTGTGAACCCTAGTTCACACTATTTTCAAAGTAGGTCATTCAGTGTAATCTCAGCGGAGGAGGGATATACTGTCAGCAGCAGCCACCAGAGCCTGTGAGGAGGACAGGACCTTGCAGGCAGAGGACTGGGCGAAATTAATACTAGAGAACCATAAGGCTGCATGCTCCAAGGCCAGCTGGATCAAGGTGTGTTTGCCTGACAGCTGACAGACAGTAATAATACCAACACGAGAAAAGTGAATCTAATTGCACCCATATTTCTTTTTTGCAAATAGAACAACTTCTCAAGTGGGCTCCCTTCCTCTCTCCTTTTCTATGCAAACTACCTGAGAGATTCCTGTTCACTCATTCTCCAAGGGGTTAGCTGTATGTCATTCCAGATTATTCCCAGACACAATGGCTTTTGCAGAAATGTTTCATGGACTGGGTGGTGCTGTAATTCTTCCCTTCATTATGTGTTTGGAGGTACCCCCTTCCAATTTTATTATTGCTGTTATTTGATGTCCTTTGAATAAGGCCCATCAAGACCTGCTCCAAGCTGGCAACATGGAAACACTTGGCATATGCTTTGATGTAGTTTCCAGATGCCAGGGCAAGTTCCTTAAGTTAGGTCCAAGTGCAGAAGCAGGGTCGTTCTCTGCCCCTTCTCCCAGATGGCTTGTGCCTTACTGAAGAGGAAGCTACTGTATCCTTTGCTGTCTTCCTGAGCCAGCTCCACACCAGCCCCCTCCCTCAATATAATCACAGATCTGCATGTGCAAACATGCACATATGTGCCCAAACACATTTTCAAGGTACTCATTCTGTTGTTCACAGTTACAGAAACAAGACTCCCTATCTGTCAAATTCCATAAATCATTCCTCAGCTAAGCCAGGCCAGATGAATCTCCAAGCATAAGTTAGCACTGAAACATAGTCATAGGTCGAAAATCTTGTTGCAGTGATCCCAATTTTCTGTCCCTGCAATCAATGGGCCAAAATTACCTGTCATGTCTCTGCTGGGTATTCTATCGAGCCCTTCAGCCATTGTGGACATGGGGGTTTTGAGTAAGCGATGCTTTTCTGTCATAAAATTTAGGTCTCCAAATTGTCCTAATTTAGGTTCTAATCACAACAAAATGTATTTGAGCAGCTAATCTGTGCCCATCACTGTGTCAGGATTGTAAGAGAGCATAAGACAAAATCTGTACCTTCCAAGAACTTGCTATGTAGTTTGGAAGATAACTTACATGTAACAGAGAAAGAGTCATAGACTAAGGTCTTGTGTCTGAGGCCAGGTCTTGCTGACTCCAGGCCCAGAACTCCATCCATTGTGCCACCTAGCTTCCCCATGACTAAGACCTACTAGGGTGTATAGGAGGACATCACTGAAATGAAAGGAGGTTTCATGGAGGAAGGCAGATTCTGAGCTAGGCTCCCAAAGTAGACTAGGATTAGAGTATTTGAAGAGAAGTAAAAAGGTCTTCCGGGCTAAAGAAATAGCATTGGAAGCTATTGTAATGTATATGGCATTTTGAGCATAGATTTTGACTTGAGGTCAGGTCTGTGTTATTTAGCATTTTACACCACACTGTACAGTTTATGAATAACTATCTTTTTTCTATATGTATGTATACATGTAGATTTATATGTACTCTCCTCATATAGATGTAAACACATATGTATGCACATATATATGCTTTCCATATAGATGTATAGTATGTACATGTTTGCATGTATATATTCTCCATATAGACACATGCATAATGTGCTACATATGTGTACATATATGTATATATAGAAAGAGAGTATACACATATGCATATACATGCGTTTGAGGGAGATGTGCATGTATACTATGAATGTTTGGGTTCATGTATATGTTTCTTAAAAAATTATTTGAGAATGTATTTTGAATTCACATGTCCTCTATACTGGAGTTTTCCTTGAGGCTTATCATGTATAACCAAAACAAACAAATCCCAAACCCACAACCCACAACTAAGAAATAACCATGAATTGTTTGGTAATATGGAACAAAAAGATGAATAAAGATTGTACTCTTTGTCCTGAATTTTCATCCTGATTAATATTTAATCCCTAATCATAGATAACCCATAGGAAAAGTTGGTTTCTATACAGTGTGAGCAGAGAAATGTCTCTTGTGTTTTTGGTTTGAAGTTATCAGCATTAACTATAGATCATCCTCTGGGACATGGATTTGCTAGGGGAAATCACCATAACCTGGACCCTGGACTTCACACATGTCTTCATTCAGTTCCTACTATTACAATACAATTTACAAAATGCATATATCCATCGAGTTTCTTTTTTGAAACTCAATAGTAGTTCATCCTACAACATCATGGCACAATGGAGACAAGACCTAACTAAAATGAGAGGATCCTGGCTCTGCCACTTATTACAGGAAGCCTTCCTCAGTCTCTCATAATTCCATTGCCTTCCCTCTGTTAATTATTTCCTATTTATCCTGGTCTGAGTTTGCTTTGTATATGTTTGCACGTTGTCTCCCCCATTAGATTGTAAGATCCTTGAGGGAAGGGACTATCTTTCTGCCTTTTTTGCGTGTGCCTTTTAAGCACAGTGTCTGGCCCTTAATAATTGCTGATTGATTGCTTAACCTTGAGCAATCATGCAACCTCAAAGGTTACGTGCTGTTTCCACACCTGCACAATGAGGAGGTTAGATTAGATGAACTCTAAGGACCATTCTCTCTCTAAATCTACGATCCTATTGAAAACCAAAAGGAAAAAAAATATATATGTAATTATAATGGCCAAACTTGGTGGGGAAAAAATGAGAAAATATATCCCCCTCTTTTTTTTAGAGAAGTAAGGGCACTGTATAGTGCATATAATTGTCAGACCCAGTTTACGTGTTAGTTATTTTTGTAGAACTACTTTTCATTTTTCTTTCTCTTTAAACCTTTCCTAGAGGTATGACTGCAGGTGGGAGCCATTTGGAAATAAATATAAAATGTGTAAAATGTGTAAAATGTGTAAAAAGGTAAAATAAAATAGGTATCCATAAAAATAAGAAAAATTGTATTTTAATACCAAAATGTCATTATTCGAACAAGTGAGTAGAGCTGAATCAAAGGCTGCTTTTTTAAAGAGTCTTTGTTTTGGATGAGTGTGAAATGATAAAGGAGCAGCAGAGTGATTAAGCAGCCACTAGAAAATGAAACATCTGAAGCAACAGCTAATACATGCTTCTTTTATCAGGGGCCCACTTGAAGGGTGCAGTTTCTTGCTTGATCCTGTTGGCTGAAAGTTTAAAGTGTATGCTATATAACTCCGGCTGGTTGCTTCAGAAGAAATGTCTCTCCACACCAATGGCTGAAAGGCCCTGATCTCATATGGGGTTGGAGCACTTTGTGAGTCAGAATTGGAAAGAATGAGGTTAGCTGGACCAAAATCAGGTGTGCTTTTCTTATCTGGCCTAGTATAACTCTTAAGTTAGAATACTTGGCAGAGGCCAGAGGAGCAGTGATGAAACACTAAAGGAAACTAAAGAAAACACTAAAGAATACAATCTTTGCTTTATTCTAGCTATATGTTCTGCAGGATTGCAGCCAGAAGTTCAGTTGGCTGGCTCCATGGAAGGTGCTCTTCCTGCTTCCTGGTCTCAGGCAGCTGCTGTGTGGTAAGAGACCAGAAACTGCTTCTCAAGAGGGTAAACGGGGAAAATTGAATAAAATCAAAATTACAGTTCCCTTCAGGGGCTCATTTGCTATGATTTTCCTAAAACGAACGATCACATGCAGCAAGCTTGGCCAGGCAAGAAAATAATTTTGCATGTGTGACTTTGTGCTTCATTGACAATTTCACTACTAAAGTACTCCTATTACTAAACATCTTATAATAAGACTGTGAAATTCTTAAAGATTAAAAATTTATCTTTTTGCATGGTTTAGTACAAGATTTGTATTTGTTGTTCAGTTGTGTCTGATTTATAGTGACACCATTTGAGGTTTTTTGGCAAAGATACTGGAGTAGTTTGCCATCTCCTTTTCCAAGTCATTTTACAGATGAGGAAACTGAGGCAAACAAAGTTAAGTGACTTGCCCAGGATCACATAGCTAGTAAGTGTCTGAGCCTCGATTTGAACTCAGAAGGATGAGTCTTCCTAACTCCAGGCCTGCACTCTATCTGCCACCAAATTTACATTTGCATAGACACGAAGATGTCCAGAGTTGGGTGAAGTGTAAATCTGATGAACTAAGGGCACAATGGAAAGAACACTGACTTGGGACTAAGAGAACCTGGTCTGGATTTAAATTCCACCCACCTATGACCCTTGATCACCTGTGTGGGCAAAACAAGCCCTTAATCTCAGACCCTTTGATACAATTCCTTGATTCAGAAAGAAATTCTTAGGTATATTTGAAACATGCATTAATTTGGAAAAATTAGTAAAAATGTGAATGTTGTTTTCAGTTCTCTTTAAGGAGTTAATAAGTGGGAAAGACAATAAAAAACACAAACAACAATGTTTTTTATTTATATCACTCATTTTCTCCCTGGTAATACAGAAATGGTGTAACTTTTTAGAGTTACTTTTCCCTGTTTGGGGTTCCCCAGCTATTTTCTTGACTTTCTAGAATCACTGGGAAGCTGGAAGAAAGTTGAGAAGTCACTTGGTTCTATGGTCTCCAAAGTGGAGACTGCAGCCTCATGGGGGGCCATGACATGATTCCCAGAAGGGTATGATGGACTGCATCTCTACCTCTCTATGGGGTTACTCTCCAACACAACCACATCACTACTTTGGCACATTAAACAATCCTCCCTCCCCAACCCCATGTCTGTGCAAGCTACCAATCTCCTCCCTTCTCCACCTGGCATTGGCCCCTCAGAGCAGTTGTAAACCAACCATGACCAGCATTCACACCATCAACTACAAAGTGAAAATCCCTCCTCCTCCAGTTTACCTGGAGATTACTTCAGAGCTACTGCAGGCTCCTTTAGCAGGGTAAGATTCTGGTCTGTGGAGCAAAGGACAGTGAACATTTTGGTAAGACCAAGTAAGAGAACCAAACAGAAGAAGCAGGCATGAACAGGTTGTGATCAGATCTCATTACACTTTTCTTTCCTTGAAAATCTATAGTTTTTTCCCTGTTTCTTTTGAGGGCAACACCATCCTTTCTTCTTCTTATTTTTTTTTTATTTTTCCCAGTTACATGTAAAAACAATTTTTAACATTTGTTTTAAAATTTTGAGTTCAAAATTCTCTTCCTCCCTTCCCACTACCCCCCTCACTGAGAATGCAAGCAATTCAATGTAAGTTATGCATGTGTAGTTATGCATATCATCTCCATAATAGTCATGTTGTAAAAAAAAAACCCTCAAGAAAAATAAAGTAAAAAAAAAAAAATGTGTGCCTCAGTCTGTATTCAGATACCATCAATTCTTTCTTTGGGAATGGATAGCATCCTTCATCATAAACCCTTCAGAGCTGTCTTGGATCATTGTATTGCTGAGAATAGCCAAGTCATTCACAGCTGACCATCTTACACTATTGCTGTTACTTTGTGCATAGTACATTTCATTTTGTATCAGCTCATGCAAGTTTCTTCAGGCTTTTTGGAGAGCATCCCAGCTGCATCCTTCTAATCACCCAGGTCTGAATCCTGGATCTCATTTCAGCTCCTCTCTTTCATTCATCCCACGTATCTAATTAGTTGCTGAATCTTGTTTTCATCTTGACAACATCTCTTGAATAGCTTCTCTTTTCTATATTTTTGTCTAATAGGCATGTTAAAATCAACAAATGCCCCCAAAACTCATTATCTTTATCCCAATCCTTCCTCTCTTTCCAACTTTCCTATGACAAGGGCACCACCATTCTCTGTCCCCGCCACTCTCAACCTTGGTATCATCCACGATTCCTTTCTTACATTTGCTCTCCATATCCATTCTGCTGCCAAATCTTGTCATTTCTACCTTCACAACATCACTCATATTCCAGAATTTTTAGAGAATTCCAGAATTATTAAAGGATGTGTGAATATGAACATTTATGACAGTTTGCAGTCTTTGAAAAAATCATAAAGATTGGGGGAAGTGTGCATAATTGAAAATTGGCAAATATCCTTTACAAAAAAGGAAAGAAGGTCGATTTTTCAAACAAGAGGCTTGAATTTGATTTTTGGCAGGTTTCTAGGATGAATTATTAAAAGAGTGGTTTGTGAGTACTTGGAAAGGGCATGTGTAGTCACTATTAGCCAGCATCAATCATTAAAAGCAAATCTACAAGACTCACTCATATCTTTTCCTTTTTTTTGAAATGATGACTAGATAGGTACCATATATTGGGGGAATTCAGAAATCTAGCATACCTGAATTTAAGCAAACTATTAGGTAAATAGTTATACCATTACACGGTATTACATTAATATACCATTACATGGTAGCCTTGGGGACAAGATGAGGAGATGTGGGCTGCATGACATGACAGTTAGGTAGGTTTAGAATTATCTAATTGACCAGAACTAAGGAGATGATTAATGGGTTTAGGTCACCTGGTAGGAGGTCTTTATCAGAACAATTCAGTTCCTATTTTGGTTCTATTTAGTACAGTTTTAAAAAATTTGGCTTATCTTCTAATGTACAGCAATGCTATGGGATCACTTTTCCAACTAATTTCATGGCCGGTTGACGTTAGAGCTTGCTTATCTCATCTTTCCCTCAGAGTTCTAGGGGCATCCTTATACTTCAGTAGGGTTCTTCTAGTGCTATTAATTTTAGTTCCTATCTGGTGTTTTCCCCCTGATATCACTCATTGTCGATTACTGTCCTAATAATATTTAGCAGTGCCATTTATTATCTCCCTCATGTCATTTAACCCAGTGATATCTTCTTCATATCACTGATAAACAATTAATATTAATTAGCTTTGTGTGTGTGTGTTCATCCTTCATTGCCGAAGAAGACCGTGCCATCAGAGAAATGATGACATGACTTGCACTTGACTTTGTTTTTGAGTGAGGGAGGGCTGTGCAGGTCACCAGCCTCACTTCTCCTCCAGAGCCATCTGAATCCAGTGACCAGATATTCATCAGGATGACTGGAGATGACCCAGGATGAGGCAATTGGGGTTAAGTGACTTGCCCAAGGTCACACAGCTAGTGAGTGTTAAGTGTCTGAGGTGAGATTTGAACTCAGGTCCTCCTGACTCCTGCACTCGTGCTCTATCCACTGTACCACCTAGCTGCCCTAATTAGGTCTGAAGGGATTTGTGATGTATACCTATAATCCTTGCTACTAGGTAGGCTGACACTGGTGGATCTCTTGAGTTTAGGTGTTCTAGGCTACACTACAATTTTGATATGTACAAATATATGTATACACACACATATTATATATACATATGTATGTATACACACACATACACATGTATGTGTGAATAGATAGGTAAAGACAATCAGTGCTCTGTACTAGGTTGAGTATCAATATGGTGAGCCCCTCAGGGATTAGAGGGTAACTGGGCTCCAGCCTAGGGAGGGGCAAACCAGTCCATGTCAGAAAGGCAGATTAGGTAAAAAGCTCATATGACAATCAAAGATGGGATCAGGTCCATGAGAAGCAATTGTACTTCTGACTAGGAGACATAAGAAGAATCAATCTCAAAACAAACAAACAATAACCTATTAAATAGCATGACTTTACATCAAGATGACTTCCTGAACAACCAACTGGTTTCTACATACCTCCTCCAACAAAACCCTGAAATTATACCAGATTAAATAATGATGAAGAAATAAAATGAGAAAATTACAGTAAAATTATTTCTTCCATCCCAGAACTACATTAAAAGTCTACCAGAAACTTGAGAATAATTGAAAAGGGGATCTCTCCAAAGATAGTACCACCCCAACTAGAGATAGGGCTTGTCTCTCAGTCATGTAGCCTGAACGGCCCCTTTCTCTAGTAGCAACAAGAAAGGAAGACTCCCCTAAGGAAACCCCATGGTTGTGAGAAAACCCCAGAGTGGGGACCTTAGGAGTGGCAGCGGGCAACAACCCACAATCAGTTTGGTGGTGTTGCAACTCAGAATGGAACAGCCCAAGCCTAGGAGTGGTGAAATTCCTGTCACTCTCTCTTAGGACACCAGAGAGGGGAGATCCAGGTCTCTACACCTCAATGATGGACTAGGAAGGCCTATGGTAGGGAGAGGGCTGGAGGTTAGCACAAGAATCTAGCACGCCTAAGGCGAGACTACTCAGGAGCTGCCATCTCACCAAAAAATACAGCAAGGGTCTAAAAGCCCTAGCTTAAGGCGCCAGTTCAGGAGCTAAAGCTGAAGAAATGAATAAATCAAACCAACACTGATCAGTATAAAACTTATTGCAAATCTTGCTGTTGAAGAGGACCAATAATATCAGGAGGACTTTCAAGTTAATTAGATTCAAGGGAGGCAGAACTTTGTGAAGCCATCAGCCTCACTTTCTCCTCCAGTCTTCTAAATCCAGTGGCAGGACATAGGTCAGGATGATTGGAGATGGCCCCAGATGCAGTGGGAGACTTTGGAATTTTTAAGATAAGGTCTTTCCCAGATCTCAGTTTGTCTGAAGCAACACCCATTCAGTGATTTATGACTAGGTAAGAAATGAGACTGAAGATGGTTAGTTTGTCTACTCAAAAAAAAAAAAAATCAATTTGGCAGGGGAAGACCCTCAGGGTTTCTGGTCAGAATAGACACAATTGTTGTTTGCACTCATTCTGAGCCATCAAAACCCAAACAATGATCCAGTGAAAGTTTAAAGATCCCCCCAAAAGAAGGAGAGAGTAACTGTAAAACTGTAAACTGTAAATTGTAAACTGTTAACTGTAAAGCAGAGACTTAAAGGGAAAAAATAGATTTTCCATGATGACATGAATATCTAGAAAAAATGAAGCAAGAGATTAAAAATGAAATAATGGTTAGTGAAGAAATAACCAGAATAGGAATAAGTAGCTTAGAAGAGAAATAGAAATTCCATTAGAAGAGAAAGAGAAATTCCAAGAAATGGAATCTTGGAATAGATCAAATGGAAGTCAATGACTCCATGAGACAGCAAGAAATATTAGAACAAAATGAAAAGCTACAAAGACTACAAACTAGAAAGGTAAATTTATTTGAGCAATTGAAAGGAACTATATGATAATGTAATGTTGATATCCTAATGGGGAGAAAAAAAACAAGTGTCCTGTCAGGACCTTAGTGTCTTCAAAAGGTATAGAAATAGTTAAGAAAAAAAGAGGCAGTTATGTGTGGATTGATTTTGTTATGAAGGTTTTAAGGGGGAAGAGAGAAAGTAAGATATAAGGAATACACTAGTATGGGAAGGAGGAAGAAGAGAGTAGAACCTGCTATTTCTTATCATGGGTATGCCTGACAAGAAGAAGGGGGACAATGGAAATCCGATGGACCTCATTGTTACAAGAAGCAAACAAAGTGGGGGAGCTGAATGCATACAAAACAATTTGGTATATAAATACCTCAAACTCAACAGGTAAACAAGTAGGGATTGGGGTTGGGGGAGGGCCTAAAAGGAAGAATTATACCAGAGAGGTAATGGTCAAAGCAAAATAAACTTCATGATCTTTAATGGGGGATTAAAGATGGGGTTGGGGAAGGGAGTAAAGAATTAGAATCTAAAGGGTACCTTGGCTTGCCTTTTGGACAGTTGGTGAATGGATGAACAAATTGTGGTTTATGAATATAATGGAATATGACCACAACATAAGAAATAATGAAAGAGATGATTTCAGAGAATCGTGGGATAGTATGAATTGATGCAAAGTAAAGTAAGCAGAAAATAAGAGTATAATTTATACAATGACAACAACATTGTAAAGAAAACAAAAAACTTTGAGAGCCTTGAGAAGTCTGATCAAAGCATTGACCAAGCATGTCTCCAGTGGACCTGTGATGAAGAATTCTACCCACAATCTGATTATATCCAAAGAACAGAGACATACCTTTGTAGATATTGCCCCTAAGTGAACTCGTTTTGCTTTACATAATGTTTACATGGTGTTTACATGCTTTACAAGGGTTCTTTTCCCTTGGTTTTTAATTGTATATGGGGTCATAGGCAAAAGGAGTTAACAATAGTAATATTAAAAAAAAGTCATGGTAACTCTTTTAATGAAAAGAGAACAAAAAATATTCTGAAGGAAGCACAAATAAATAGTATAGTTTTGAAAGTAAGGTGAAGAATATAATATGTGCTTGAAAAAATAATATTTATTATTATAATAATATAATAATATATTATACATCTAAAATAAAATGGAATTTCATTTTTTCATGTAGCATCCTCCATGCATATGGAAATGTTCTTTTTGTATACTTAAGTTCACAATTTTAAAAAAATTTTAAAAGATACCTACTGAGAAATCATAGCAAGAACCAAAGTACAAAAAAATATGCCCCCCAAATCTGGCCACACTTTTCCTTTTACTATCTTAGTTCCTGAGTATAGCAGGCTCAGACTTAAAGTGGTTGCTACTAAACATTTGCCCCAGCAATAAATTTATTAACGAGTATTTATTAAGCATCTAATACATGATAGGCACTGGGATACAAGTATGAATAATTATATAATCTCTACTCTCCAGGAACTTACATTATAAAGGAGGAAGCAGCAAGTACATATAAATATATACATCAAGGTAATAAATTAAAATTAATGCAAAATGGTTAAATAGGAGGTCTTGGGAGGGAGGACACTAGCAGTTGGAGGATAAGGAAAGGTTTCATGAAGAAAATAGTTCCTAAGTTGCATCTTAAAGGAAAAGAGGAAACCTATGAGGTTGAGGGAGAGATAGGGTTCATTCCAAATATGGTGGACAGCTGGGGCAAAGGCAGAGCTTGGAAGTATACTGCTGTGTGTGAGGTACTCAGGGAAGGCTAGTTTGGGTGAATCTAAGAGTGCAGGATGGGGAATAATTTCTACTGAGGTTAGAAAGGTAGTTTGGGACTATGTTGTGTAGGGCTTTAAAAGTTAAATGGATAAGTATATATTTTATTAGAGAAATGATAGGAATTCATTGAGTAGGGGAGTCGCATAGTCAGATCTGGGCTTAAGAAAAATTGCTTTGGGGGCAGAGCCAAGATGGCGGAGTAGAAAGATGCACATACACATAGCTCCGAACCCACAACCCATAGAACATCTACAAAAAAGTAACTCACGGCAAATTCTGCACCCAGAGGCCACAGAACATTGGAGCGAGGGAGATTTCTGTTCCAGAGAGACCTGCAAACCTCTCGCAAAAGGTCCTTCGCGCCGCAGACTGGGCGCTGGGACTGGGAGCTGAGTACAGCCCTGCCGCGGCCGTGGCACCAAGAAGAAAAGATCCGAGCGGGCTTCAGGGACGGAATCTCCAGCGGCCACGCGGGTCCCTCCACCCACAGGTGACAGGGGTCGGTGAGAGGGTCTCTTTGGCAGGTCGAGAGGGGAGTGGGGTGCCCCCATAACTCAGGACCCCTCGGGAGGCAACAGTGGAGACAAGAGCAGACCGGGGCTCCCCAAGCAGGCAGGAGCCTGGATCCATTGTTGAAGGTCTCTGCATAAACCCCCTGAGGGAACTGAGCCCGTGAGGCAGCACTGCCCCGACCTGAGCACCTGAACTTAATCTCACACTGAATAGCAGCCCTGCCCTGGCCCAAAGCCCTGAGGCTGGCAAGCAGCATTTGAATCTCAAACCCCAAACGCTGGCTGGGAGGATCCGGAGGTGAAGTGGGTATGAAAAGAATATTCAGAAGTCAAATCACTGGCTGGGAAAATGCCCAGAAAAGGGAAAAGAAATAAGACTATAGAAGGTTACTTTCTTGGGGAACAGGCATTTCCTCCCTTCCTTTCTGATGAGGAAGAACAATGCTTACCATCAGGCAAAGACACAGAAGTCAAGGCCTCTATATCCCAGCCCACTCAATGGGCTCAGGTCATAGAAGGGCTCATAGAAAATCAAGTTAGAGAGGTGGAAGAAAAGCTGGGAAGAGAAATGAGAGACATGCAGTCAAAGCATGAACAGATCAGCTCCCTGCTAAAGGAGACCCAAAAAAATGCTGAAGAAAATAACACCTTGAAAAATAGGCTAACTCAATTGGCAAAAGAGGTTCAAGAAGCCAATGAGGAGAAGAATGCTTTCAAAAGCAGAATTAGCCAGATGGAAAAGGAGATTCAAAAGCTCACTGAAGAAAATAATTCTTTCAAAATTAGAATGGAACAGATGGAGGCTAATGACTTTATGAGAAACCAAGAAATCACAAAACAAAACCCAAAGAATGAAAAAATGGAAGATAATGTGAAATATCTCATTGGAAAAACAACTGACCTGGAGAATAGATCCAGGAGAGACAATTTAAAAATTATGGGCCTACCTGAAAGCCAGGATCAAAAAAAGAGCCTAGACATCATCTTTCATGAAATTATCAAGGAAAACTGCCCTGAGATTCTAGAACCAGAGGGCAAAATAAGTATTCAAGGAATCCACAGATCACCGCCTGAAAGAGATCCAAAAAGAGAAACTCCTAGGAACATTGTGGCCAAATTCCAGAGTTCCCAGGTCAAGGAGAAAATATTGCAAGCAGCTAGAAAGAAACAATTCAAGTATTGTGGAAATACAATCAGGATAACACAAGATCTAGCAGCTTCCACATTAAGGGATCAAAGGGCATGGAATAGGATATTCCAGAAGTCAAAGGAAGTAGGACTAAAACCAAGAATCACCTACCCAGCAAAACTGAATATAATACTTCAGGGGAAAAACTGGTCTTTCAATGAAATAGAGGACTTTCAAGCATTCTTGATGAAAAGACCAGAGCTGAAAAGAAAATTTGACTTTCAAACACAAGAATGAAGAGAAGCATGAAAAAGTAAATAGCAAAGAGAAGTCATAAGGGACTTTACAAAAGTTGAACTGTTTACATTCTTACATGGAAAGACAATATTTGTAACTCTTGAAACTATTCAGCATCTGGGTACAGGGTGGGATAACACACACACACATGCACACTCACATGCACACACACATAGAGACAGAGTGCACAGAGTGAACTGAAGAGGAGGGGATCATATCTTAAAAAAAAATGAAATCAAGCAGTGAGAGAGAAATATATTGGGAGGAGAAAGGGAGAAATGGAATGGGGCAAATTATCTCTCATAAAAGAGGCAAGCAAAAGACTTTTTAGTGAAGGGAAAAAGAGGGGAAGTGAGAGAAAAACATGAAGTTTACTCTCATCACATTCCACTAAAGGAAGGAATAAAATGCACAGTCATTTTGGTATGAAAACCTATCTTACAATACAGGAAAGTGGGGGGGATGATGGAAGGGAGGGTACGGGGAGGAGGGAGCAATTTGAGGTCAACATTCATGGGGAGGGTCAGGATCAAAAGAGAGAACAGAAGTAATGGGGGACAGGATAGGATGGAGGGAAATATAATTAGTTCTTACACAACACTACTATTATGGAAGTCATTTGCAAAACTACACAGATCTGGCCTATATTGAATTGCTTGCCTTCCAAAGGGAAGGGGTGGGGAGGGAGGGAGGGCAGACTGGCAGACAGGGGCAATTAGAACGCTCGGTGTTTTGGGGTGGGGGGAGGGGACAAAAGGGGAGTAAATGTGGAACCCAAAATTTTGTGAAAATAAATGTTAAAAGTTAAATAAATTAATAATTAAAAAAAAAAGAAAAAAAAGAAAAATTGCTTTGGCAAACAGTCAGTCAACAAGCATTATTAAACATCCATTATATGCTGGGCACTGTGCTAAGTGCTGGAGAAGAATATATGATGGATCCGAGTGGTGAGACATTTAAAGCAGGAATACTAATTAGGAAGCAGTTATAATAATTAAGGTAAGAAGTGACGGCTTGAACCAAGATGGTAGATATAGAAATGGAGAGAAAGTGTCCAATTGGAGAGATATCGTGAAAGTTGATGTGATAAGATTGAGCAACTGATTTTTATATATGGAGTAAAGTAGAATAAGGAACGTAGGATAATGCCCAGATTATACATCTAAGGCACTACAAGAATAGTAGGACTTTCTATAGAAATAGGGAAATTTAAAAGAGGGTAGTATACTTTGAGGGAAAGCTAATGAGATCATATTTAAACAAGTAAAGTTCGTCACTTCCAAGTGTGGCATACTCACTAGCCAAGTCTTTCCCTTGCCTGCAAGACACAGTATCTCAGTTGTCAACTCATTTCTAATATAGGTCACAAAAAGTGTTCCTTAGGGGGCAGCGACTCCTTACTTAGCCCAACTTTGGCAGTTATGACAGTATCTGCTCTGGACTTGTCGTTGGACCTATCAAAATTCACAAAGTCACAGCATAGAACTCTAATTAAATACTCATTTACTTAAGGAAAAGAAGGAACAAATGCAGAGAGGGAAAGAAACAGAGGCACCATGTGTTTCTAGCCACATGTCAGCCCAGGTGGGGAGAGTATGGCAGCTGAATGAGCTACCTCTTTCCTCATCCAGGAACTTATAATAGTTTTTCTTTCTCATTCACCATTAGGGAAGAAGAATTCTGTTGGAGCTCTTTGTATGCATTCATAATCTTGCTCACCATGAAATAAACTGCAGGAAGTGGTCATAGAATAACTGTATGTGCTTTGAATCTGGGACATTGACCCCTACATTACAAGTTATGTACTTCCAGCAGCAGGCTCACCACCCTTCCTTACCCTCCACTCCCTACATGAGTTGGCAGCAGATAGAGCCCTCTAGATGTGCTTGGATGACTGGACTCCCATTGACCAGACCCCTCATTACACTTGGATGAAAACCATAGAAGGCATGATTATAAAATCAACAAATGGTACCAGTATAGAAGGAATAGCAAACAAATAACAGAATAATTGTCCAATAAGATCTAATAGGTTAGAATGATGGGACAATTTGAAAAGAGTACAATTTGATACTGATAAATACAAATTTGTGCAGTTGGGTTTTTTGAACCAGAATATGCCAGAATGAGGAAGACATGCCTTGACAGCAGTTTATCTGAAAAAGACCTCTTAGTTTTTTCAGATTACAAACTCCTTGGTGTGACAATTGAAAAACTAATGTAAATTTAAGATACATTAAAAGAATCACAGTGACCTGAATTCAAAAAATATTTTACTACACTGCTTTGTCCTGCTGAGACAGTATCTGGGAGCTTAATAGATACTCTAAGGCATCCCACAAGATCTTCCGGCCATTGACCCAAAATCTACTCCACTAAAACGTTCATGCCAAGATTTCCATTCATTACTGTGATCATGTCTCCCCTATATCTTTTGTTCTCCAGGCCAAACAGCCCTCACTGAATCATCTGATCTGCATGAGATAGTTTTGGAGGACTCTCTGTAAATGACCTGTTTCTCAATATCCCTCCTCAAATGTGGCCCCCAAAACTAAGCACAACATTTAAGACCAACATGTAGTCTGACTAAGGCAAAGTACAGTGGGACCATTACTCCCTTCTTTAGGATCATTATGCTTTGGTTAATGTAGCTTAAGACAGGCTATTTTGATATCCAATCCACAATGCTGACTTGCTTTGTGCTTGTTTGCAATTCTCTAAAATCCTGAGATCTTTTGGTACAAATAGCTAACCCTCTATGCCATAATGTATTCACGCAGCTGATTTTTTGAACCTAAGTGCTGGACTTTACATTTATGCTGATTACATTTCCTCTTGCTAGATTTGGCTTTTAATTTTGGACCCTGATTCTATCAACCAAATGAACAGTCCAAATCAACATAAGGTTATAGGAATAAAAACTGACTTTCTTGGGAAAACCCCTAAGTATGGCAATAGTCAGCTTTAGAATTAGCCTGTAGTACCTAACATTCTACCAAACACATGGTGAAGCTAGTCTGGAAGCATTCAGAATGAAGATTAATAGTTGAAAAAGTATTGTTTTGTTTTTTTAACGTAAAATTTTTAGCTCTAATTTGTGGTTCTTTATATGTACATTTTTTTTAAAAAATGAAAGTACTAGGTATTTTCCAGTGGCAAATAACTGAAAACCTTCAGATTATTGGAACATTTTGTGTAAATATGGTAGTATTTTTCCTAGACAGATAAAAAGTTGTGACTAAAGCATTCAGAATCATTCTAGTAGCTGCAAGGAATCAGAAAAAAGCCATCTAGTGGACACAAGGGAAATCATCCCAAACCAAGAGTTAATTCTTCATTGGACCACACAGGTCCAATTACATTTTTTAGTATATCAGGGAGTGTTATATACAGAGAACAGTTTTGAAAGTCTGTACTTAGGTTTCTAATGATTGTACAAGTTAGGACTTGGTGCTAGATTATTTTATGTAGTCATAAGGAACCTTGCATGTAGCAGGTGCTTAATAAATGTTACTGAAATGGTTGTACCAAATGAATGATCAGTGTTAACTCTTCTTCCTCTTCCACTTAAGGGAAGTTAAAACTGAAAAAGGCTTTATTATTATTGTCAGTGTTAAGAATAATAATAGACATTTATAGAGTTTTCAAGTTTGCAACTGACTTTTACATGTATTATTGCAATGATAAATGAGATATTTGTCAAGTGTTTTTCAAACCTTAGAGTACTATGTAAATGCTATTCTTATTTATCATTATGATAACTATTATCTTACGTTAGTTTCACAATAGGCCTGTGAGATAGACACTATATGTACTATCATTATTCCCATTTTATAGATGAAGAAAGTGAGGCTTAGATAATTTAAGTGACTTGTATATGGCCACATAGTGTCAGTGTGGATTTGAACTTGGCTCTTCCCAACTCTAAATCCAGCATTCTATCACTTATGCCAAGCTGGTTCTCAATATCATCTAGGTGAATCCATTAATTTTATAGATAAGAAAACTGAGACTCCACTTAAATAATAATACAAAATTCGTTGAATCATAACATAGTATCTAGTTATATCTTCTGTTACAGAGTAATGCTCAGTGTAATGCATAATTTGGTTTTGCTTTTAAGATGTATGCTGTCATCTGTATAAATAAAGTGTATCTATCTAGAAAGAGGCATGTTATCTGCAAACTGTCCAATTTTACTCTGGACAAATAGAAAGGACAATTTAGTACCATTCAAACCTTATTTTTATTAGGATAATAATAGCTAATATTCATATATTGTTTTACAAAATACTTTGAATATATTAGGCAAAGTACATTTGATTCTCATAAGGAGTTAGGTAAGAATCCTGCATAAGGAGGATCCATGGGGATTCTCCCTGAGGTAGGTACTATGATCATTCCCAGCTTGGATGAAGAAATTGTGACTGAGAATGGTTAAATGACTTTCCCAGTACCACACAGACAGTGTCAGAACCAAGGTTCTAACTAAACTCAGATGACTTCAAGTTTAGCACTCTAGCCTTTTGGTTACTTAGCCCATATACATATAGTAGAACTATTATAGCTGATGTGAGATAAGCAAATAAAATCCTAAAGTCAGTGAGGAATAATTTTTCTTCTATTCAAGATATCAAATCAAAATTTTCAAAGCCTGCTTTTCTTCTAAGCACCTTCTGATGATCTCAATGATGAGCTTTGCCTAGCAAAAGGCAAAGGTAACTTTATGGGACTTTTTTTCAAAGGATGATGCCACTTAATATTCATTAGCACTAAAGGGTACTCATTTCCTATCTAGGGCTATCTGACCAATGGAAAGTGAGATTTTTTTATTTGCTAGTTGGTCTGTTTCTGCTTAAAGAATGAAACAGATACATATTAGATCTGTACTAACGGTTTAAAAATGAGATGGTAACAAGGAACATTTAGCACTGTGTTTTCATTACATTAAATGAGCTCATTACATAATTTCTAGGGCTCATGGATGAAGAACTGCCATCATTTAAAGGCTAGAAAATCCTCAGCCAATGAGCTGAATGATGAGGGATGTGATAGCCAGCCAGACTTCCACGGTAAAGGCCTGGGTCTTGGCATCAGAGCTAATTCCTGGGTCAGCTGGGAGGACAAAGTAGTCCCTTTCCTATTCTATTATTCCTGTCCCTGGAGCGTTATGTGCAAAGCAGCTTTGATATTACAATGGAGTGAAAATGTTGAGCTAATCTTTAACTTTTTAAAAAATTTACTTTTCTCAAATGTGAGGTGCTAGACAATGAAAATAGACTGTGATCTTAAAAAAAAACCCCTCCCAGTGAAACCTCAAATGACAGCACAGTCCTCTACTAAGAGAATTTTCAACTTTGCTTCAAATTCTATGGATTCTCTTAGCTCCAGCTAGGTCCTACCTGCTTCTCTGTAAATTTTCTGAATGTCCTTCCTGTGAAAGGTTTCCCTTGAACTTTTTATGTTTCTTTTTGTCTATTTTGTCCCCTGTCCGCTTTGTGGCTGGACTCCCTGTTTCTAACTTTTCTGTAACCAGTTTGTGTCTTTGTATAACCTCCTCCCTAGATTCTCCAACCCTTCCTGCACTATACAGGTAGTTCTCTGCAATCTTCTCCCTGTGTCTAATGGCTGTTTCAAAGACCTATCCATCTGGAATCTCCATCAAATCCTACCAGATGCTAAGTTTACTACCAGATGGTAAGTTTACTGGAAGAAATCACACTTACACTGAACATGAGCATCAGAGTGGCTGAGACGGCCTGGTTCCTTGTTTCTCTTGGGAATTCTTCAGAGCAAGGATTGACTAGGTGAGCTTAAAGCTTTTCACAGGATCCCTTTCCCCTTTCTGACTCTCAAATGGGAAATATACGAGATATAATTAACTGTTTTTGTATAACTTGGTTTTTGGAAAAGGTATTCTGACTTTAGGCTACAACTTATAACCAAATATACAAAGGCCCAAGCACGTACTCTTACTTCCTCTGCAGTCAAAGTTGGGAAGATGGCAATATAAATAAGCCATTTCTAGATTTCACAAAGCCTTCAGGAGCCTTTGTTGTCAAAATGCCACCTACTGCTTATTTATGGACTATATATGGCTATAAAAAGGTGACATCTTTGAGTAACTCTAGGCCTTCCTGTGTACGATCATAAATTTAGAACTAGAAGGAACTATAAGAGGTCATTTTGGCCACACCATGCCTCATTTTATACTTGAGGAACTGAGACATAGATTACTTATGTAATGGACCCATGGTCCTACAAGTGGCAGAGTTGAGATTTGAACCCAGGTCCTGTGATTCTAGGGCAGCTAGGTGGTACAGTGGATAGAGTAGTCCTGGGCATGGAGTCAGGAAGACATGAGCTCAAATCTGGTCTTAGACATTTACTAGCTCTGTGACCCTAGGTAAGTCATTTAACCTTGTTTACCTCAGTTTCCTCATTTGTAAAGTGAGTTGGAAACAAATAACAAATCATTCTAGTATCTTGGCCAAGGAAACTCCAAATGAAGTCATGCAGAGTTGGATACAATTCAAACAACTGAACAAAAACCATCTGTGATTCCAGATCTGTGTGTATCATCACACCATGGGATTCAATCTCAGCTAGGTGATAGAGTAGACAAAGTTTCTATTCTCTAGTTACAGGCCTCAGTTTTATCCCTATAGAGAGCTTACTTTGCACAAAGTGTCAGAGTTTGAGTCAAGAAGGCTTTAATTTGAATCTTGTCACATATACTTACTGGCTCTATGATCCAGGACAAGTAACCTTATTTGTAAGAGATGGATTATAATAGTACCTACCTCACAGAATTTTTATGAGAATCAAATGAGATAAAATATATAAGTTGCAAATGTTATTATTATCCAGTTTTATGAGAAAAAATGTTATTAGTGTCTTCTGAACAAGTATTTTACACTTGAACTCTAGGACCCAAAGCAAAAGTTGATTAATTGCTCCCACATGTCTTCTTATTTTCAACACTAGTATAAAATGCTTCCTTTTTATTCACCTTTCCTTTTTCTTCATAATTCAGCTAATGGGATGAACTGTAACTTCTAGTCTTTGCTTACTTTCATATTTTAAGGAGACAAGATTTCATGAACAAAGGTCTTCTATCAACGAACACCCAAACCTACCCATTGTCTTAGATGGATCTATGATACTCTATGGCCAAAACAATCCTCTGGTGCCCAGCCTTCTGGTGATGAGTCTCTTTGGAGTTGATAGACTGTTTCTTAGTCAAAAGACAGCCTGTCCCTGCACCAGCACACAAACCCTTCTCATCCTGGTAGGATCTACCAGTGCTCAGTGACATACCCTTATTGAACAAGATCTTGAGGAGGTGGAGTCAAGATGGCAGATTAGCAGAAAGAGAAAGCCTAACCCAACTGAACCTCTTCCATAAAAATCTGAGAAAGGCACCAGAACGAATTCTGATAGGGATATACAAGAAAAAGTCATAATGAATCACTTTTCTAGCCTAGGGTAGCTTAGGGGGACAAAAAGATCTATAGACACTGGGGACAGGGTCTAGCCAGGAGTGAGTTGCATATGGAGCATTTCAGTGCCCAAGGACTTAAAGGGAGAGATTCCAGAGGACCCCTGAACTAGTTCAAGGTTCAGGAATGAGTCTATTTGGCAACTCTGATGTTCATTACCCAATTTCTATTTGAACTGACACAGGGATATGAGACATAGGAGTGGCAGAGAGGAGTAGTTGCTAGCTAGCACTACCTGTATACTGAGCAAGGAATAAGTTTGGAAGTAAACTGTAGCAATATGACTGTGACTTAACTGTAGCAATATGACTGTGACTCCAAGAGCAGAGAAGGGACTTGGTCCTTGCACTCAGACCAAGGTGGAATTCTGGAATAGAATGGCCAGGGCAGAAGTCCTAGTCCAAAGGGGAGCCTGTCATTCATTTCTCTGAACCTGTAGAGTCTCTCAGCAGGCCAACAGCAGCTGAGTCCAGCAGCATTCTACTGAAACACCCAATCAGCGACAAGCCAATAGACCCAATTAGATCCAGAATTTGTGGACCTCATAGCAGGAGGACAGTAGCTAGACTTCACCTTCAATCACATCACTTTGGGAACACTGAAAGCTTGTAGGTCTACAGCCTGAGCAGTGAAAGAAACAGAATGACATAAGAAAATAGAAGCCCAATCCAGATGGACTTCATCCTCACCCCACACACTCTCAAGAAATACACAAAGTCTGGCACTATTATAGAATCCAAAGTCAAGAAGTAGAGTGGAACAATGAACTAATAAAGAAACAAAAAAAAATCCCACCAAAAAGAACTATTGTGGTGCCTGGAAGTTCAAAACACAGACCCAGAAGAAGACAATAATTGAAAATTTTGTTCTATCATGGCCCCATTTGGGGTTTTCTTGGCAAAGATACTATGCTATTTCCTTCCCCAAATCATTTTATAAATGAGGAAATGGAGGCAACTAGGATTAAGTGACTACCCCAGGCTCTCACAGCCAATAAGTGTCTGCATTCTGGAATTGAATTCATGTCTTTTTGACTGCAGGCCTGGAGCTCTATCCATTGTGTCACCTAGCAATCCCTAACTTGAAAATATCTACAAGCAAAGCCTTAAAGAAAAATATAGCTGAGACAGAAATCCAACCACAATTTCTGAAAGAATTAAAGCAGGAGTTTAAAAAAAGAGCTAAAAGTTATTTTAAAAAACAAATTAGAATGGTAGAATAAACATGGGAAAAGAAGCAAGAAAGATGAAAAGAGCTTGGAACAAGAGGTACAGAAAATAACTCATTAAAAATTAGAGTTGACCAAATAGAAGCTAATGATTCCATGAGAAATCAAGATGAATGAAAACAAAGCCAAAACACTGTGGAAAGTAGAGGAAAATGTGAAGTATCATTTAACAAAAACAACTGACCTCAAAAATAGATTGGGAAGAGATAATTTAAGAATCATTGGACTATCTGAAAGTCATGACCAAAAAAAGAACCTTGACATCATATTTTAATAAATCTTAAAAGAAAAATACCCATATCTTTTAGAACTATACGGCAAAGTAGAAATTGAAATAATCTACCTGCTACTTTTTTAAAGAAACCCCAAAATGAGAGTCCCCAAAATGCTATAGTCAAAGTCCAGCGATCCCAGGTCAAAATAAAAATACAGTAAGCAGCTCAAAAGAAAGAATTCAAGCACCAAAGAATGATAAATCAGGATCACACAAGATTTAGTAGCTTCCTCTAGAATCCAAAGATACCTCCATGTCATGGTGGGACACAAGAACATCACCTTAGTGAACTAATTCTTAACCACTTTGCAATAGTCAAGTGTCATTAGTGTTGCAAAACACTTTAGAAACTCTCTATTCTATACACTTTTTTCATGTAACATTTGTACTTCTCTGAGTATGAGATTGATAGTGAAGCTGAAACAGAAAAAAATACTCAAATACTCCCTCCTTTGGCCCCCACCTTTGGAATATGGTCATAACCATCCATAATGAACCACATCTCTTTTCTTCCTACCAGGCCAGAAGTTCTCTTACTCCTTAGCCAGAGACCTCAACACTATTCCTGCAGAGAGATTTATCTGCAGATACTTTGTAGAGAAGGGGGAAGAAGAAAGATGAGTGAGAACACATGATAATAACCAAGTCTTGTCTCACAAAGCAAAAAATGTCACTCATTCACTTTAGCCTCAGAGCCAAGAAAAATTCAGATCCAATCCAGATCTAGATCTGGATGGTTCTGCCTTTTGAGAAGTTTATCCAAAATCTGTAAATCAGAACCATAAGATTCATTATCATTTTAGCTGTGTTTCCAGTCAGAAGAAAACATAGCACCTTGGAGCAGATCTGAAGCCTTGGTCCTTTCTGCATCTCTACATATCAAAACCAAACACTGTTTTTCCCTAGTGCAGATTCTGTTCACAATTAAGGACAGACAAAAGCAGTTAAAATAGGTCAGATTTTATCTATAATGAGTTGCTTTTTAAAAAATACTACTTAAGACAGAAAATAAACAACTTTAAAGAACAGAAGAACCTGGACTGTACAAGAGTCCTCTGGGATGAGAGAAAGGGGAATATGGTTTCCCCAGCTGCCTGGATTCCCAGCCAGCAGAATACTCACCAGCAATCAGATGCTCTCTATGCTCTGTTCATAGTTGTCCCTTCTGCCCCAGGGTCTGAAGGCGCCAGCTGCCCTGGTGCTCCTCTCTCTCACAGTTCCTCTCTCTACATGACACATGTCTTTGCTGTCTTCACAACCAGCCATTCCTTCCTGTGTCATCATCTAAGACTCAGTTCGAAATACCTGCCCTGCCTTGGAGCACCATTTCTGCTAAAGTCTGAAATCTATTCCAGGCAGGAAGAGGACCTTTCTTTCTTCTTTAAATCTTCCATCTTCCAGGTTCCCAGGCAGCCAGACTCCATGGCCAAAGTCCATTACACTCAGATGAAGTCCAGATATTAAGTGACTCCGCCCAAGGTCACATAGGGAATAAATAGAAGAGCTGGGATTTAATCCAGGTCCAAATTCAGCACTTTATTCACTATACCATCCAGTCAGTTGAACAACATTTATTAAGAACTTACTATGCGATAAGCATTATGCTTAGTATTGGGAGTCACATGGTAAGGAGCTTACATTCTAATATTGGAGATAACATGCAAATTACTATATTATGAGATCCTTTCTCATGAAAGACTGTCATTTGGCATTCCCTGAACAAGAAACATAATTTTGGCATCTGGGCAGCAGTGTAGTGGAAATGGATTTTTGAGTCAGAGGGGCTGGGTTTGAAACTCAGCTTTGTCACTAACCTACTGTGAGACCCTGAACATGTTCCATAAGTTTTCTGGGCTTCATTTTTCTCATTTGTAAAGTGATGAGGCTGAACTTGCTATCCTCTAAAGTTCCCTTTCAGTTCTGTCTAGGATCCTAAGCAAAAGTTTTCATTTTAATTTTAATTTCTCTTCTGCTGTTTCTCAAGCAAACTCTCTCTCTGTCTCTGTCTCATATGTGTGTCTCTGTCTCTCTCTGTCTCTGCCTTTATCTTTCTCTGTCTCTGTGTCTCCGTTTCTGTCGATGTCTCTGTCTTTCTGTCTGTCTGTCTGTCTCTTTCTCTCTCCCCACTCTGACAACTTGGCCAACCTCTTGGACAAAATTGTTTTCTGTTCCCATCCTCACCTCTAATCTCCCCCATCACCAGGACTGGGTGAGTAGAATGTGCCCTTTCCCTGAGGCAGACACTTTGTTTCTCCAAATTGCACTGTAGTCCAACCACTAGGGTCATAGAGTGGCCCAACTTGAACCCAGAAGCTATGCGTGCTACCTCACACCCCGATAACCCTCGAGACAGGAATGGTATAGCTTTAACCTTGAACTTCAGTCCCATCCCCATAGCCTAGACTGTTAGATGACCTAGAAGTTCATTAAAATTTCTTTTAACCTTGTTTACAGATTATAGCTTTTCATGCCCAGTCTAGTTGTGGGGGGATGGAGGGCATGGAAAGTAGTGCAGGACAGGTTTTTATTTTTCAGTATATTTTCCTGAGAGACTGCTAATCAATTGTTGTCCTAATTTCTCTGCAATTAAATAAGAATGTAGGAAGTCCTAATTAATTCAGAAAACTATGATCATAGCAATAATGCTTTATGTCTGTACAGGACTTGAGAGCTTTCAAAGTGATTAAGATAAATTATTTCAGTTGAGCCTTCAATGAGTAGACAGCACAGAGGGTATCTTCTTCACTTTACACACTTTACTGACTCAGAGTGGGGAAGGGATATGCTTGGTGGAGTCAAAACTGGATACCAGGACTTCAAACTCAAGAGGCCAGAACTCTTTCTACTGAAGCAGCTTTAGAAAAGAATTTGGTGAACAAAGTAATACTGAAAACACAAGATCAAGCATGGAGGAATATGTAATTTAGGATAACATATTGTTGTCCTATTCCTTTGAATACTGTAGAATCACCTAGGCCAGGGGTGGGGAACCTGAGGCCTTGAGTCTACATGGCCTTGAATCATATACAAGTGATTGATATTTTGACTTCTAATCATTCTTCTCTCTTCATGTAAGTAAATTCCTTAGGAAAAAGTTTGCTGGGCAAATAGAAGGTGCTTAGTAAATAAATGCTCATTGAATTGAATTAGATAGCTATTAGGACCCACATCACATTTTATTAATCTAGTGCCAGATCATGTTATATATATGAAAGTAAAAAAAACCTCAGTTTTAAAAAGTACTCTAGAATTTATTCAGAATCTTCATGATTTCAATTGAGCCTTCCCCCTGCATTAGTCTGAACTGGAGGGTTTTTACCTCATTCACACAGGTTAGGGTAGGAAGGTAATTTATAGGAGGCTTTGAGCACATTTAACCTACAGGCAGAGCTATATCTAAAAGGTTTTTAGACATCCTGGTTCTTCATCATGTCCTCTGGTATATGTGTGTATCCATTTTGTTGTTGTTGTGAGACTGTCATCCATTCAGTCAGGAAGACTTGAGTTCAAATCCAGTTTCAGATACTTACTAGCTATAAGATCCTGGGCAAGTCACTTAACCTTTGTCTACCTCAATGTCCTTATCTGTAAAATAAGGATAATAATTAAGCCTACTTCCTAGAGTTGTACAGAGGATCCAATGAGTTAATATTGGTCAGGCACAGTGCCTGGCACATAGTAGATGCTTAATAATGCTTATTTGTTTCCTTTCTTCCTGTGACTTAACCTGGGTAAGGTGCTTTCAATAGAGAAACTGAACCTTCAGTGAAGATCAACAAGTGTTTTGCAACATATAGGTCTGCCTGGGCCTCTGAGAGGTTAAAAGGATTTGCTCAGGGTTCAGACAACCAGTTTTTGTCATGGATAGGACTTAAACTCAGGTCTTCTTGAATTTGCTTCTCTATCCACTATTCCATTTGTATAATTTTTAGTGATAAATAATGTTAGAGATTGTGGGGTTTTTTTTTTGCATAGTTCTTGCATCCTTAGAATGTCCATGAAAGAAAAGAATGAGTGTTAATATTTTCATCTGACAAGCAAGGAGGTTGAGGCACAGGTAGGATATCTGAAGGCTTCATTCCTCACCGCCTGCCAGTTATAGAGATAACATCACAATTCACTACCTTTCACCTTCCTGGGTTTATTATGAAGGGTGATTGACAACTTCCCTCACTCAATTAACTGTGAGAGTTTTCTAAAGGACAGGGCCTGCCCTCTCTTGCTTGGAGGTGTAGGAGCACAGTCTCTGGCTACTAAAGGGTGATCTTGTTACTTTGTCCTGCATATTTGAAAACTGGATAGGCAGGATAGGAATATGAGTAGGAAAGCAGTCAGGTGAGAGTGGATGGGAATTAGAGGGAAAGCTTTTTCTGGTTCTCTCTTTTATGCATTATGGATCACTGCCCCTCCTTGTCCTGCACCCTCCCCACACTTCCAGTTCAGTCAATACAGAATTGGATAAGGAACTGGTTGAATGAGAGTCAACATATCTTCACCATACACTAAGCAGAAAGGCAATCAGGACCATAGTTATAGGCATGGTTGTCTCTACCTTTCTGGGCATCAGGCTGATCATACACAAGAGAGACCCCATAACTTCTACCATACCTGTTGAAAAATGGACAGCCAAGATTCTTGTCAAAGTTACTACTGATCATTTCTTTTGGCACTATGTGTTTGTCTGGCAAGTAATTCCCATCTGGATCTTTTGGGTGATGATGTGGACTCATACTTGTGAGTCATTTTGTTACCCTTTGGCAGAGATCAGAAGTATGAATTAAATGGTTATAATAAGGATGACCAAAATTCAATATGTCAAAGGTGGGGGAGAGGGAGGATATATTTACCTTTCAAGCTGTAGTGTTTTCTTCCTGTTTGTTTGGTTGTTCATCTCAAGCAGTTATAAATATATTTGTGTTTGTGTGTGGAGAGAAAGAAAGCCATATAAGGAGACAGCTTGGTTTAATGTAATGGACAGAGAAATAGTCCTTAAACTTGGGTTCAAGTCTTTGACATATAATGACTGTATGATGTTGGGTAAATCCCTTAGGGCTTAGCCTCTTAGTACCTGGGGTTACTTTCTAAGACTACAAGTTGCAAAATAGTTCTTAATCTGCATTGTTGAGAGAATTTCCTCATAAGAGTTCCTTAAACCAATGAAATCATAAGTCTGAAATATACATGCACACATGTTTGCACACATATGTACACATATACACATATGTGTGAATATTATATATGTGACATACACACAATATTCATATGTTTATATGTTCATATGTATTTTGTTTAGATTCACATAGACTATTACCTGAGGAGATTGAATGGGTAAGGGACTTGCTCAAGGTCACACAGTCATTATGTACCAAAGGTGGGACTTGGAGCCAGGTCTTCATGACTCTAAGATTGGCCTTTTATTTACTATGATATATATACACATATGTATGCATGTATGCATGTACATATATGTGTGTTCTTATATACATTTATAAATTTTCTATTACAGTTGTATTCTTGACCCATTACTATGCTGTAAGAAACGGTGAATTTAGTGAATACAGAGAAATGTACAAAGACTTAATGGACTGATACAGAGTGAAGTAAACAGAACCAGGGAAACAATATACATAATGACTGTAAAAATGTAAATTGAAACAACAATGAAAAGAAAACAATTGAAATTGTATACTGTGAACTTACAATGACCAGCCTTGGCCTCAAAGAAGAGATATAAATACACACCTCCCTCTCTCCCTTCTTTGTAGAAGTGAGAGACCGTTGGTTTGGAATACCACATATATTGTGAGATTTGGTTGATGTGTTGATTAATTTTGCTAAACAGTTTTTCTTTTTTCCTTTCTTTACATTGTAAAATGGATGGTTTTCTGGTGATAGAATGGAGGCACACTTTGATGAATAGATGATATAAAAACAAGGAATGTTAAAATGTCATAATACAAAAGAAAGAAAATGGCAATTGCTGGTGGACTCACTTGTGCTGAGTGGAGTGCAGAGGAAGCAACGTCCTCTCAGGGCATGGACTGTGTCCAGAGCAGGGTTAGGGAAGGATAATGAAACTGGAAAGTGGCCAGACCATTGCTGGCAAAGTGTCCAATGGCACTATTTTTCTCCCTTAGAAAATCCCAAGGGACAAGCCTCCCACTTGCTTTCTATACACAGACACACACTCTCATCGGAGAGAGGTCAGATAGTTGGACTTTTTCCGAGCTTACTGTAACTAAAATACTTCACAAATGTAGATATTGTCAGTAGATCTTCCCAGATCAAATCAGTAGAAGGGACTTGGAAAATTTTTGTCAGCTTACCTTGAGTCCCATCAAATAGAGTAGAAGAAAAAAAATAATGATCTTTTTTTTTTTCCCTGCAGAAAAAAATGACTTTCTTTTTTCTCCCTTCCTTTAGTCAGCAAGGATGAGAGACAGAATATCAACTCAAAAGTTCTTTAGGGCATTTTCTTGCAGATACTTAAAAGCACACTAATTTCAAGGGACTTTCCTCCTTTGCTTATGGATCACTCTCAATTCATCTAAAAAAAATATTTTGAGTTATTTAGAGTCTCTTTGGTGTGGCATGAGGAGGTTGGGATAGCATGATCCTCATACCACAAAATATAATATCTCTTGCCTGAAAATCTCTTCATGATGCAATATTACATAATTAGAGCAGAATGTTGATTCTACTATCTGACTAAGGACAGGTGACTTACCAATTTCAGGAGAGACTCATGTCAAAATTAGAAAGCACCACTCTCTTCATAGGTCATTATGAGACATAATTGCCGTATTGTTTGAAATGCCTCTTTGAATAAAAGAGAGGTAAGAAGACAGGTTGGGAAGTCTTACTCTGGCTTCAAATGAGTATAATTGAGAGCCTTATTAGGGCCACATACTCTAGAGGCATTCCTTGACAAAACAGGAAATAAAGAACTGACTGGATCACCACTCGTGTGCATGATATATAGGAAATTCATGTTTCAAGATGAAGTTGGACAATATCATCTCTGGGGCTCTTTCAAATTTTGAAATGATGTTTATCTATAAACAGAAACTTTATTCATATAAAATGTATGTGTATGGATATGTTGATATGCAAATCTATATCTATGCATCTATATATGTATATATCCATATCTATAGATATTCATATCTATAATAGATATAAGTTTATAATAGATAATATAAATACATATTTATATAGGTATATATCTATATGTATCTATATATCTATGTATATCTATGTATATATGAATCTGTAATATTATAGATATCTGTCTATAGTAGATAGATATGTATATCTTTAAGTATAGATATATATAATCTATATATTATACAGCTATATGCATATCTGTGAGTATATATATATGTGTGCATACACACACATGCACACACACATATATATGTATATGCATACACACATATTTGTATAGGTATAAGCATTACATAAGCCATCTACTCAAATTCCGAGGTCCTTTTTCACATGAACTTCTTTCTAGTCTTATTTTCTACATCCTTTACTTAACCAGTTGAATTTTGACCCCAACTGCTACATTTTGAACTCATCCAAATTAAATTTCATTTTATTAGATCTGACCTATGCTTCCTGCTTGTTGTATTCTAATTTTTCATCTCTCCACACCCCATAACAGAGAAATATGCTACATTATTCTTTGAATCAGTAGACATATAGAGATCACACAAGATCGTGGAGTACTTAGTCTCTTGGGGGTGTAGAACTGCTATCATCTATAAGACATCAGCTTAGATAATTATAATTTGCAATGTTCCAGGACAAGTGCTTTAGAGTGTTGCAAAATGTGCTATGTAAAACCCTCAAGAAAGATCATAAGTAGTTGGTAAGAGCATTTTAAAACATGAATTGTTACTGTCAGAGAATATTAGGTTGCAGTAGGAACCTCTGAGGCATGTTAAGTGAATCTTAGTTTTGGGATAGGATTGTGGAACCTCAGGGCCCCTGGGCATGCAGGGAGTTTTAAATTGGTGTGGGGAAGGCAATGGATAAGGAATATCCTCCGCGTTGTCTGCATTGCCTTTTTTAACGGAGAGCTTCATCAGAAGGATCACATAAATACGGTGTACTAGTTAGCTAGAAACTCCAGCTTTGCAAAGGAATTTGATCCTGTGAGGAAACTGGATCTAATTGGGGCTAACTGGAACAAAGAAATCATGGGGAGCCTCTTCAAGGGAGGTTGGCAAGTTTCCGCACGTGCTTGAGGTGATGTGCCGTGTTATATAGGTCCATGAGCAAACTGAATAGAGTTTATGTCATGCATCAGTGCTGGGGTGTTCACCGACAAACAGTGAATAAAGCCATACTAAGTGTTATGTCCTAAGAGATTCTGAAGACAGGAGGTGGGTTGCAGAGGGGAATTTGGAGTCATCAAGGGCTATACGGGAAATCTGGAAAGATTTTATGGAAGGTAACATTTGGGTTTGTATTTGAAGTGTGGCTCAGAATTGAATAGGCAAAGAGGGGGGAGGAGGACACTTCAAGTTTGGAGAGTAGCAATTAATCAATGAATCAATTAACATTTTAAGTGCCTACCTGTGTGCCAGGCACCAGTGCCTTTCTTTGTTTTAGTCAGCCCTGATCAGATCTAGTTTCTTCCAAGGATCAAATTACTTTTCAAAGTTGCAATTTCTAGCTAACTAGTGCTCTCTGTTTATTTATGTGATCCTACTGATTAAACTTTCTGGTAAATGGTCTGTGAAGACAATTCACTACCTTCATTGTGCCAATTTAAACTCTGACTCAGATGTCCAGGGGTCCTAAGGCTCCATAGTCCTATTCCAATATGAAACTACAAAAAAGAGCCAAAAGAGTTCCTACCTCAAAGAGCTTATAGTCTCATGGGGGATGGGGACGAAAACATGCAAACAAATACATACAAACTGAATTTTATACAGGGAAAATAGGAGATAATTAATGGAGAGAAAACACTAGAATTAAGAGGGGTAGGAGAAGGTTTTCTGTACAAGACAGAATTCTAGTTGGGAATCCAAGGAAGTCAGGGAGGTCAGTAGTTGGAGTGGAGGAGGGAAAGCATTCTATCATGGGGGACAGCCAGGGAAAATGAAGCATCTTGGTCATGGAAAGAAGGATCCATGTGTGAATGATGCATAAAAAGACTGAAAAGATAAGAGAGGACTAGGTTATGAAGGGTTTTGAATGCTAAACAAAGCATTTCGTATCACAAAGTGAACTGGTTTAGAGAGAGAAGAGATTTAGTTTATCTATCATACCTGTGGTTAAAGGGCTTGATCTGGTAGAAGATCCGAGCAAAGGAGATAGTCTCGGAGAATTCAGATATGTGAGAGGAGACTCAGTAGAGAGTGATAGGCTAAAAACCAAGGGGGAAAAGAGCACCAAGGAATATACCGTGATTAACAGAATCAAAGTTTGAAGAATGAGGGTTGAGAAAAGGCCACTGGATGTGTCAGATAGGGGATCATCAGTAACTTTGGAGAGCAGTTTTGGTGGAATGATAAAGTAAGAAACCAGACTGTAAGGACTTAAGAAGAGAAGGAGAGGAAAGAAGAGGCACCTATGATAGATGTTCTGTTCTTCTACAAAGGGTAGAAGGGCTATAGGATGATAGTTAGCTGGGAAAGAAGGATCAAGTAAGGATTTTCTCAGGATGGAGTAAACATGGGCATATTTGCAGACAGTAAGAAATAGAAATAGAATGGTTTTACATATATATATGTGTGTGTGTGTATGTGTGTGTGTGTGCGCATCCTTCATTGTCAAAGAAGACCATGCCATCAGAGAAATAATGACATGACTTGCACTTGATTTTGTTTTGAGTGAGGGAGAGCTGTACAGGTTACCAGCCTCACTTGTCCTCCAGAGCCATCTGAATCCAGTGACCAGATAGGATGACTGGAGATGACCCAGGATGAGGCAATTGGGGTTAAGTGACTTGCCCAAGGTCACACAGCTAGTGAATGTCAAGTGTCTGAGGTGAGATTTGAACTCAGGTCCTCCTAACTCCTGCACTGGTGCTCTATCCACTGCACCAAATAGCTGTATATTTATATATATACACACATACACACATATGCATATATATATATATATATATATATATATGTGTGTGTGTGTGTGTGTGTGTGTGTGTGTGTGTGTGCGTGTATTTGTGTCTAATGTATCTAGGACAGGGAACAGGGTGGAAAGGAAGAAAGAAAGGGGGAAAAGAGAATGTTACATGGTAGCTTTATTATATATTTAAAAGTAATAGCAAATTGTACCTAATAGATTTGCAGTTTCATATGTAATCATCTTTATTTTCCATTATGCTATTTTATAGAAATGCTTGTTTTATTTCTATAGTTCAGAATAAAATAAATAAAATTTATTTTATGTAAAAATATTTTATTTTTAAATTTTTATTATTTTTACATATTTTATGTATTTTTTATTTTTAAATTTTTATTACGTGTAAAAAATTAAAAGCAATAAGCTAATAGAAAAGGAGAGATTGAAAATAAGGGATAGTAAGAGTAAGGATGACAAAGGGGGCAATTTATGGGAGGAGACAGGAGGTAATGGGATCTCTTGAATGAGTAGAAGGGTTAGCTTTGGTAAGGAGTAAGTCCACTTCATCGTGTGAGATAGGGGAAAGAGAAGACAATGGTAGAAGGCATCTGAGTGATAGGAGGTGGGGAAGAGGGAAGAAGAGGGAATTTGTGGTGAATGATTTTAATTTTTTTCTGTAAAATATGAGGCAACATTCTCAGATGACAGATGAAAGGAGGCAGAGTCATGGGAAGCTTGAGGAGAGATGTAAAGGTTTGGAAGAGCCATTGTGGAAAGTAAGATAGTGAGTTGATAAGGGAGGTGTAGTACGATTGCCTGATGTTGGTGAGGGTTCACTTGAGGTTATGTAACATAAATTTGTAAAATAGCCAATCAAAAGAGTTGTGTGTTTTTCTCCATCTTCATTTAGCAGCATGTATGTAGGAGCAAAGGTAGTGAATAATGAGAGCGATCCAAGACAGAGGCTTGGCTGGGGTTGATTGGCAATATGATAATGAGAACAGGGATTCAAGAGAGGACAGAGTAGAATTGGATTAATTCACTAAGGAGTCAAGATAGGGAGTAGAGGAGAGAGTGGCAAGTGCAGAGGAGATGGTCTGAGAGAGAATTGAGGGGCCAAGGGATTGTAGAATGCAGATGAAGAGCAGGGTTTTTAAGGGAAGGTAGAGGGACAGGTGAAAATCCTAAAGATTATAGTTCTATTAAAAGATTTTGGAATTCTTGAAAATAGAAGTGATAGATTTGTGGGTGATAGAAATGGTATGATTATTTTTGTGTGTGGATAAGGTGGAGTGGAGGAGTAGCTTATGAGAGGTGAGTAGGTCAAGGTATTTGAGAGAGAATCAATATGTATGTTGAAGTCCACTAGTATGAGGGTAGGAGTTGGAAAAGAGAGAAAAATTATAAGCCTGGTAAGGAATTCACTGAAGAAGGAAAAGGAGTGATCTGAGGGTCTGGAATCAATAGCTAGCAGGATTTTGAATGGGTGGTAGATGTGAATGGCATAAACTTCAAAGGAGTGATGGAGGAAGGGAAAGACCCTGAAAGTGGCAATGGGGAGCAAAGAATATGCCGACTCTCCCCTGCCATGACCAGTGAGACAAGGAGAATGAGTGAAAGTACCTACGGTACTGGATGGCAAGGAAGGCTGCGTCCTCTGAGGGGAGCCAAGTTTCAGTAAGAGTTAATAGATAGAAGGAGTAGGACAGAAAAAGATCTAAGATGAAGGGAAGTTTGTTGCCAATGGAATAGGCATTCCACAGGGCACAGTGAAAGAACTGGGTAGAGTTTGATTGAAACTTTGGGGTGGGATGGGTGAGGGGAATGGGAATGTGGAATAGGGTGCTAGGGGGTATGGAATGTGGTTTGGATGACAGTCTACTGGAGGTCAGATTCGCTGGGATGTGAGGTATATGACAAGGTGTGGGAATAATCAAAGGTGCACACTTATAATAGAAAGCATTTGAGAGGGCTCAGTAAACAGTCCACTTATTCTAGAGTGTTGGTTAGTTGTTGTCCTTTGCTCTCGAAGAGAACCAAAATGACATCACCATGATCAAGTCAAGTTTCAGTGTGTCCTACTGTGGCTGATCAGACCAGTATCATCTTAGAATGATCTACCACAGATTGGGCACAGATAGTCTGTGTGAACATTTGGGGTGAATACTCCAATTTGCACATCCTATGTTTTCTTTGTGCTGTCTCAATTCTGTTTTACTCATAGAGCACAGCACCTTTTCTGATGTGGGCATGCCATGCTCAGAAGTCATGTGCCAGTGTCTCCTATGTCGCACAATCAAATCCAAAGTTCTTGAGAGAGACCTTGAGAGTGTCGTCATACCACTTCTTCTGACTACCATGTGATCGCCTGCCCCATGCAAGTTCTTCATTAAATAGTCTTTTTGACAACTGAACATTTTGCATTCAAACAACAGGGTCAGTCCATCAGAGTTGTGCTCTCTGAAGCACAGTTTGAATGCCTGGTAGTTTAGTTCGAGCAAGGACCTCAGTGACTGGTACCTTATCCTGCCAGGTGATCTTTAGAATCTTCCTAATACAGTTCAAATGGATGTGATTCAGTTTCCTGGCATGGTGCTGGTAGACTGTCCATGTTTCACAAGCATACAGTAATGAGGTCAGTAAAACAGCTCTGAAGACCTTCAGTTTGGTAGTCAGTTTGAGGGAATACTGGAAATGCAGTGATATCAGATTGTGGGGGATCTTGAATGACAGGCTAAATAATTTGGTCTTTAGTCAGTGGGCAATAGGGAAACAATGAAGATTTTTGAGAATGTCACCTGTAAATCTATAATAGAAATAATGCTGGCAGCAAGAAGAAGGGTCGATTGGAATATGGGAAGAGTAAATATAGGAAAATCTGTTGGCAGACTATTGTAATAGTCAAGTGAGCAGTGAGGACATGTATTAAGGGAGTGATGCTCCAAACCTACATGCCCTGGAATTTCACATCCAGGCTTATATGTAGGCCAGACTTCATTTCCCTCCCAAACAACTACTTACCAGTCATATGGCTGCTTGGTACCTTTCCCAACCCTACACCCTTTTTTGATTCTTGAATTATAACTTTGTCATTGTTTCTGGAAAAAGGATATCCATTCCAACCCTAGGGCTCTACTTAACATATCTGTAACTTTTCAGTTTCTCCCTGGCCACCATATCCCTATACATGTTGTGTTTCCCTATTATGAAGCTATCTCCTTGAAAATGTATTTATATCCCAAGTTCTTGGCATATTTTTGTTGTTCAGTTGTTTCAGTCATGTCCAACTCTCCATGACCCCATTTGGGATTTTCTTGGCAAAGATACTGGAGTGGTTTGCCATTACCTTCTCCAGTTCATTTTACAGATGAGAAAATTGAGGCAAACAGGGTTAAGTGACTTGCTCAAGCTCACATTGCTAATAAGTGTTTGGAGCTGAATTTGAACTCAGATCTTCCTGACTACACTCCTGGTACTCTATCCACTGTGCCACTTAGCTGCTCTAGTAAGTGCTAAATAAAATGTTCTTTTTTTATTTATTCAACGTGGTGTTATAGATAGAAATATTTAAGTCATAATGAGAAAAGTTGGGTGAGAAAATAAGCTCAGTTTTGGACAGATTGAGTTTGGGGATACTGGTAGACTATACAGGTAAATATATGCTGGAGGCAATAGAGGATGCAGGTTTGGAACTCAGAAAAAAAGTCAGGACTAGAGATATAGACTGAGACCAGTCAACATAGAGGTTATAATTAAAGCTGTAGAAGTGAATGAAACTGCCAGAGGAGAAAATGTAGAACAAGAGAGCAAGGGAGAAGGACAGACCATTGAGGAAGCAAAGGGAGGGGACTCCTAGAGAGCTAGCAGTGGATAGAGCACCAGGCCCAGAATCAGGAAAACCTGAGTTAAAATCTAGTCTATGACACTTACTAGCTATGTGACCCTAGGCAAGTCACTGCACCATGTTTACCTCAGTTTCCTCATCTATAAAATGATCTGGAAAAGGAAATGACAAAGCACTCCAGGATCTTTGCCAAGAAAACCTCAAATGAGGTAACAAAGAGTTGGATATGGCTGAAAAACAACTGATCTGTGATCTGAGGGAAAGAAGACCAAATATATGGTGAGGCTAAGTCATTTTGAGAAATGGAGAAATTGATTTGAAGGAAGAATAGGTTGACAAGAGAGAATAGGAGGAACTACTCAACTCCTATTTGGCTTCAGTTTTCTCCTCCAAGAGAATGAAAAATACAGAATAAAAATTAACACTGAATTAGCACTGAAACAAAATGAGAATGAGTAAGTGAGTTCATATTCAACAGGCTCAGTCTTTTCTATGCAGTAGTAGGTTAGATCATCTGCTTTAAGTGTGGGAGGTGTGAATATGGTTTGGGGCACACCTAGCTTCATGCCATATGCAAATTTAGTAAGCATGCTCTCTAACTTTATCTAAGTCATAACTTTATCTAAGTCATTGATAAAAATGTTGAACAGAATAAGGCCAAGGAAAGAACCTTCTGACAGCCCTCAGGAGAACTGCCTCCAGTGAAAGAGCGATCCATTCATCACTGCTCTTTATGCCTGGTGACTCAACGAGTTCTGAATTCTCCTAACTATAGCATAGCTCCATCTTGTTCTGAGGATAACATGAGATTTTGTAAAATCTCCAATGGAAAGAGCATGACTTTGGAATTAGAAACCCTGTATATGGATGCAATGGAATACTATTGTGCTATAAGAAAACATGAATAGACAGACTTCAGAAAAATCTAGAAAGACTTACATGAACTGATGCTGAGTGAAGTTAGCAAAACCAAGAGAACATTGTACACAGTTACAGTCACATTGTGTGATTATTAACTTTGATAGACTTGGCTCTTCTCAGTAATGTAAGGTTCTAAGACAACTCCAAAAGGCTCATGATGGAACATGCTATCCACATGCAGAGAAAAAATTGTGGAGTATGAATGCAGATCAAAGCATACTGTTTTCTCTTTCTTTTGTTTTGTTTCTTCTTTCTCATGGTTCATTCTATTGATCATAATTTTTCTTTACAACATGACTAATGTGAAAAAAATGTTTGATATGAATGTATATGTAGAACCTAGATCAGATTGTGTACAATTCTGGGGAGGGGGGAGGAGAGAAAGGGAGAGAAAATTTACAAAAGCTTATGGAACTGGAATTGGAGACCCTGGGTTCAAATTCTCACCCTGGGATTTATTACCTGCGTTACCATGAGGAAGTTACATAAACATCCCTGGGCCTCAGTTTTCCCACCTGTAAAATAAAGATTAGACAACTGGAGGTCCCTTCCATCTCTAGCCCTCCAGCTTTTGCACAGGGTCTGTGCCACTCTCTTGATCTAACATTAAGTTAGTCTAGAGCATGATTTAATGAAAGAAAGCTGGTTCCCAGTGATCACTATTTCCCTTTACAAATGGTGAAAAACTACACCTTCAATATAATCAGTTCAATCTTTTCCCCAAAAAGTCAATATTACACTCATCAGTAGATAGGATACCTTGCCCACTCAAGAGGGATGAGAAGATTTAATGGAATCCTGATCATTTATTTGTGAAATATTTGGTGGGAGAAAGCAGGACAAATTTCTGAAGAAAGTGACCACTACATAGAATTCATAGATATGCTCTGATTTTAAAAGGGCAATATACAAGAGATAGAGTTAGGTAAATGAGGATGAATACAAAAAAGCTGAATGGCCTTTTAAGAGCATCCAGTTACTAAAGTCCAAGATGAGCTCAGGTTTATAATAAATGTTAAGCTCAAAATTTTTGGAGACTTTTTTCTTTTTGTTGTTTTTTATTAGTAATACTTCAATACACAATAAGAAAGAAAAAAGGGACATATTTTAAACTTAAATATTGAAACATAAATACAAAATAAGAAAAGAATTTTTTTTCTTTTTATTACTAAAATTTAAATACAGAATAAGAAAAGAAAAAGAAACATATCTCAAACTTAATTATTGAAACAAATACAAAATAAGAAAAGAAAAAAATCATCACGTACACAGGAAAACGTCCTTCATTGTGTTCATCCTTCATTGCCTAAGAAGACCATGCCATCAGAGAAATGATGACATGACTGCACTTGACTTTGTTTTGAGTGAGGGAGGGCTGTGTAGGTCACCAGCCTCACTTGTCCTCCAGAGTCATCTGAATCCAGTCCCCAGATATTCATCAGGATGACTGGAGATGACCCAGGATGAGGCAGTTGGGGTTAAGTGACTTGCCCAAGGTCACACAGCTAGTGAGTGTCAAGTGTCTGAGATTTGAACTCAGGTCCTCCTGACTCCAGCACTGGTGCAGTGGATAGATAGAACAGGAAAACATAAGAGAAGATTCAAAATGTATAACAATAAATTTCATTTCTGCAGGATTATCTAGACAATGAGCCTAGTGAGACTGGGAGGTATGCATTCCTTTTATGCAAGTGAAGTTCTGTTCTAAGTTGAGAGCTGTCCTCTTTTTTTTTTTTTTAAGGAGGGGAAGGTATGGAGGGAACAAGAGCAGAAACAAAGAAGGAAGAAAGTGATTGATTTGGAGGAAGAAGATGGTGAAGATGTCAGACAGGAGAGAGCAGGAGGAACTAATCAACTCCTATTTGACTTCAGTTTTCTTCTCCAAGAACATGAAAAATATAGAATAAAAATTCACAAGCAACTGAAGCTCAGAATAAGGTAGGAGATGGTAAAAGGCCCTGGTAGCCTGTGCTCTATTCTGTGGAACCATGGAAAAAGCCCTAGTTTTCAAGTTGGAGGACTGGGATCAGAGTCCTTGTTCTGCCTCCTAACCAGCTTCATGAACTTGGATAGATCATAGCATGGCAGAGCTATAGTTTCTGAGAAGCTTAAAATAGGGATAATGGTCCTGAGCCACTTGAGGTGAATTTGTGTCATTTTGAAGATTTAGAGGTAGAAGAGATTTTGGAGGCCATCTCTTCAGTCCCTTAGTTTGCAGATGAAGAAACTAAGAATAGAAAGTTTTAGAAAATTATCTTAAAATCACTCAAGGGTGATGCAGTAGATAGAGTACAGGCCCTGGATTCAGGAGGACCTGAATTCAAATTCAGCCTTAGAAACTTGACACTTACTAGCTGTGTGATCCTGGGCAAGTCATTTAACCACACTTAACCTCTCTCCAGAAAAACAAAAAAATTCACAAGAATTTTTGTGGCAGAAGTGGGACTTCTGACTTCAAATCTAGCACTGTTTTCCACTGAACCTTCTCAAAAGGCATACATAAACGTCTGTTATTACTAGATTCTACTACATATTCTAAGATGGCAAATTTAAGAAGGCACTGGTGGTAGAGACTTGATGTAATAAAAAAAGGAATATGGATCTTGGAATTAGGAGAGTTTGAGGTGCAAATCTTGCCCCTGATACTTATTAGCTGTGTGACTATAGACCAGAGGTTCCCAAAGTGAGCAATATTTCCCTCTGGGGGTGTTGGAATGATCCAGAGGCAATTGGGGGACATTGAGTAAAAAGAACGGGGGAGTTGAAGCATAAGGAAAGAAGACAGGAAAATTTTGAAAAACCATTTGTACATGTTTCATCTCTTTGGTAACAGTGTTAAAGTTGTAGTGATTACATTATTTTCCAAATAAACACACCAAATTCAAGTTATAACCAATCAGTGGTCAAGTCCACTGACAGGTCTTAACAAGCAAGTGTTGGCAGATGAGCATGTTGCACATTGTCAGGAAGTCCAGCATGCATCAACAGGAATATGTGCATATATTGACTTATTTATAATATGGTACTATATGGTTACATTATGCAATATTGTATCACCAGAATCACAATGCAGGAAAAACCCCACAAATTTACAATAAATTATTAAATTTAAGATGCATCATGTAAAAAATATTTTATATTTTTTGAAATGATGCAATTAAAAAAAACTCACTGAAGGGTTACAAATGTAGATTTCCATGGGGGCACTGAGCAATTTTTTTTAAAGGGGACAGTAGACCAAATAAGTTTGGGAACCTCTGGTATAGAGAATTCACTTAATATTTCCAAGCTTTTAAGCTTCTTTGAGGATCTGTAAGATAAGGATAAGAGATAGGCTGGCATGGTAATCAGAGAGCTAACCCAGAATCAAGAAGACCTTGTTTGTTTCAAATCCTCTCAGAAGCCATTTAACTAGGAGTGCAACTATGAGCAAGTAAAGTAAGTTATATGAGGCTCAATTTTTATACTTATAAAATGGGGACAATAATATGTACAGCCCTGCTCCCTAAAAGTTATCTGGCATAAGTTGCAAATAGATAACGTATGTAAAGTGCTTTTGTTAATTTTAAAGTGCTATATAATAAAGGTCAGTTATTATTATCATCCCATAAAATCACTCATCACAATTTCCCCCTGCTCTGTGAAATACCACAGACGTCCTTGAATTTCATACATAAGCATGGACTGCACAGAGTTTCTGCAAGATTTCAAAGGCCTGCCTCTGCAGGATTAGCTAGGCAATGAGCCTAGTGAGACTGGGAGGTATGCATTCCTTTTATAAAAGTGAAGTTCTATTCTAAGGAAGGAGGGTGGCCAAGGTGCCAGGTATTATTATTATTTTTTTCCACAGTGAGAACGTAGAGTGGGAAGCCTCCTTCTCCACATGGACCAGCTCCTGCCAAAGACACATTCCAGAGACAGGCTTTTTGTTCAACTTTCTCCCTTTCAAGGAATGACTTTATTTCAGGAAGCACACTAGTGACTCTGTCATTAAAGCTACAGGCTCCATTTCATTCTGACCTCTTCTTTTGGTTCAGCTGTAATACCTGGGGCTCTGGATGTCCATGCATATTCTCAGTTCAAAGAGGAGTTTTTAAAAGTCAGGGAAAACCCAAAAGACCTTTTCCTTTCCTATATGTAGCTCAAAATAATCAAAAGAAGAGGCAGAAAATATTGAAGCCACCTGGTTCATTTCTAGACATGCCAGGATTGATTGTAGCTAATTCCTGTTTTATAATGTGTGGCCCAATCTCCCCTCAAATGACTTCCTGCTAATCTTACAAAGAACTACATACAGCTTCAAAGTACTTTGTAGGCATCATCATAAAAATATATATATCCCCAGTATCTCTCTGTGAGAGGTGAACATTGTCCCTGTCTTCCTTCTGAAAAAATTAGAGGATTAAGCTGTCCGTCCTAGGACATGTCACAATTCAAAAACCAAGGTAGGTATTGAACTCAAATAGTCAGATACATACAGTAATCATCAGGCCACAAGACCAGACCACAAAACATTCAGCTGAATGCCAACAAGTACTGTTTATGGGATCACAGATTTATATCTGATATTTAATGGGACATGCAAGTTCAATAAGAGCATGAGCCCCTAAAGTATGGAATTTGGTGCATCAGAAAACCACTATGAACCCTGCCTGAGAAGATTGAGATACCAGATGTACTAGAGTGATAGAATTTTTACACCTGTAGGAGATCCTCAGATTGCAACTCTTTCATTTTAAAGAGAAGTAAACTAAGGTCCAAGCTCGTTAAAGGTTGGCTGTTGTCCTTTGTTCTCAAAGAGGATCAAAATGGCATCACTATGCTAGAGTTAAGTTACAGTGTATTTGACAGTGGCTGATCAGGCCAATATAAACTCAGAATGTTCTACCACAGGTCAGGTAAAAATAATCCATGTGAACATTTGGGGTAGATTCTCTAAATTTGTGCATCTTCTGTTTCTTTTGAGCTATTTCAATTCTGCTTTGCTCATGGAGCACAGACCCTTCTCTGATGTGGTCACATCATGCTGGACAGTCTTATGCCAGCGTTTCCCATGTCACAAATCAATTCAAAAGTTGTTAAGAGAAATCTTGAGAGTGTCCTTCTATCATTTCTTCTGACACCATGTGAACACTTGCCCTGTGTGAGTTCTTCATAAAATAGTCTCTTTGGCAAGGACATGTTTGGCATTCAAACAACATGGTGAATCCACGATAGTTGTGCTCTCTTCAGTAAAGTTTGAATGCTTGGCAATTTAGTTCAAGAAAGATATCTTATCCTGCCAGGTGATCTTCAGAATCTTCCTAAGGCAATTCGAGGGCATAGAATGAGTTAGTGTCAGAACATCCTAGTAGCAACCACACTAGCACACAGAGTGGGCTGCTAGCACAGTTTTGTTGACCTGTTTTTCTAAAGGAAAAACAACTTTAAAGGGGTCAGCAATCTTACTTTAATTATAGATAAGTAGAAAGAAGTGAATATAGAAAATACAAGCAGAGAAATTATCACAAAGAGTTCAATAGTCAGGGCTCCAACTGTCTTAACAAAGTAATACAAGCACCCACATATACCAGATGGGACAACACAAACCTCTGAATAGTTGGGGGGCTTTAACAAACTGCTACTCAGAGTCCCATCCATGGAATCGAAAGGTCCTTTTCATGAGTGAGCCCCCAAAGCAAAATGCCAACCTCCCAGAGTAAATAACAAAGACTCAACACTTGATTGACTCCCAGTCAGTCCCATGAAATCTATGTGACTCAGCACAGCTGTGAATTATCAGGGTTCAAAGGAGATCAATCCTTCAGATGTTCACAATTTAGCCAGAGCCTGGAAAATTGAACTCCCAAAATAAAACAACAAAAATTTCCCCTTGCTTGTGCTTACAAACATGTACCAGAAGCTAGGCCCCCAGGACCTCCTTATATCAAGATCTCATGAGAACTTAGTGAGATCATAAGTGTATAGCTGGAATGGACCTTAGAAATTATCTAGTCACAAAATAGATTGAGCCCCAGTTCTGGAGCTGAGCTCAAACCTGACTTCAGATATATACTAGCTGTGTGACCTTGGACAAGTCACTTAACTTCTATTTACTTCAATTTCTTCAAATGTAAAGTGGAGGTAATAATAGCACCTATATACCAGAACTGTTGTGAGGATCAAATGAGATAATATTCGTAAAGTGCTTAGGACAGTGCCTGGCACATAGTAGACAATACATTAATGTTAGCTATCATGACAATTATTATTGTTTTATTGATGGAGGAGGGGAGGATTAAAGCTATTCCAAAGTTAATCATTGCATCTTTGGGGGGAGACAAGGTGGGCCTTTGATCTGAGACAATTTTTATTCCATCTTGGCATAGCAGCCAGTGTTGGGAATTTTGACTCCTTGGGAAAACCTCCAGATGAACTGCACTTACCATGGTTCCCAGATGAACTCTTATTGAAACAACAACCAGAAAGCATCTCGGAGAGTGCTGCTGCTGCATTTGCCACCTACGCCAGCCCTGAAAAGTCTGGATGTCATCATTTCTTCTTTCTCCCTGTCATCTCTCTCATCTTTCCCTTCATGAAGCTTTTTTCTAGCATTTTAAAAACTCTTTCACCTCAGAGTTGCTCACACAATGAACTCATGCATAACCTTCTGGGGGATTTAGTTCCAAAAACCATGCTGTTCATGCCTGGACATACTCCTTTATGGGAGACAATCTATGCAAGAACATGGAGTCAGAAGGCAAAAGGTCAAGTCTGAGGGAATAGCAAGTACATCAATTTGGCTGGATCTTAATGCATGTGAAGAGAAAGGAAGGAGGAAGAAAGAAGGAAGAAAGGAAAGAAGGAAAGGAAGGAGGGAAGAAAGGTACCAGCTCTATGCCAGGCACTGTGTTGTGTTGTACAAATTTCTCACTTTATGGTTTCAATGACCCACCAAGGTAAGTGCTATTATCCTCATTTTACAGTTGAAGAAACTAAGGTAGACAGGAGTTAAGTGACCTGTACTTGGTCACATAACTAGTATGTATCTGAGACTGGTTTTGAACTCACATCTTTCTGACTCTTGGTCCAATGCTCTATCTACTATGCCAACCAGCAGTGAATAGAGTGAAATGACTGGAAAGATAGGTTGAAGTTCAGTTGTAGAAAAACTGATATGTGAAAGGGAGCATCTGGCATTTTATCTTAAAGGAGCATTTTTAAAATTAATTAATCAATTAATTTTTAGTATTCAACTTTAATTTTCATAAGATTTTGAGTTCCAGATTTTTCACCATCTCTCCCCTCTCCCCGCCTGACATGGTATGCATCTTGGTTATCCTTTCCCACAGTCTGCCCTCCCTTTTATCACCCTCCCCCCCCCATCTCCTTCCCCTTTAATTTCTTGTAAGGCAAGATATATTTCTATGTCCTACTGTCTGTATATCTGATTTCCCAGTTGCATGTAAAAATAATTTTTAACATTTGTTTTTAAAACTTTGAGTTACAAATTCTCTTCCTTCTTCCCTACCCACCCACCCTCATTGAGAAGGCAAGCAATTCAATATAGTTTATGCATGCATTGTTATGGAAAACACTTCCATAATAGTCATGTTGTGAAAGACTAACTGTATTTCCCTCCATCATATCCTGCCTCCCAATTATTCTATTTTCTCCTTTGATCCTGTCACTTTTCTAAAGTGTTTGCTTCTGACTACCTCCTTCCCCAAACTGCCCTCCCTTCTATCATTACCACCCCATCCTCTTCCCCCTTACTTTCCTGTAGGGTAAGACATCCAATTGAGTGTGTATGTTATTCCCTACTTAAGCCAAATCCAATGAGAGTAAGGTTCACTCATTCCCTCTCACCTCCACCCTCTTGCCCTCCATTGTGAAACCTTTTTCTTGCCTCTTTTATGTGAGACAATTTACCTCTTCTATCTCTCCCTTTCTCCTCCCGATATATTCCTCTCTCACCCCTTAATTTTATTTTTTAGATATTATCCCTTCATATTCAACTCACCCAGTGCCATCTCTCTCTCTCTCTCTCTCTCTCTCTCTCTCTCTCTCTCTCTCTCTCTCTCCCTCTATCTATCTATCATCTATCTATCTATCATCTATCTCCTCCATCTACCCTAATACTAAGACAGGTCTCATGAGTTACTATTTGTATTTGTATGATATTTTCATCTTTCCATATGGGAATGTAAACAGTTCAACTTTAGTAAGTCCCTTATGACTTCCCTTTGCTGTTTACCTTTTCATGCTTCCCTTGATTCTTGTATTTGAAAGTCAAATTTTCTATTCAGCTCTGGTCTTTCCATCAAGAATTCTTGAAAGTCCTCTATTCCATTGAAATTCCGTTTTCCCCCTGAAGTATTATATTCAGTTTTGTTGAGTAGGTGATTCTTGATTTTAATCCTAGATCCTCTCTCCTCCAGAATATCATATTCCAAGCCTCTACATCCCTTAATGTAGAAGCTGCTAGATCTTGTGTTATCCTGATTGTGTTTCCACAATACTTGAATTGTTTTTCTTTCTGGCTGCTTGCAATATTTGCTCCTTGACCTGGGAACTCTGGAATTTGGCTACAATATTCTTAAGTGTTTTCCTTTCAAGAGGTAATTGGTGGATTCTTTCAATTTCTATTTTACCCTCTGGTTCTAGAATATCACGGCAGTTTTCCCTGATAATTTTTTGAAAGATGGTGTCTAGGTTCTTTTTTTTTGATCATGACTTTCAGGTAGTCCAATGATTTTTAAATTATCTCTCCTGGATCTAATTTCCAGTCAGTGGTTTTTCCAATGAGATATTTCACATTGTCTTATATTTTTTCATTCTTTTGATTTTGTTTTATGATTTCTTGATTTCTCATAAAGTCTTTAGCTTCCATTCGCTCCATTCTAGTTTTAAGGAATTATTTTCTTCAATGAGCTTTTGGACTTCCTTTTCCATTTGACCAGTTCTGCATTTTAAGGCATTCTTTTCCTCACTGACTTTTTGGACCTCTTTTTCCACTTGGGTTAGTTTATTTTTTAAGGTGGTACTTTCAGTATTTTTGAGGTCTCCCTTGGCAAACTATTGATTCATTTTTTCATGATTTTCTTGTATCACTCTCATTTCTCTTCCCACTTTTTCCTCTACTTCTCTTATTTCACTTTCAAAATCCTTTTTGACCTCTTCAATGGCCTAAGATCAATTCACATTTTTCTTGGAGGCTTTTGATGCAGGAGCTTTGACTTTGTTATCTCCTTCTGGTTGTATGTTTTGATCTTCTTTGTCATCAATGTAAGCTTCTACAGTCTGAGTTTTTGTAACTCATCTTCCCAGTCAACTACTTGACTTTCTAACTCTTTGTCAAGATAGGACTCTGCTTCCAGTAGGGGTGGAATGGGGGTTTGGTGTACTGTCCCAGGTTTCAGGGCTTTTGTAACAGCCACCTGATTCCCCACCATCTGGGAGCGCAGAGCTCTGGAAGCAGCTGCTGCTGCTCAAAAGAGGATTTAAAAACAACATTTCAAGTCATGGACTTCTTTTGTGTTTGGTGAATAGAATATTCTCTGAATAGGTTTTTAAATGCATAAAGTAAAATATATAAGATTTCAAGGGAAATCTAATGTAGTAAACAAAAAAAAACCCCAAATTATCTCCTATCTTAGAGGCAGGGGGAAGTTACTAAAGGTCCCTGAAGAAAGGAGTAACAGGGTCAGAGCTATACTTAGAAAAATTATTTTGGCAGGTATGTGGAGGATTGCATAGACAGGGAAAAACCTAGAAGCAGGAAGACCAGTTATGATGTTTTACAACAATCTAGGTGAGAGGTGCTGTGAGCCCAGGAGTATGCAGGTAAATATTTAATAACTGACTCTCCAGAAAAGGAAAGGTAGCTTAACAAAGTTTTAAGTTTAATATGCATCATTAACCTTTTCTCTATCACTAGACAATCAACAAAACAGCAAATCAAGCCCTCACTTGCAGCCTTTACTAAGGTATAAATGAAAATTTAACAGTTTCAACAATGTTAAAAATTAACAATGAAAATTTAATGATTGGGTCTCAGGAGTCAGCTGGAAATCCAGTATGCCCTAGATATAGCTGAAGTTGGGTTGGGGCAGTGAGTGGAGAGAAGGGGATGAATACAAAATACTATGATAAGACTTGTTATAAATTGGAAATGTAGAGGAAGCGAGAGTGAGGAATTGAGTATTCTTCCAAGACTGCCAGCTTGAGTGACTGGAAGATTGGTGGCAACCTACCAAGGGTGGGGAACCTGAGGTCTTGAAGACACATGTGGCCTTCTAGGTCATTGGATGTGGTCTTTTGATTGACTCTAAGTTTTACAGTATAAATCCTCTTAAGGGAATTTGTTCTGTGAAGTTTGAATTCACTCATAGGGCCACACTTGAGGACCTTGTAGAGTTAATGGAATATAAGATCTTCCCTATCCATTAATAGAATGATCACATGTGTTCCTTTTTTCCTTGGAACTTGGGCCGTATTCCCAGGTCTAAAGGTATGCAGGTCTTTCAGTCACAGATGTCTTGCTGCTTCGAACTCTCACCCACTTCACAGCTGTGACATACCCTGAGTAACATATAATGAGATTCAGGGAGATTTATATTGCCTTGAGGGAGGAACTTGCTTAAAGGGAAACTTGCTTAGGGAAAGCTTGCTTATAGGGAGGCTTTCACACCTTTGACACTGGGCCAATTAGGCACTGAGTCATGTGAGTTGTGATGCCTTCTGTTTCTGAGCCTATTGGTTGAAAACTATATGTACTAAGAGGTTGGTATTTTACTTTGGGGCTCACTCATGGGAAGAATGTATCTTTGTGATTTGGCCAGACAAGACTCTGGATAGTTGTTGTTAAGGGCCTCCCCAGTTTTAAGAACCCAGATGCTGGTACTCCCTGGTCTGGTGATTATGTATCTATTCCTCTGTTTAGACAGTTGGAGCCCTCTCTATTGGATCTCTCTACTAATTTCTCTAGGTTTTTCTGCTTGTATTTTCTCCCCATTCAAGGTGCTGACATTTCCCCTGACTGAGTGAATGAGTTATATATGTTTAATTAAAATAAGATTGTTGACTCCTTTTCAAACTGTAGATAAGCAGATCAAAGAACCTGTGCTTCAGCCCACTCTGTGTGCTAGTATGGCCTTGAGGCTGCAGTTTTCCTACCCCTATCCTAGACCAAAATCATGAAATTCAGAAAATAGCAGGGAGTAGAGGATAGAGGATGGGAGGAAAACTTTTAAACTTCTTGTTAAGAACAGAGTCAAGGAAAGCTGAGATTTGGATATTAGTGACTTAGGAAGATAGTGTGATATGATGCAGGCTGCTTTCATCCAATACTCATTTCCTTTGATTTGCTTTTTGGGTTATTTGTAGGTATTGGACAAAATTTACATATATATGTATGCATTCATACATGCATGCATGTATGTATATATAGTGCCAATTGTCAGTTGTATCAGGTTTTAAATTGAGCTTCTATGCTCAGTCCTCTTGGTTTCTCTGTTGTAGCAATAAAGTCGACAAAAATGAAAAGCAAAAAGTCTTTCAGAAGAAAAGGGACTACAGTCTTTAAAAATGGAATATTAGTCAGATTAGAAGGAGGAACATTTGCCTGAATTTATCCCTTTTGAGATTGGGTTAGCCAGCTAATTTTCACTTTGGAATGTACATGGCTATAATGTACTCAGTGATTTGTGTTTGAGAAGAAGTCAGAACTCCCTGTCCCAATTACCCAAATGTTCTGAAAAACAGTTAGCTTGTCCATTTTGGAGAAATATTACAGTAAGTGATATAGAATTTTGTGCTTGTATGAACTCTGTCTTGCATTGAGAGGAAATAAGCTCGAAGAATTCTATATATTCATATCTAGATATAACAGTTTTATCTTTAGTACTATCATAATTGATATTAGAAAGGCAAAATTATGAAATTGCCTTCAGATTTCTCTCTTCCTATTTTTCTGTACCTTTGCCCCTTTTTTAAAATTTAAATTAATTTATTTAAGTTTTCAGCATTCATTTCCACAAAATTTTGGGTTCCAAATTTTCTCCCCATTTCTCTCCTCCCCCCACCCCAAAATGCCAAGCATTCTAATTACCCCTATAACCAATCTGTCCTCCCTTCTAACTTCCCTCCCTTCCCTTGTCCCCATCTTCTCTTGTGTCCTGAAGGGCAAGATAAATTTCTGTACCCCATTACCTATATTTCTTATTTCCTAGTTGCAAGAACAATACTCAACAGTTGTTCCTAAAACTTTGAGTTCCAGCTTCTCTTCATCCCTCCCTCCCCACCCATTCCCTTTGGGAAGGCAAGCAATTCAATATAGGCCATATCTGTGTAGTTTTGCAAATGACTTCCATAATAGTCATGTTGTGTAAGACTGACTATATTTCCCTCCATCCTATCCTGCCCCCCATTTCTCCTATTCTCTCTTTTGATCCTATCACTCTCCAAAATTGCTCCCTCCTCCCACTGCCCTCCCTTCCATTATCCCCCCAACCCTGCTTATCCCTTTCTCCCCCACTATCCTGTATTGTAAGGTAGGTTTTCATATCAAAATGAATGTGCATTTTATTCCTTTCTTTAGTTAAATGTGATGAGAGTAAGCTTCATGTTTTTTCTCTCACTTCTCCCCTTTTTCCCTCTACTGAAAAGTCTTTTACTTGTCTCTTTTATGAGAGATAATTTGCCCCATTCCATTTCTCCCTTTCTCCTCTCAATATATTTCTCTCTCACCGCTTAATTTCATTATTTTAAGATATGATCCCATCCTATTCAATTCACCTTGTGCTCTCTGTCTCTGTCTCTGTCTCTGTCTCTGTCTCTCTCTCTCTGTCTCTTTCTGTCTCAGTCTCTGTCTCTCTCTTTTTGGATCTCTTTCAGGAGGTGATCGGTGGATTCTTTCAATATTTATTTTGCCCCCTAGTTCTAGAATATCAGGGCAGTTTTCCTTGAAAATTTCATGAAAGATGATGTCTAGGCTCTTTTTTTGATGAAGGCTTTCAGGTAGTCCCATAATTTTTAAATTGTCTCTCCTGGATCTATTTTCCAGGTCAGTTGTTTTTCCAGTGAGATATTTCACATTATCTTCCATTTTTTCATTCTTTTGGTTTTGTTTTGTGATTTCTTGGTTTCTCATAAAGTCATTAGACTCCATCTGTTCCATTCTAATTTTTCAAGAGCTATTTTCTTCAGTGAGCTTTTGAATCTTCTTTTCCATTTGGCTAATTCTGCTTTTGAAAGCATTTTTCTCCTCATTGGCTTTTTGAACCTCTTTTGCCAATTGAGTTAGCCTATTTTTAAAAGCGTTGCTTTCTTCAGCATTTTTTTGGGGTCTCCTTTAGCAAGGTGTTGACCCGCTTTTCATACCTTTCTTGCATCTCTCTCATTTCTCTTCCCAGTTTTTCCTCCACCTCTCTTACTTGATTTTCAAAATCCTTTTTTTTTAAATTAAATTTATTTATTTAACTTTTAACATTCATTTTCACAAAATTTTGGGTTACAAATTTTCTCCCCTTTTATCCCCTCCCCCCCCAAACACCAAGCATTCTAATTGCCCCTATGACCAATCTGCTCTCTCTTCTATCATCCCTCTCTGCCCTTGTCTCCGTCTTCTCTTTTGTCCTGTAAGGCCAGATAGCTTTCTATACCCCTTTACCTGTATTTCTTACTTCCTAGTGGCAAGAACATTACTTGACAGTTGATCCTAACACTTTGAGTTCCAACTTCTTTACCTCCCTCCCTCTCCACCCGTTCCCTTTGGAAGGCAAGCAATTCAATATAGGCCAAATCTGTGTAGTATTGCAAATGACTTCCAAAATAGTTGTGTTGTATAGGACTAACTATATTTCCCTCCATCCTATCCTGTCCCCCATTACTTCTATTCTCTTTTGATCCTATCCCTCCCCATGAGTGTCGACCTCAAATTGCACTCTCCTCCCCATGCCCTCCCTTCTATCATCCCCCCCCACCCTGCTTATCCCCTTATCCCCCACTTTCCTGTATTGTAAGATAGGTTTTCATACCAAAATGAGTGTGCATTTTATTCTTTCCTTTAGTGGAATGTGATGAGAGTAAACTTCATGTTTTTCTCTCACCTCCCCTCTTTATCCCTCCACTAATGAGTCTTTGGCTTGCCTCTTTTATGAGAGATAATTTGCCCCATTCAATTTCTCCCTTTCTCCTCCCAATATATTTCTCTCTCACTGCTTGATTTCATTTTTTTTTAAGATATGATCCCATCCTCTCCAATTCACTCTGTGCACTCTGTCTCTATGTATGTGTGCGTGTGTGCATGTGTGTGTGTGTACTCCCACCCAGTACCCAGATACTGAAATGTTTCAAGAGTTACAAATATTGTCTTTCCATGTAGGAATGTAAACAGTTCAACTTTAGTAAGTCCCTTATGACTTCTCTTTGCTGTTCACCTTTTCCTGGTTCTCTTCATTCTTGTGTTTGAAAGTCAAATTTTCTTTTCAGCTCTGGTCTTTTCATCAAGAATGCTTGAAAATCCTCTATTTCATTGAAAGACCAATTTTTCCCCTGAAGTATTATACTCAGTTTTGCTGGGTAGGTGATTCTTGGTTTTAGTCCTAGTTCCTTTGACTTCTGGAATATCCTATTCCATGCCCTTCGATCCCTTAATGTAGAGGCTGCTAGATCTTGTGTTATCCTGATTGTATTTCCACAATACTTGAATTGTTTCTTTCTAGCTGCTTGCAATATTTTCTCCTTGACCTGGGAACTCTGTAATTTGGCCACAATGTTCTTAGGAGTTTCTCTTTTTGGATCTCTTTCAGGCGGTGATCTGTGGATTCCTTGAATATTTATTTTGCCCTCTGGTTCTAGAATCTCAGGACAGTTTTCCTTGATAATTTCATGGAAGATGATGTCTAGGCTCTTCTTTTGATCATGGTTTTCAGGTAGTCCCAAAATTTTTACATTGTCTCTCCTGAATCTATTTTCCAGGTCAGTTGTTTTTCCAATGAGATATTTCACATTATCTTCCATTTTTCCATTCTTCTGGCTTTGTTCTGTGATTTCTTGCTTTCTCATAAAGTCCTTAGCCTCCATCTGTGCCATTCTAATTTTGAAAGAACTATTTTCTTCAGTGAGCTTTTGAATCTCCTTTTCCCTTTGGCTAACTCTGCTTTTGAAAGCATTCTTCTCCTCATTGGCTTTTTGAACCTCTTTTGCCAATTGAGTTAGGCTACTTTTCAAGATCTTATTTTCTTCAGCATTTTTTTGGGTCTCCTTTAGCAGGGAGCTGATCTGCTGTTCATGCTTTGACTTCATGTCTCTCATTTCTCTTCCCAGCTTTTCCTCCACCTCTCTAACTTGATTTTCAAAATTCTTTTTGAGCTCTTCCATGGCCTGAGCCCATTGGGTGGGCTGGGACACAGAAGCCTTGATTTCTGTGTCTTTGCCTGATGGTAAGCATTGTTCTTCCTCATCAGAAAGGAAGGGAGGAAATGCCTGTTCACCAAGAAAGTAGCCTTCTATAGTCTTATTTCTTTTCCCTTTTCTGGGCATTTTCCCAGCCAGTGACTTGACCTCTGAATATTCTCCTCACACCTACCTCGCCTCCTGATCGTCCCAGCCAGCGTTTGGGGTCTGAGATTCAAATGCTGCTTCCAGCCTTAGGGCTTTTGGCAGGGACAGGGCTGCTATTCAGTGTGAGATTAAGTTCAGGTGGTCAGGTCAGGGCAAGGCCGCCTCTCAGGCTCAGTTCCCTCAGGAGGTTTATGCACAGACCTTCCACAATGGATCCAGGCTCCTGCCCCCTTGGGGAGCCCTGGTCTGCAGCCGCCTCTCAGCTTCTACCTCCCAGGGGGGCCTGAGTTATGGGGGCACCCCACTCCCCTCTCGACCCGCCAAAGATACTCTCTCACCAACCCCTGTCACCTGTGGGTGGAGGGACTTGTGCGGCCGCTGGAGATCCTGTCCCTGAAGCCTGCTCGGATCTGTACCTCTCAGTGCCGCGGCCGTGGCAGGTCTGGGCTGGGCTCCGCGTCTGCAGCGCGACGGACCTTTTGCAAGCAGTTTGCAGGTCCCTCTGTGGGTGGAGGGACCCACGTGGCCACTGGAGATCCCGTCCCTGAAGCCCGCTCGGATCTTTTCTTCTTGGTGCCGCGGCTGCAGCAGGGCTGTACTCAGCTCCCAGTCCCGGAGCCCAGTCCGCAGCACGAAGGACCTTTTGCGAGACGTTTACAGGTCTCTCCAGAACAGAAATCTCCCTCACTCCAATGTTCTGTGGCCTCTGGGTGCAGAACAACTTTGTAGTTGTTCTATGGGTTGTGGGTTCAGAGCTATGTGTATGTGCGTCTTTCTACTCCGCCATCTTGGCTCCGCCCCTCAAAATCCTTTTTGAGCTCTTCCATGGCCTGAGCCCATTGAATATTTATTTTGGATGTTTGGGATATAGAAGCCTTGACTTTTATGTCTTTCCCTGATGGTAAGCATTGTTCTTCCTCATAAGAAAGGATAGGAGAAGATATCTGTTCACCAAGAAAGTAACCTTCCATAGTCTTATTTTTTTTCCCCTTTTTTAGGCATTTCCCCCAGTTACTTGACTTTTGGGTCCTTTGTCAAGAGTGGGAATCTGTGAGATCTCAGTTCCTCCAATGTGGCACAATCAAGTGTGTACTGGTTTGGATGCAGAGAGGGATTTTTGTGCCCAGAATCGTAGCAGTTACCTCTCCACAACCTCCTGGCCTCCAGTTTTGCCAAGTCAGCATTGAAGGCTGATTTTCAGATAAGCTAGATGGGCAGGGCCCAGTATGGGCTGCTGTACAGCCTCTGTGGCTGCTGCCTGCTGCTGGAGCTATGGGAAGGCCCTTCTCCCTTCCTGGCCAGCTGAAAATACCCCATCACTGACCTTTGGCACCCATGAGTTGAGGGATCTGGGAACCGCCGCCACTGGGACTGGGGATTCCGCAACTGGAGATTCCACCCCCAAGGGCTATTTGCAAGCCATACCGTGTGGCCACAGCTGGGCTGGGCTCCACTCCGTGTCCAGTGCAACCAATGTTTCCCATGGGTCTTTCAGGTCACCCTGGGCTGGAAATCTCCTCCACTCTGTTGTTCTCCACTTCTGCTGTTCCAGAATTTGTTGAGAGTCCCTCTCTACAGGTATTTTATGGGCTGTGTGGGGAGACCCTGCGTATGTGTGTCTTTCTACTCTGCCATCTTGGCTCCACCCCACCTTTGCCCCTTTCTAAATCTCAGACCTCACCTCATCCCCTTCTCAGCAGCTAAACCCTCATAATATTTCCCTCTCATGCTCTTAGGTCTCTCATGGATATAAAGACAAAGAAAGAAAGCAAAGAAAGAGAGAGAGAGAGAGAGGGAGGAAGGAAGGAAGGAGGAAAGAAAGAAGGAAGGAAAGAAAGAAGGAAGAAAAGGAAAGGAAAGAAAGAAAAGAAAGAAAAGAAAAGGAACAGCTCTTGGTAAATCTCACTGCTAGAATGAAACCTTGATGGTGGAATCTCAGGTAGCAGCCAATAAATGAGGATGTTGAAGGGAGAGGCCATTAGAAGGTGAGGGAGAATGAGCATATTCCAAGAACCCTCTAACCACCCCATGTGACTAGTCATTTATTCTGCCTATGTGTAAGGCCAGTCCATGATTAATGGACATGATTAATGGGCATCTAGAGCATGAAATGTTGCTTCTTCACTGCAAGGGGCAATGAGTTGGCCTAAGTAGATATTCAGTGAATAACTGCAGTGTTAATTCAGGCCATTTGTCATTCCTTCTCTCCCTGCCTCTCTCCTCCCCAATAAATAAATAAATATGGTTGTAGCATGATTTAATATCTTTAAGAAATGAGAATGAATAACTTGGTTTAATCGCATAGAGAAATAGACCCAAATCAGTGATTTCAGAGTCCCAGAAGTGGTTATTGATCCTCATACACACTCAGCATTTCAGGGAATGTCAAAAACTTTCAAGAAACAGAAACCAGTAAAAGAAAGCCTTTTGGGTGAATCTCAGGATAAGCTAAAAACAATCTATATAGGAAGTTACCTTCCTCCTTCTTTTTGGTTTTCCTCATTGTTCTAATTTGCAGATCTCTCATGTGTGACTCTAACATTCTTCTGTGTGTTTGGAGGCTATCAGTTTTGCTTTGGTGTATGAGTCAGTATCCATATCCTTCTCATCAATAACAACAACAAACATTTCTTCACCAGCTCCTGTGTGGGTGTTGTTAGGTATTTATACCAAAGAGGAAAAAAAAAGATAATTTCTGAATTAAATGAGCCTTGTAAGAATACAGCCAAGCAAATGTAAAATAAAAGGATCCTTTAGCCTTCTTGGAAGGATTACAGATGGACTGGGTATTGGTACAGCCTGATTAGGACTAGGTTTTTTCAACAGGAGTTAAGAATTTGAAACATTTGTTAGAGGTAAAGACTTTAATAAATTTCACTCCAGGGTACTTCCAGCTGAGGGAAGCCCTCCCATGATTGTGGAGGAAAGAGATATTATATAAGCGGGTTTGGAAGAAGGAGGGACATTGCTGGAATTAAAGAAAGCTTTGGTAACTGTGCTCTTGGTATATCATTCAAATACCAGTTGCCTACTCTTTATAGAGATGAGTGTTTTAGGTGAGCTATTAGAACTTCTGCTCAAACTAGTAGCAAAGGGATGGCAAGTCATCTCTCAACTTCAGGGCTAATTTCCTCTCAGTCATAGGTTGGTCTGTCCAGTTGTCTTAGGGTAAAAGAATTACACAATGAAGAAGTGACACTTGCTCATTCTCAGGCTTTCCTGGTCTTGGCAGGTACCAGGGTGTTAAGTTTCCTTACTGGCCTTAATGGACCACAAAAACTTTTTTGGTTTCAGAAATTCCCAGACTTTCAAAATGTCTCCCATTCGAGTGTATGTATGTATTTTTGTATGTATTTGTATGTATGTATTTGCCTCTTTTGGTATACCCAGCGCTTAGTGCAGTGCTTGGTACTTAATAAATGTCTATTGATCAATTGATTGATACTATATGCAGTGTGCATTACTGTTTTCATGTGTTTTGTTTTTCTTCTTCTCTGTATTATTTCTGTGCCTAGAATGAGAAACACTCTGTGGTGCAATGGAAGTGGGGACTGAATTTGGAGTTAGAGGTGCTGTTTGCCATTTACTAGCTGAGTACTCTTACATCAGCTACTTAATCTTTCTGGCCCTTAATTTCCTCAACTGCAAAAGGAAAGGGTTGGACTAAAAGTCTTTGAAAGACTTTTTCTTCTCTAAAACTATGATCCTCCTGTGCCTTTGCCCCGGTTGGCCTCCATACTGGAATGCACTCCTTTTCTTAGACTACACCCCCCGCCCCAGTATCTCTGCAGGATATTTTGTTTAGCTGGATTGCCTAGCTTTGATCCTCTTCCACTTCCTGTAGTGGTGGGAAGGAATGAACCCTTTCTTTCCTCTTCACAGGTCAGCTTCCAATTGAGAGGGTGAAATTTTTCTTCCTTGATCTGTGATTGGCTTTCCTTGGAACTGCTTCCTATCTTGAACCCTGACTATCTCTCTGTGTTTATGCCCATATGAAGGGCATAAACTTTGTCGTCTGCTTAATGGAATGTTCTCTACTGGGTGGATAGTCCCACTAAAAGATGGGCCTAGGAAAAGGGGGAGAGAAAGGAAGGGAAGGAAAAGGAAAAGAGAGGAAAAGAAGAAAAGAGCAAAGGGGAGGGGAAGAGAGGAGAGGAGAGGTGAGGGAAGGGAAAAGAAAAGAAAAGAAGGGGAAATGGAAGGGAGAAGGGAAGGGAAGAGAAAGAGGAAGGGAAAGAGGAATGGAAGGGGAAAGAGAAGGATTGAAGTGCAGAGATTTCTCTTTATATAACTATTCCCTGCCCTGATTCCTCCCATGCTTGCAGTCTTAGTGTTTCAAAGGTAATCAGCAATCCAGCAAATCTTTTGTTAGTCAATACCAAGCTGTTTCCAATTCATTTAGGCAACTCCTTAGCATTTCCTAAAGGACTTGACAAATCTTTGTACTGAACAGAGATAACAAGGTGTTAATATATTATCTGTCCCTTACTTTCTGTGATTACATCAACTGAGAGGGGTACCAAACCCCAAACTCTACTACATCTATACTTTGGTTTTATTTATCTCTGAAGTTGCTTTGTTCCCCTGGTTAAATTTGAGCATCTTGTGTACAGTGTACTGGACTTGAAGTCAAACACTTCCCCTCTGTCTGCTTCAATTTCCTCATCTGTAAAATGGAGCTAATAATAGCACCTACTTCAGGGTTTTTGTGAGGATCAAGGTAGATAAAGTATGTAGGGTTCTTTGAAAATCCCCCAAAACACTGTGTTAATAGCAACTATTATTTTTGGTTTTTATTGCTGTTGTTACTGCTTTGCTTTTGGTCTTTGGATGTGCCTAGCACAGTGTTTTGCACTTGTTGTCCAGTTGAGTTCCATTTCTCATGACCCTATCGACCATAACATGCCAATGTTATCTGTGAGGGTTTCTTAGCAAAGACACTGGAGTGGTTCGCCATTTCTTTCTGTAGTGCATTAAAGGCAAACAGAGGTTAAGTGATTTGCCCAGAATCACACAGCTGAGGTGTCTAAGTCTGGATTTCAACCCAGGTCTTCCTGACTCCAGACCCAGTGTTCTATCCACTGAGCCACCTAGCTGTTTCTTGCACATAAGCGGGCACTAATTAATATTTGCAGAACTGAACTGCTAAATAGCCAGCAGCCTTTCTTTAAATTTGGAACCTCAGGAGGAAGCCCCACTGGAACCATCATTTGCCCCTGGAGTACAGGGACCTGTAGTAAGAAACAGGAACAGTTAGGAAAGTAGTTATTTCAGGAGCAGGTCAGGGTGCCACTACTATATATAGAGGACACTAACTCTATCATCAGCCTTCTCATTTGTCTGTTTAGTTACTGACACTGGTTTTTTGGAAATCAGGTTACTTTTAAGTAGGGCACAGACAAGGCTAGCCCTAAGCAAAATTATGAAGCAGGTGAGGTTTTTCAAACATTTACTAACACAGGGTGGGGATGGGCAGTTGGAAAGAGCAGAATTGGCCAATGGTTTAACAACCAGCTCTCTGAAAATCCAGAATACATTTAAAAATTTAATCTACATCATTGCTATTTTTCTCCACCACTTTCTTTAGTCTATACACAATCAACAAAACAATAAATCAAGCCATGATTTGTTACAAATTTAACAATTGTTTCTCAGAAGCCAAATGACTCCAAGCACACTCATATCTCCATGACTAGTTGTCTCTCCCTCCATTAACCTATAGCAGTCCAGTTTCATTCCCTCAAACCTTTTTCCAGACTGACTTGTGCTAATGGTTTAAGGAGCTACCCCTCCCAGGAAATATCATTGTATTTTAATAAGAACCTTATAGAGACAATGACTTAGTCCAAAGGTTTTCTTTCATTTTCCTCTCATGGTTCCCAAAGCCTAAAGGACTCCTTCATGGAGTAATGCATAGGTTCCCAAACTTATTTGGCCTACCTCTCCCTTTTCAAAAAAAATTACTCAGTGTCCCCCTTGGAAATTTACTTTAATATTTAATTTTAAATGACATCTTAAAATTAATAATTTATTGTTAATTTATGGGTTTTTTCCTATATTGAAATTTTGTTGATAAAATATTGCATCATGTAACCTTATAGCATTGTGTTATAAGCAAGTCATTGCATGCACATATTCCTGTTGTTGCATGTTGGACTTCCCAATAGCATGCGACATGCTCATCTGCCAACACTTGCTTGTTAAGACCTGTTGGTGGACTTGACCACCAATTGGTTATAACCTGCATTTGTGTGTTTATTTGGAAAATAATATAATCTTATGAAATTAACTCTGTTACATAACAGATAAAACAAGTATGAACAGTTTTTAAAATTTTTCTTACCTTCTCTTCTTTCCTTATGCCCCCTTATTTTTATTTAAACCCCTCCCCAATTGCAAGCAAGGCCACTGCTTCCCCTGCTTCAGATCATTTCAGTGCACCCAGGAGAAGGTATTGCCAACTTTGGGAACCTATGGACTAATGTTTTTAAATGCATAAACTAAAATACATAGTATTACAAAAATTACAAAATCTCAAGATACATTTATCTTTTTTTTTAAAAAAAAAAGCAAATTCATGGAACTGTAAGTTAAGAACCCCTTTCTTAAATTAAAGGAATTTCTCTGATCCCAAGACAAAGGAGGAGGAGAGAAAATTTTGGTCAACAAATCTTGGTCTTGATCAAGGTTAATCCTCTGCCTCTTCTGTCTCTTAATTTTTCAAAGTCAAGATGCATATATATAGTGCACAAAATTTGGCTTTATCCTAAGAGGGAGATATAGGAAATCTTAGAGAGTTTCAGAAAAGCATAATAAAGATTTTGAAGGGTTGGAAAATGTGGATTATGAGAAAGGATAAAGAAAATGAGGTAATTTAGGATAGCAAAAAAAAAAAATTAAAGAAAGATTGATATTGATCTTTTAGTGAGAGGCAATGTAACAGAGGGGAAAACACTGAATGTGAGGTATGGGATCCAGACTAGTTTGGGTGCTGACATTAATTATCTGTGTTCTATTAGGCAGGTTCATTTCTCTGGGTCTTAGTTTCCTCATCTGTAAAGTGAGTAAGAGTTGGACTAGACCAGAATTACCCAAAATATGTACTGTGGTATGTGTGGTATTTCTAGAAAATGTCCAGTCTGGTGTATCTTGTAGATTGGCATGTGTTCGGGCACCAATTTGTACAACTAAGCAGTATGGCCTGAAATCAGGAAGACCTGAATTCAAATGTAGACTCAAACACTTTACTAGTTCTATGACCCTGAACAAGTCACTTAACATTTATTTTCTTCAGTTTCCTGAGCTGTAAAATGGATATCATAAAATCCTTACAAGGTTGTTGTGAGATTATGTGAGATAATATTTACAAATTCCTGGCACATAGTAAGTGCTTAAATGCTTATTCTCTCCATTTGAACCAAAGGGGGTATATACCAGGCAGGTGGCCTGCCTTCCCAGTCCCATCCTTGACCCCACATATATAGGAGTGAGTCATAACTTGGTTAACCAGACCCTACCTGTCCCCATCACAAATGGGGAGCCATACAATAATACTTTCTGCTCTATCAATTGCCTGTCCCTCCCCTCAAAATGAAGGGAGATGTAAAAAGGAAAAAGATCCCACGGGCCTGATTCATTACTTATTTACACAAATGCTTATTATGAAGATGCCCTCTCCTAAATAATCTCCCCAAGAGTGGCAGGCAATTGAGTGGATTCAGAGAGGAAGTCTATGGGCTAAGTCTGTAGAGTGTCATCATTGCTTGATTATCTTGGATGAATTCTGGTTCTTGGCTCTGAAGCAGTCAAGACCCTATTATGTACCATAAACCCACTCAGGAGAACTGAGACATGTCACATTAAGTGTATTACTGCAATGGAGACTGTATGGAAAACCCGGATTGCCTCAACTTAGCTGCTGCAAATATCTTGTCATCTAAACTGATTATCTATGACCACATTTTCTCACACACTGTGCAATGCCTTGTAAAGATAGGCTGATCTAATGATAACACGGGCAGCTATTTGGCTCAATGGATAGAGCACTGGGTCTGGAGTAAGCAAGAACTAAGTTCAAACATGGCCTCAGACACTAGCTGTGAGACCCTGGAGAAGTCACCTAACCTCTGATTGCCTTAGTCCACTGGAGAAGGAAATGACAAACCACTCCAGTGTCTTGGTTAAGGAAAAACCCCACAGACAGTATCATAATTGGAATATAACAAAAAGTAAACTGAGCAATTCTTTGAATGACATAACATTTATTATCAGGAGCATCCTGATAAATGGCTCAGTGTCTTATCTCCATTTATGCCAAAGGCCCTGAGCAAAAGGACAGTTCTCCTTTCTTAGATTTTTGGGGAGTAGAGAACAAAGAACAAAACAGAGTAGGTGGCATCATGGGATTGAAGACAACATGATTGGTTGCAAGTTTAGTAATGGAGGGGCTAGCAACAACCCCCCTTCTTCTCTCATGGATCTAAGACGTGCTCATTTTCCCCCCTTCTTCTCTCATGGATCTAAGACGTGCTCATTTTTAGAGTCCATGTACAAGATCGAAAGATAATAGACCATCCCTTTTTCGACAGCAAACTAGACATCCTTAAAGGATGCATTGGTGGTGTAAAGATACTAGACCTAACCCTTGTGCTCATATGTATGCCTGGAGGACAGCAAAATTCCTTGAAGCAAGTAAAGATCACTGATTAGCAAGAGAACTGGATTTCTAAACTTAACCCATTACAGACCAGCTGAACTCTGAACCAAGTTCAGAGACATAGAGTCATGACTTAAGCAGTCATGTCCTGTTTCAGAACAAAAACAATTAATTGTAATAAGAAAATGATAGAGGATCAATTTTAATCTCAACAGCATTGGTGTACTATGATCTACAGGGTCATGAAGAGTCAAACGTGACTGAATGACTAACCAACAAGAAAATAATAACATGCCAGCTCTGAAGGCAGTGCCAAACTAATTTAAATGCCTTCTTGTTTTCTTAATCAGGTGTGGATGAAGTTCCTGTACTTCATATTCCTAGTGGTATTCCTCTGCCTCCTCCCCCATATTTACTGCCCTGTCTAGTGGTAACTCTGGACTCCCATTAGAAGTCTTGACAATGGAGCTCTGAATTTTTGCATCAATATATTTCACAGCTCAAAGCGTTCTGTGGCCGAATTAATTTGGGAAATGCTAACTTGGATATATGAGCTTCTCTCTGCTTTTAAGATTCTGTGATTTTATTTCAATAGCTTGTAGTCTAAATGTTGTTTCAATTCCCACTGAGCATAAAATACAAGTTTTGCTTTGTTTTCAAATGACCACAATGAAGATATAGATGTAGATTTAAAGGAGAACTTCCCTGGAAATTGTCTGTTAGATACTCACTGAATTTTGGAACTAGAAAGAACCTTATAGACTACCTTGTTGAACCCGTAACTCTATATATGAATAACTTAGCAGTAGCTAAACGATGGTGATTGTGAGGCTCAGAGTGGTATTTGTGATGCATGTTTTTCTTTTGCAGTATGTAGGAAAACCCGCACATTTGTGATGGACAAATGCTAAAAACCAGTGATTTTGTTGCTAGCAGGCACAAATATCAGACTGAAATGTAGAACAAAGATGAAAACATAGACCTACTGGCTACCTGTAAGTCCTTTTGTCCTTTCCTCAAGGCTTATATGCTTGTTAATCAGACATCTGAAGGGAATCCAGGCATCCCATCTTAAGGGTACCCCAGCCCTTCTATGATTTTATTGGCTAGAGACTCCAAAATGTACTTCATGAACACGGACTAAGAATCAGGGATTTAACAGAAATTAAAAGGAATTCTCTAACCACAAGTCAGATAGTTGGCTGGGGCCAGGGACTTTGGGTCAGCACTTGAGGAAAATGCATGAAAATGTGAGATTTGCTCTTAGCTGGGGGACTTTTGCCAGCTGTTGCTGGTTCCTGGGGGGATGTGGTGGCTCCTAGCACTTGGCTATATATTTAAAAAGCTTAGGTTTCCCTTGGCAGGTTTACTAATGACTCTACCTGAGCACTTGGTGGCAGAGAGCAAAAGATGGCCCCAAAAGGGCTTAAGACAAGCAGATTATACAAGAAGGCAGCTCAACAACCATGACACCTATAGAAATGCTCAGCAGACAGCAAAGGGACAACATAATTCAGAGACAGATGCAATACCCAGCAGAGACCATATGACATCCAGTGGAGAGCCATGATATGACAGCCAGTCTAGAGCAGCACAATGATACCACTAAAGGCTCTTTAGTGTCGGAGTGTCCCAAATGCACCCTTACACATGTGCCCTTCCTTAGTCAAGTATGGTAACTGCATTTATGCCCTCTACCACCAGTGGTATGGTAATTTATGGAAGAATGTACCACATGGTTTTGTGGAGAGATTTATAATTAAATATTAATTAAATCTTTTTTGCTTTGAACTAATGTGTCCTGTGTTATTGGGGGGAAAAGTAAACAACATATCAATGGAGGCTTATAAACTATTGATTTGGATGATTTCTGTCTCATAAAGTATTTCATATCTGGAGTAACTTCTGGAAACCCTCATGGGGGAAGGAAGGGGAGAAGCATTTATATTTGTGCCTATTAGGTGCCAAGTACTGTGCTAAGAACTTTTTGCAAATACCTCATTTGATGCTCACAATGATGCAGTGAGGTGGAGTCTGTTATTATCCCCATTTTATAGTTGAAGAAATGGAGGCAGTGAGATGTTAAGTGACTTGCCCAGGGTCACACATCTGAGGTCAGATTTAAAATCATGTTTTCCTGACTCCATACCCAGTGCTCTATCCACTGCACCACTTGACTGCCTTCATGTGAGTGGGATAAGTAGAAAAAGTTTTCAATGGTCTTGGAACATTTAAACTACTCCCTTCTAATGTAAGTTTGTGCTAAACTTGGAGGGATGGACTAACTGGCTCTTCTGGTACTGAATAGTTGTAATAAACTATAGATAGTTCTTATTTCAGCTCTACCATACAAAAAAAGATAGGCATCACCTAATTCAGTTCACACAGATAAAAGAGCATCGGCACACAGTACAATATAGTGCAGCCACTATGGCCTTTATTAAATATTGAACCAGAATCTCTTCTCTTCCCCTAAGCTACCCTGTCACCATCTCTTCTCTCAGCCCTAGAAAGAATGTTCATCATAGGTTAGTCTAAGCCCCAATGAGTTGAGATTTATGGACCTGTATTTTTAGAGTTATTGCATTTTTACTAGCTCTTCTGCCAAAAAACTAAATATTTAGAAATCCGAGAACATTCCCTTCTGCAAAATTATAGCCATTTAAATGAAGGTCATATTTGGGGTCTGATATATTAGACAATATCCCTTAAAGAAATCATGTGCAAACTTCACATGTGTTTTTAGGGTTGACTGTTTTAGAATGCTATACTCCTCCTTTACCTTCCCTGGATTCCTTAACCCATCCTTTGAGATTAGAATTAGCTAAGCTTCTCCATGGATACCTTAATGTGTCTAGAGCTCTGATGATACCTCCCCACCTCCTTTCTGATCTAACATAAAATCCTCCCATCCTCCCTTTACACAATAGGAAAACTCTTCCTCTTGATCTTACTTATAAAAGTGGGTCACCGAGTGGTGCTAGCTTTTCCATTTCTGGGGATTTTTAATGCCTTCCACATTCTTGCCTGGTAGTTTATTTCCAAAGGAAAAGAAAGAGAGGAAGAGAATGCCCTTTTGGTATATGAAGAACACCATAGTCTGCTGTCCTTTGCCTCCAGAAACAGTCAAAGAACCAAGCCAGGGGTTGGGACAAAGAACTGACAGCACCCTGTCCCAGAAAGACCTAGGAATAGCTGATTAGCTCCCTCATTCTAACGGGGCTGTTTAGGGATGTCCCCAGTCAACCTCTCCACTGTTCCAACCCTCTCCCCATGATGTCTATTTAGGGTCTCCCTTCTCTCTCCTCAGCCTCCCTCACATTCAAGCCCCATCTGAGAATCCCAGAGGAGATTTTCTATTAGTGATGAATACTGGAACCCAGAAAAAAAGTACAAATTGATTTAGCAAGCAGTGAGTGACTGGCTTTCTCTATACAGCTGCTTTCTTCATTAGAAACTAAAAATAGCCCTGATCATAGCAAGCTGGTTTCACTTTAAGCTTTCTGCCACATCCATTTGTATATTCCATTCAGGGTTTCTGTGTGTCTAGGACACTGTGATACTATTTCAGACTTAAAGTACATTGAAGAAAATGCTTGTTTCTTTCCCCTCATGTTCATTCCAGATGTCCCGTAATGTCCAATACTGTTTTATGTTTGGGGAATTCATGGGAGTCTTCTGGCATTCTCATCCATTCCCATCTGCTCCCCTGATTTCTGGAAAAATAAACATCATACAAATTACTAGCAAAAATTCACAATTAATAATTTCTCAAGGAAATGTGTGACTTTCGATGGAGAGCTCATGAAATCTTGAGTCCAGTTATTTTTTGTAAAGGATGGACACTGCCTACCAGATTCTTCTCCTGGTTTGGTTTGAAAAGGGAATATTTCCCACAGAGTTAACTGTCTTTGGAGCCTCTGGGAAAGGCAAATTTCTTGTGTGGATCTACCAGTGGTGAAGGAAGCCAACATGAAGAATCTCCATGCCACAGTTTCCCTTGGCAGTACTTCCCCAGGGTTAATAGATTTGGGTTTGCAAGCTGGTGGTATGATGTCAGAGTAAGTTGAGCCTTCAGCTCCAAAGTGGGGGGTGGAGTCACTGTGTCCATTCTCCGTGATGATCCTCTTTGAGTATGAGAATCAGGATATGGCATTCCCCTCTTTCCTTCCTGGGAAGAGGGAGGTTGGTAAAATGAGAATGCAGTAAGGGAAATAAATATTTTGAACAGTATACTTTTATGAAAGATACATTTTTGGAAATTTTAATTAAAATGGAGAAAATCTCCTTGGCAGAGTGGAAAGACAGGTTGAAGATCTGCTGCAATATCTGGTAATGGTGTGATAGTAAGCAAGTCACTTAACTTCTGAATGTTTTCAGCAACATTCCCAAACCACATTATCTGCATTGTTTAGGGGATTTTTTGCACTAAGAGTTTCCTAACGTTAAAAAATAGAAAACTAAAATATAAAATGAAACTTCTTGGGAGATGGGGAGGAGCTTAAGTGGAAGTGACTGGTGTAAAAACAAAAGACAACACTGAAACAGAAAAATTAAGCTTCTTGTAAAAAAAAAAATAAGTTTAACTCAATCATAGTTCACATACCAGCAGAATGGAAAGCTTGTTTTAATGGCTTTTGTAGAACTGAAAATGCTGAAGATGTGAGCTAATGTTGCTATGGGAACTTTTGCATTTCTCAATTATGGTACTTTTATTTTAAATCTGCAAACTGAGTTTCACATTAGCATTTTTTTTTGCTTTCAGTTTCTAACTGGTCTCTTAAAAAAGATAAAAGGACAAAACTGCATATCACATCAGTGTTTTTGTTAAGTTCATAGTCTAAAAAGTGGGTGGTTGGTGATCTTTTCTCCATCCTTTGTAATTACAAGAAAACCTTTAAACAGTGACCTGACAAGTACCATGTCTGAAAATGGCCTCATTTTAAAAACATCATTACCATAGTTCACAGGTTTTGAAGTTTTTTTGTTAAAATTGTACACATTTGCTTTTCTCTCCAGGGTGAAACTAAATTAATAGTTCAGAATAGATGAGAATATTCCTCTGTTCATCGCTTTGATCCATGGAACCCTGACCAAAACTCAAGGGCTAATGGCCAAAGATATCTTCATGCCTTGACCTTAGTTTCAACTGTCACAACATACCATGCCAACCTTGTAAGCATAAAGTTATTTGAAACGGATGGAGTCGGGGAAATGATTGCTTAACTGACATTCCAAAAGGATGAGTATCTATTTAATCCTGGTGATCAATCCTGTTTAACTAGTGGGCAAACATCTGTCACAAAACCCCTCCTCCCCCTCTCCTTGTTCTTCAATAAATGCATCTGTGATAGGGGGATAAAATTAGAGCGAGGTGCTGAGAAATGAAGGCTGCTCTGTAGCAGAGCCAGAAGGAGTCTCGGCAGCCGTGTTTCCCAAACAGTGGATTCCCATGGTTTGGTGTGTTGGGAAGAGGCTCTAGTTGTGTCAAAGCAAACTAGTGAACTGGAGTCCCAGCTTAAATTCTCTTCCCTCCCTTGATGGTGGCTGCTTCTTTTATACTTCCTCTACATCTTTCTCCCTCTTTTCTTATTAAACATAGACGTCCCGAAACCTTTTCCAGGAAGGGATTTGCTTTTCACTTTCCAGATGCAAAAATAGCCCTGAGGTAGGGAGGAGATTGTTGTCATCCCCATAAAATGGGGATGAGGTGGAGGTGAGAGGGAATGGGGCCGGTGAGAAGTTGCCTTTAGTTGGGAAAAGAGTTGGGATAGGTATTAGAGCAATGGGCTCATTGCTGGCATCTTTCTCAACAATCAGTAAACATTTACTAAGCTCCTACTATATATGCCAGGCACTGTGGTAAAAGCTAAGAATACAAAAATAGGCAGACAGTCCCTGCCCTCAAAGTGCTTATAATCTAATCTTATCATTGACATAACTCCATAAATTACAAGCTGCAAGGCTGGCATCTAGGTACCATCACCTATCCCCTTCCCCCAGCAGAAGTTCCCTGGCTAGCTGAATGAACTTGGGCAAATTACCAATGTTTTAGGAGCTAAGCTATAAAACTAGAGGCTATCTAAGGTCCTTCCTGGCTCTAATATTCTATGGTTTTGTATCATCTCCCTCCTCCATATGAAGTGGGAATCACAAATTAAGCTTTTTAAGTGTTTTATTAGAAAATCACAGTAAATTCAGAGTCATATTACTCAAACCTAAAACTCTAATGAGGTTCATGGAAGAAAAAAAAGCAAACAACCAAAACTCTTTAATGCAGAGTTTTAAAAAGAAAAAAGAATTATCGCCCACTTCTGCACTTCCTGCTTTTGGCAGAGACTAGAAGTGGAAATCTGAAAACACTGTGAGACAGTCTGTTCTCATGGTATTTCTAGCTGAGAACAGGAAGGAGGGGAAATCTCATAAGAGTGAGAGAGCCTGTTTTTCAGTGATTAGCTGGCCAAAGAAGTTTCACTGGGCAACCAAACTCAACAGTACCTTCAAAAGTGCTGGAATCCTTTGCCTCTACTTGGTCAATATAGATAGTCCTGTCATTACCATCTATAAATATTTAACGAGTGCCTGTTCTGTGCAAGGCATTGTGCTAGGTGCAGGTATGCACATATATCAGACATGATCCCTGACACCAAGAATTTTATGCTTTAGCTGAACAGAGATATGTGCAAATTTAAAAATAATTATAAAACAAAACAGCATCTACAGCGGGCCAAATGAGTGGAATAGATATGTGATCTAGGAGTTCAAGGGTGGGACTCCATCTTCCACTGAGTTTGCGCTTTTTCTGAGTAATGTAGAGAGAGAACAAATTCAAACTCACAATACAATAAGAGGTGAATTTGGAGTCTAAGCATATGGGATCACTACTTTTGATCACTACTTCAAACCCATGTGACCTAAGGCAAGTCACTTCCCTCCTCCAGTCTCCATTTCTAGGCTTGTAAAATGAGGGTATTAGACTAAATGATCTCTAAGAATCCTTCCAACTCTACATCCTATAATTCTAGGAGCCCAAAGGCAATAAGAATTTTTTTTTTTTGAGGGTAAACTTTCTTCATAGTTTATTACATTATAAAAACTAAACTCTGGTACTCTAAAAAAAATCTTTGAATAAAGGATGCTCTATATATGTAAGATAGTTTATTGTTCTGTGATTTAATTTAAATCTATTTTTAATATTTTAATGTAACATTAAAATATAAAAATAAGTCATTAATAGAGATACATTTTTATTTTTAGACCATAGCTAGGACTTACAAAGTTATAATAAAGTTATTATAAAATGCAAATATTTAATCAATTGCAAACTGAATGAAAAAATACTTCAATACTTAAAGGTCACATAAAGGTGGTCTTTTTATCAACACAAATCACAGACCCTTAACAATTCATAGGAATTAAGGCAGGATTCCAATTGTCCCTGGAAACCAACAAACTGTAAAGTGTAGCCTACTTTAACTAGATACTTACCTTTCTGACAGAGCCTTGGAAGGTCAATTGGTTCCAGGGTTTCAGAAAACACTCTGGAGAACTAAAACCTGTTCTACTCTACTTCAAGCCTGCATAGTCTCTCAAAGAGACAGGCTAATCAAAGTTAAGCCTCACTTTATTCATGCTATGATCCAAGAGGTACAAGGAAATCTCCACTGCAATAAAAATCTAGACCGTCCTTGCAATTATCACAGATTTCCTTCCTGGAAAGATCACTGTAATCAATATCATACTTCTATGTTTATTATTTCCTCGAAGAGGCAATGATAAAATAGAATACCATTCTTAAACTAGTTAATTAAATTACAAATTATGTACTTATACACTATCTAAGGCTTTCTAAACAAGGCATGTCCATCATTAAACAAGAAAAATAATGGATCACATTAAATACTATTTAAAAATATAATGAAGTTTACTCTTCAATATTTTACTTTCATTTTTATGCTTAAAAAATTGCTTTATGCTTCAGAAAGTCTTCGGTTTCTTCAGCTGTCCTAAAGTTGTACGAAGCATATCTGTCTCTAAAAAGCAGGAATTGACTTTTACTTGTGTTGAATTTTCTTGCCCTACAATCCCTTACCAAGCTGTAGCTTCATAGCATCCCCAAACCTCAAAACTTCATCTTGAATGGTGGTAAAGCTAAGGGCTCACAGTATTTCAGAGTCTGAGTTTAGTCTTGAATCTATAAGTTTGTCTTTCCATTTTAGCTACAAGTTATACATATTGCTTTCAAAATAGTATATTATAACTGATGTTGGAGCACTGTGCTGTCTTTTTATTATTCATTTTAAGGACTGATGGTGAGGTGTGATTATAAAATAATAAGTCTGAAAGCACCTTCCCTAGGAAACATACTAGAATTTATGTGGCCAGATAAATGTTCCTCTTCCAAAATAGTTTTGGAACTATTTTCAGAGCCAGAATTGCTAGGTGAATATCCTTACCAAGACAATTTTTTTCATAAAGCTTGGTAAGAGTCCAAGGCTGCTAGTGAGGAGGAAGAAAAGACTGGAGACTGAATTAAGTGAGGGATGAAGTGAGCATGGCTGGAACCCCTCATGAAATGGAGATCTTGGCTAGGGAATCATCAATCAGAAAAGTAGGCCTACAGATGGAAATATCTTTAGGACGGGAGGGCTACTGACTAGGAGATGGAGAAATTTGGAGAGTGAGATGAACCAAGAATGGATAGGAATTTCCTTCCCTGATCTTCTAATTTCTTTATGATGCAACCTTTTATATCTAAGTCATGTATACACTTGGAACTTATCTTTGTTTATGAGATATTGATCTAAACAAGATTTTTGCCTGGCTGCTTTCTATTTTCCCAGCTGTTTTTGTCAAATAGTGAACACTTTCACTAATATGTGGGGTCTTTGGTATTAAAGAAGATATGCCCCTACATTCATTTGCTTTTGTATGTTGTGCATTCAATCTTCCACTAATGGGTTTTCCATTTTTTTGACTAGCATTAAATAGTTTTTATTATTGTCGCTTTTTAAATATAGTTTGAGAGTAGGTACAACTAGATGCCTTTTCTTTCTACTTTTTTTTTTTATCATTCCTTGATTATTTGATTTTTTAATATTGATATTTTGCTTATTGATATTTTGTTATACTAAGTAGAATTTTAAATTAATTTTTTTAGTTCTATGAAATAATCTTTTTGTAGGTTGAGGGGGGATGGTATCAAATAAATAAATTAATTTAAGTAGCATTGCCATTTTTATTGAGCCCTGTCTAGCCATGAGAAATTAATATCTCTCTAATTATAGAGGTCTATCTTTACTTTTGTAAAGAGTATTCTTTTGCTGTATTCCTATAGTTCCTCTTTGTTCCTTGAAAAGCAGCATCTCAAATATTCTATTCAATCTAGTTATTTAAGGTGGAGTTTTTCTTTCTACTTCTTTCTTATCAGTTTTATTGGAAATACAAAAGCTGATGGTTTGTGTGAATTTATTTTATATCTTGCTGCTTTTCTGAAGTTATTGTTTTGATTAATTTATTGTTGACTCACTAAGGTGATAAACCATTGTATCATTTTTTAAAAAAGCAATAATTTTGTTTCCTCTTTGTGTTTATTCTGTTCAGTTATTTTTCTTGTCTTATTACTATACCTAACAACTCCAGCAGTACATCAAATAAAAGTGGTGACACTGACAATTTTTGCTTTACCCCCAATCTTATTGGAAAGGATTATACTTAATCTCCATTACAAATAAAGCTGGCTCTTGGATTCAGATACATACTATTTTCAATATTAAGGAAAGGTCCTGTTATTCCTATGCTTTTTTCATGTTTTTACCAGAAATGGGTTTTGGATTTTATCAAAAGCTTTTTCTGCATTTATTAGACTATTCACATTATATTGTTTTTATCATAAATAATGATTCTAGTCTTCATAATTATGAACCAACACTACATTCTTGGCATAAATTAAATGGCATCACATTGTATAATGTTTTTGATATATTGCTCTAACCTATTTGGTGATTTAAAAAATGATTTTTATATAAATGTTCATTAGGGATATGTACTTCTCATTTTTTTCTCTCTTTCTATCCAGTTTAGGTATCAATACCATATTCATACAATAGGAGAAGTTTTGTAAAATCTCTTCCTTTCCTTTTCTTGTAAACAGTTTATATACTATTGGAATTAATTGTTCTTTGAATTTGAATAAAATTGCCTTTCTTTTATTTATTTATTCTTAACTTTAGCAACATTTTACATTTTCCCCAATTACATGTAAGAACAACTTTTAACAGATAGAATTAACTTATAAATCTGTTTGGTCCCAAACCTTTGGGAGTTTTTCTATAAGGAGTTATTTAAATTCTTTACTTCTTGTTCTGTCAATGTGTGCATTATATATGTATATGTATGTACATACACATATCCATACATATTCATTCAATTTATTTAAGATGTTGGTTTCATTGGTATATAATTGGGCAGAACAGTTTCTGCTAATTTCATTGATTTCTTTTTCATTTGTTGTGAATTCTTTTTTCTTTTTGATTCTGACAATTTGGTTGTCCTTTTTTCTTCATTTGATTAGTTAATGGTTTACCTTCCCTCCCTCCCCAAAAAGCTCATAGTTTTACTTATCAGTTCAGAGATTTTAAATATTCCTTTCAGTTTTGCTCATTTTTTCTTTGACTTTTCAGAAATCCTAATTTGGTATTTGGTTGTTTTTTATTTGTTGCTTTTCTAGTTATTTTTGTTAGTTTTTAACCAGTTCATTGATCTCGCTCTTTGTTGATAAAAGTATTTAGATACAAAAATTTTCTCCTAAGGACTGCTTTGTCTTTATCCCCCAAATTTTGTTATGTTGAATTATTATCGTAATTTTTGTAATGAAATTATCTGTTGTGTCTGTGCTTAATTTTTTAAAATTAAATTATTTTGTTTTCAGTGTTTGATAATCACTTCCATATATCTTTGATTTTTTTCCCTCTCTCCCCTTCAAGGCCCCCTCACTCCCCACTCACTCCATGAGATGGCATACAATCCTATATAGACTCTACATGTACTTTCCTATTAAATACATGTTGCATAGAAGAATTAAAATGAATGGGAGAAACCATAAAATAAAACAAAACAAAACATAATACAAAAAAAATGGTCTGTTTCTATCTGTGATCCAATTCACAGTTCTTTCTCTGGATATGGAAGGTGTTTTGCCTCAAGAGTCCACTGGAAATTTTTTTAAGTCCATGCATTTCAACGAAGTACTAAGTCTACCAGAAAAATTCCTTGCACACTGTGGTTGTTGCTGTGTACAAAGTTCTCCTGGTTCTTCTCCTTTCATTCAGCATCAGTTCACAGAAGTCTTTCCAGGTTTCTCTGAAGTCTTCCTGTTCATCATTTCTCATAGCACAATAGTATTCCATTACATTCATATACCACAACTTGTTCAGCCATTCCCCAATTGATGGGCATCCCCTTGATTTCCAATTTTTGGGCATGACAACGAGAGCTGCTATAAATATTTTTGTACATGTTGGACCCTTTCCCATTTTTGTGATCTCTTTAGGATAGAGTTCCAGAATCCATATTGCTGGGTCAAAGAATATGCACATTTTTGCAGGCCTTTGGGCATAGTTCCAAATTGCTCTCCAGAATGGTTGAATCAGCTCACAGTTCTACCAACAATGAATTAACATTTCAACTCTCCCAGGTATTCTCCAACATTTATCATCTTTCTGTTTTGTTATGTTAGCCAATCTGATAGAGGTGATATGGTATCTCAGAGTTGTTTTGCTTTGCATCTCTCTAATCAATAGTGATTTAGAGCATTTTTTATATGATTATAGATAGCTTTAATTTCTTCCTCTGAAAATTCTCTGTTCATATCCTTTGACCATTTATCAATTGGGGAATGACTTGTATTCTTGTACATTTGACTCATTTCTCTATATATTTTAGAAATGATGTCTTTGTCATAATTTTCTGCTTCCCTCCTAATCTTGGTTGCATTGGGTTTGTTTGGGCAAAAACTTTTCAATTTAATGAAATCAAAATTATCCATTTTGCACTTCATGATGGTCTCTATCTCTTGTTTGGTCATACATTTCTCCGTTCTACATAAATCTGACAACTACACTATTCCTTGCTCCTCTAATTTGTTTATAGTATCAATCTTTATACCTAGATCATGTATCCATTTGGACTTTATTCTTGTGCACAGTGTCAGGTGTGCCCAGTTTGTGCCACATTGTTATCCAGTTTTCCCAGCAATTTTTGTCACAGTGAATTCTTATCCCAGAAGCTGGGGTCCTTGGGTTTATCAAACAGTAGATTGCTATATTCATTGACCACTGCATCTTGAGTACCTAACCTAGTCCACTGGTCTACCCCTCTGTGTCTTAGTCAGTACCAAGTGGTTTTGATTATTGCTGCTTTATAATACAATTTGAGATCTGGTAGGGTCAGGCCACCTTCCCTAGCATTTCTTTTCACTAGTTTCCTTGATATTCTGGACCTTTTGTTCTTCCAGATGAATTTTAATATTATTTTTTCTTGGTCGAGAAAATAATTATCTAGTAGTTTGATTGGTATGGCACTAAGTAAATTAATTTAGGTAGAATTGTCATTTTTATTATATTGGCTCAGCCTATCAACAAGCAACTGATGTTTTTCCACTTACTTAGATCTGACTTTATTTGTGCAAAAAGTGTTTTGTTATTGTGTTCGTATAGTCCCTGGGTTTGTTTTGGCAGGTAGACTCCCAGATATTTTATGGTGTCTACTGTAGCTTTAAAAAAGATTTCTCTTTCTATCTCTTGCTGTTGGGCTTTGTTAGTAATATATAGAAATGCAGATGATTTATCTGGGTTTATTTTGTAGCCTGCAACTTTGCCAAAGTTGTTATCTATTTCAAGTAGTTTTTTACTTTGTTCTTTGGGATTCTCTAAGTATATCATCATATCATCTGCAAAGAGTGATAACTTAATTTCTTCTTTGCCTATTCTAATTCCTTCAATTTCTTTTCCTTCTCTTATTGCTACAGCTAGCATTTCTAATACCATATTGAATAACAGTGGTGATAATGGATATCCTTGTTTCACCCCCAATCTTATTGGAAATGCATCTAGCTTGTCCCCATTGCACATAATGCTTGGTGACGGTTTTAGGTAGATGTTGCTTATTATTTTATGGAATGTTCCATTTATTCTTATGCTTTCCAGTGTTTTCAATAGGAATGGGTGTATTTTGTCAAAGATTTTGCTGCATCTATTGAGATAATCATGTGGTTTCTGTTAGTTTTGTTGTTGATATGATCAATAATGCTAATAGTTTTTCTAATATTGAACTAGCCCTGCATTCCTGATATAAATCCTACCTGGTCATAATGTATTATTCTCATGATAAATTGCTGTGTTCTTTTTGCTAATATCTTATTTAAAGGTTTTTCATCTATACTTATTAGAGAAATTGGTCTATAATTTTCTTTCTCTGTTTTGGCTCTTCCTGGTTTAGGTATCAGAACCATATTTGTATCATAAAAATAATTTGGTAGGACTACTTCTTTGACAATTTTCCCAAATAGTCTATATAGTATTGGAATTAACTGTTCTTTAAATGTTTGATCGAATTCACTTGTAAATCCATCTGGCCCTAGAGATTTTTTTTCTAGGGAGTTCATTGATGGCTTGTTCAATTTTTTTTTCTCATATGGGGTTATTTAAGTACTCAATTTCCTCTTCTGTAAATCTGGGCAATTTATATTTTTTAAAATAATCATCCATCTCATTTAGATTATCGAATGTATGGACATACAGTTGGGCAAATATGCTTAATTTTTCACTGGACAATTCTTTAGAATTTTTAGTCTTCAATTAATATTAATTCTTTCTTCAGAGGCCCATTTTGAAATCATGTTTACATATTATAGCCTACTTGGGATATATTTAACATTTCTTCTTTTTAAAATTTGTTGGTAAGGTTTATTTTTACCCTAATATATGGCCACTTTTTGTAAAGGTACCAGGCACTGTTAAGAATTATTTATACTCTTTTATGTTCCCATTTAGCAGTTGTCAAAAATTTATTTTATTTTAATGTTTCTAAAATTCTACTGAGGTCCTTCAGTAATGTTGACTTGCTTATTAATTTGTCTATGTCTGAAAGGTATTCATTGAGGTTTATAATTATTATAATTTTATTTTCTATTTCTTCCTATATATTGTTTAACTTTTCCTTTACCTATTTAGATACTATTCTATTCTGTGAATACATACTAAGTATTGATATCAATCCATTGTCTACAGTGCCTTTAAGCATATTGTGGTTTCCTTGTTTATCTCTTTTAATTAAATCTTTTTTTATTGCTGCCTTGTTTGAGATCATGGTTACTATATTTGATTTTTGTAGTTCATTTGATGCATACATTTTTTTTTGTTTCACTTCCCTATTTCAGCTCTGTGTGATTCTTTATATTTATAGTGTACATCTTCTAAGTAACATATTGCTCAATTCTACTTTCTCATGCATTTGTCTATTTTCTTCTATTTTATGGGTGAGATCATGCCATTCATATTCATAGTTATGATGGCTAATTGTGTATTTCCTTTCATTCTGTCCTTATAGTTTTTCCTCTCTTTGTCTTCTATAATTCTCTTTATAAAGAAGCTAGTGCTTAGATCGGAGTGTGCTCAGCATTAATTAACTATATTTGTCACAACCTGTTTCTGCTTCCTTGCTTCTCTTCTTTTCCCTCATACTATAGCATAATCACACAATCATAAAGTCTTATCATTTCTTAATTTCTTTTTAAATTTCACTTCGTTATCCCTTCTATCAGGCTAGACTTAGTTTTGCTTTTATATAATCCCTCCCTGAATGTACCTTTCTTTGTATTTCCCCTCTACATTTCTCTATCGTTTCCTTGTTGAGGTAAATATATTTCTACCATAAACTCTTTATATATAAGTGTGTATATGTATATTCTATGAAATTCAAGTGTTGCTTGCTTCACCCTGCCTCCCACTTTCATGTTTTTAGTCTTATTGCTCACCTAGTTATATTGGATTGTAAATTTAATCCCTTCTTCCCACTTTCTTTTCAAGTATATTCATTTTCTCTCCAAAATTATCAAAATACAACAAAACCATCATCAGCCCCTATCTTATTTAACTTAGTTAGTGTTGATGACATTTGGATTCTGAGGAGGCATTTGTTTCTTTTCCCACTATTAGAATGCAAACATTTCACCCTTTTATAGTCCCTACTGGTTTGTCAAATGCCTTTATCTTTTGTTAATGTTTGTGGTAATTCCTGCTTTTGCATTTCACAGTTACTATTCAACCATGGTCTTTTAATTAGGAATGCTAGTAAGCTATCTATTTCATGAAAGATTCATTTCCCCCCAGCAGAATTATATTCTGTTTTATCAAGTAAGTTATTCTTAGTTGCAAGTTTTTATTATTTGCTTTTTGGCATATCATGTTCCAGACTCCACTTTCTTTTTAGTAATGGTCATCAAGTCTTATGCCATCCCAACTCTAGCTCCTTAGTACTTGTACAATTCTTTCTGGATTCTTAAAGGATTTTTTTCTTTTTGGAAGATCTGGATTTTGGCTATGATGTTCTTGGGAGTTTTAACTTGGTGGTTTCTTGCAGGAGGTGACCTGATTCAAGAGGTGATTCTTTTGGATTTTGTTTATTTTTTTAAATTAGCTCTCTATTTCTAACAGAACTGGATAGTTTTCATTCATCATTTTCTCAAATATGGCATTCAAGCTTTTTGTTGTTGTTGTGGTGGTGGTGGTGGTAGTAGTTTTCAAATGGTTTGATAATTCTTATTTTTTCTCACCTTGACTTTTTTCAAGGTCAATTGTTGCAGTTTTGTTTTTCCAATAATTTCATTTCATTTTTAAATTCAACTTTATTTTTGTTTTAAATTTTCTCTCTCCCTTGATTCTTTCCCCTACCCATTAAGAAGGCAAGAATGACAATATCTGTTATACATATAAAGTCACCCAAAACATATTTCTGTATTAGAGCAGAGAGTGACAAAGAGAGGGAGAGAGAGAGAGAGAGAGAGAGAGAGAGAGAGAGAGAGAGAGAGAGAGAGAGAGAGAGAGAGAGAGAGAGAGGGTTAAGCTATATTCTGAGTCCATCAGTTCTGTATTTGGAGGCAGATAGAATTTTTATCATGAGTCCTTTGGAATTGTGGTAGATCATTGTATTGGAATAATTACTAAGTCTTTCACATTGATTATAATATTGCTGTTACTGTGTAAATTGTTCTCCTGGTTCAGCTTACCACACTCTGCATCAATCCATCCAAGTCTTCCCAGGTCTTCCTGAAACTATCTCTTTCTTAATTTCCTATAGCACAAGAGTATTCCATCATGTTCATATAACATATTTTCATCTGGGTCAGAACACTTGCAAACACCAAGACTGGTTTGATGAAAATGATGGGGAAATTCAGAAGCTGCTAAACAGAAAATGAGAACTCCATAGGATTTACCAGCAGAATAGTTCATCCAGCTCTAAGAAAGAAACAGTCAATTCCATCAAAAGCAAAACATAACCAAAGTTTAGAAAGATGCAGGATTCTTGGCTCAGTAGGAAAGCACATAAAATTCAGTTTTATACTGATAGTCACAATCCAAAGTGCTTTTATGATTCCCTGAAAGCTATTTATGGACCAGAAAACTATGGTGCATCACAACTTCTTGGTGCTGATGGAGCCACATTGATTAGTGATAAGGACATGATCCTAGAGAGAGGGGCTAAACGCTTCCGTAATGTTCTCAACAGACCATCATCAATCAATGCTCATGTCATTGACTGTTTACCTCAGGCTGAAGTCAATCTCTCCTTAGCTGAACTTCCAACTGAAGAAGAGGTTTTGAGGGCCATTAGGCTCCTTTCATATGGCAAAGCACCTGGTGCTGATTCTATTTCAGTTGAGATTTACAAGGTACGGGACCATTGCTCATACGAAAGTTGAACTAACTTTTCCAGGTTATATGGCAAGAGGAGGTTATCCCCCAGGAGTTCAAGAATACCTCCATTGTCCATCTCTATAAAGGTAAAAGAAATAGATTGTCCTGTGACAATCGTGGTGGGGTCTCTCTCTTAGTCGTTGCTGGCAAAATTCTTGCTAGAGTCCTCCTTAACAGACTGATCCTTCACCTGGAAGATGGGTATACACCTGAGAGCCAGTTGGCTTTAGAAAGGGCCAAGGAACAGTCAATATGGTGTCTGCTGCCTGACAATTCCAGGAGAAATGCCAGGAGCAGAACAGAGGTCTGTACACGACGTTTTTAGATCTGACCAAGGCCGTTGACACTTAGTTTTGAGGGCTTGTGGAAAATTATGTCAAAATAGGTTGCCCAGATCATCAGCATTGTACATCAATTTCATGATGGCATTTTTGCCTGGGTTCTGGATAGTGGACAATGCTTTTGTGCCTTCCCAGTCATCAGTAGAGTGAAATAGGACTGTGTTCTTGCTCCCATGCTTTTTACCATGATGTTTTCAACCATGTTGTCAAATTCTTTCAATGATGATGAACATGGCATCAAGGTAAACTACTGTACTAATGGTTAGTTCTTCCATTTGAAAAGTCTATAAGCCAAGACCAAAGTGGAAGGAGTGTTGATGCATGATTTTCTTTTTTCAGATGTTTGTGCACTCAGTGCATCCTCTGAAGCTGAGATACAACAAAGTATGGATCAATTCTCTGCTGCCTGTGCTAATTTTGGCCTAACAATTAACACCAAGAAAACACAGGTGCTCCATCAGCCACCACCACACCATCCATACATGAAACTATTGGTTACAACAAATGGAGAAGTTTTTAATGCTGTGAGTAAGTTCACTTACCTTGGTAATATACTTTCCAGGGATACACACATTGACAATGAGATTGACACATGCATTGCCAGAGCTAGCTCAATGTCTGGGAACCTCTGAAGAAAAGTTTGGGAGAGAAGAGGTATAGGCTGACTACCAAACTGAAGGTCTACAGAACCATTGTGCTAATCTCATTGTTGTATGCCTGTGCAACACAGACAGTCTACCAGTACTACGCCAGGAAACGGAATCACTTCCATTTGAACTGTCTTAGGAAGATTCTGAGGATCACCTGACAGGATAAGGTACCAGACACTGAAGTCCTAGCTGGAGCTGAACTACCAAGCATTCAAACTATGTTTCAGAGAGTGAAACTCTAATGGGCTGGCCATGTTTTTTGAATGCAAAATATGTACTTGCCAAAAAGAATATTTTAGGGAGAATTCACATGGGGCAGGTGATCACATGGTGGTCAGAAGAAGCAATGCAAGGACATTCTCAAGGTCTCTCTAAAGAACTTTCGATTCTATTGTGGGACATGAGAGACACTGGCACAGGACCACTCAGCATGGCGTGGCCACATCAGAAAAAGTACTGTGCTCTATGAGCAAGGTAGAATTGAGACAGCACAAAGGAAACACAGGATGAGCAAGTTTGGAGTAACTACTCCAAATATTCATATGGACTATTTGTGCTCAGTCTGTGGTAGAGCATCCCAGGCTCATATTGGTCTGATCAGCAGTTGGATACACTGAAACTTTACTTGATCATGGTGATGTCATTTTGGTCCTCTTTGAGAATGAAGGACAACAACCAATAAACGTAACTTGCTCAGTCATTCCTCAAATTCATGGTCATTCCTTCAGTTTCCAATTTTTACCACCAAAAAGAGTTTTTTTATAAATATATTTGCACGCATAGGTCCTTTCCTTTTTCTTGAAGTGCTTTGATATATAGACCCTCTGTTTGATCCATTCCAATTTTCAGGGAGTAAAGTTTACCATCTCTTTATTAAGCTGTTTATTCTCATTCCAAATTTCTTCTCTAGTAGAGAGGTTCTTAATCCCTTTTTATAATATGAACTTTGGTAGTCTGGTGAAATCTATGGGCCCCTTCTCAGAATAATGCTTTTAAATGTGTAAAATAAAAAGTATAGTATTACAAAGGAAATAATTATATTGAAATGAGCTTTATTTTGTAAAAATTAGTTTATGGACTAACAAAGCTCAACAGCAAGAGATAGAAAGAGAAATCCCATTTAAAGCTAGGGTAGACACTATAGAATATTTGAGAGTCTACCTGCCAAAACAAACCTAGGATGTATCTGAATGCAATTACAAAACACTTTTTGCATAAATAAAGTCAGAACTAAGTAAGTGGAAAAACATGAGTTGCTTGTGGATAGGCTGAGCCAATATAATAAAAATGACAATTCTACCTAAACTAATTTACTTAGTCAGTGCCATACCAATCAGACTATCAGATAATTATTTTCTCAAGCTAGAAAAAAATAACATCAAAATTCATCTGGTAGAAGAAAAGGTCCAGAATATCAAGGGAACTAATGAAAAGAAATGCTAGGGAAGGTGGCTGAACCCTATCAGATCTCAAGTTGTATTATAAAGCAGCAATAATCAAAACCACTTGGTACTGGCTAAGACACAGAGGGGTAGACCAGTGGACTAGGTTAGGTATTCAAGACACAGTAGTCAATGAATATAACAATCTACTGTTTGATAAACCCAAGGACCCCAGCTTCTGGGATAAGAATTCACTGTTTGACAAAAATTGCTGGGAAAACTGGATAACAATGTGACACATACTGGGCACACCTGACACTGTGCACAAGAATAAAGTCCAAATGGATACATGATCTAGGTATAAAGATTGATACTATAAACAAATTAGAGGAGCAAGGAATAGTGTAGTTGTCAGATTTATGTAGAACGGAGAAATATATGACCAAACAAGAGATAGAGAACATCATGAAGTGCAAAATGGATAATTTTGATTCCATTAAATTGAAAAGTTTTTATGCAACCAAACCCAATGTAACCAAGATTAGGAGGGAAGCACAAAACTGGGAAAGAATTTTTGCAACTAGTGTCTGTGATAAAGGCCTCATTTCTAAAATATATAGAGACCTGAATCAAATGTACAAGAATACAAGTCATTCCCCAATTGAGAAATGGTCAAATGATATGAACAGGCAGTTTTCAGAGAAGGAAATTAAAGCTATCTATAGTCATATGAAAAAATACTCTAAATCACTATTGATTAGAGAGATGCAAATCAAAACAGCTCTGAGATATCACATCACACTTATCAGATTGGCTAACATGACAAAACAGGAAGATGATAAATGTTGGAGAAGATGTGGGAGAGTTGGAATGCTAATTCATTGTTGGTGAAGCTGTGAGCTGATCCAACCATTCTGGAGAGCAGTTTGGAACTATGCCCAAAGGGCTACAAAAATGTGCATACCCTTTGACCGAGAAATACTGCTTCTAGGTCTGTATCCTCAAGGGGTCATAAAAATGGGAAAGGGTCCTATATGTACAAAAATATTTATAGCAGCTCTCTTTGTCATGCCCAAAAATTGGAAATCAAGGGGATACCTATCAATTGGGGAATGGTTGAATAAATTGTGGTACATGAATGTAATGGAATACTATTGTACTATAAGAAATGATGAACAGGAAGACTTCAGAGACGCCTGGAAAGACTTATATGAACTGATGCTGAGTGAAAGGAGCAGAACCAGGAGAACTTTGTAGACAGCAACAACCACAAGGTGTGAGGAATTTTTCTGGTAGACTTAGTACTTTATTGCAATGTATGGACTTAAAAAATAAAAAAAATTAATTTATGGTGTTTTCTTCAGCAGCACATATACTAAAACTGGAATGATACAGAGATTACCATGGCCCCTGTGCAAGGATGACATGCAAATTCATGAAGCATTCTATATTTTTATTGGTGACAAGGAAGACCAAAACATACAACCAGAAGAAAACAAAGCCAAAGTTCCTGCATCCAAAACCTCTCAGAAAAATATGAAGTGGTCTTAGACTATGGAAAAGCTCAAAAATGATTTTGAAAATCAAGTCAAAGAAGTAGAGGAAAATTGGAAAATGAGAGTGATGCAAAAAAAGTCATGAAAAATGAGTCAACAGCTTGCTAAAGGAACCCCCCCAAAATTCTGAAGAAAATAACATGTTTAAAATTAGATTAACCCAAATGACAAGAGAAGTCCAAAAAGCCAATGATGAGAATGCCTTAAAAAGCAGAATGAATCAAATGGAAAAAGAGGTCCAAAAGGTCAGTGAGGTAAGTAATTCTTTACAAATTAAAATGTAGCAAATGGAAGGTAATGACTTTATGAGAAATCAAGAAATTATAAAACAAAACCAAAAGAATGAAAAAATAGAAGACAATGTGAAATATCTCACTGGAAAAACAACTGACCTGAAAAATGGATTCAGGAGAAATTTAAAAATTATTGTACTACACCTGAAAGCCATGATCAAACAAAAGAGCCTCAACATCAAATCTTCTAAGAAAATATCAAGGAAAACTGTACTGATATTCTAGAATGAGAGGGTAAAATAGAAATGGAAAGAAACCACCACTGACCTCCTGAAAGAGATCCTAAAAGGAAAACTCGTAGGAATATTGTAGCCAAATTCCACAGTTTCTGGGTCAAGTAGAAAATATTACAGGTGGCCAGAAAGAAACAATTCAATTATTTGGGAAACAGAATCAAGATAACACAGTATTTTGCAGCTTCTACACTAAGGAATCGAAGGACCTGGAATATGATATTCCAGAGGTCAAAGGAGATAGGATTAAAACCAAGAATCATCTACCCAGCAAAACTGACTATAATACTTCAGGAGAAAAAATGGAACTTCAATGAAATAGAGGCTTTCAAGCAATCTTATTGAAAAGACCAGAACTAAACAGAAAATTTGACTTTCAAATACAACAACCAAGAGAAACATGAAAAGGTAAACAGGAAAGAGCAACTGTAAAAATCTTATTAAAGTTGAACTGTCTACATTCGGTATAGGTAAGCACCCCAACATCCATGGAGTAGGGGGAGAGCTACTATCACAGGTTCTTAAATCAGCATTTATAAAAGGAAAGGCAGTTGTTGAGGGATCAATCACTTTAATCAGTACAACCTACAGAATAATATAAGCAGAGAGATAAAGACCAAAAGACAGGGTTCTTACTATCTGAATCAAAGCAATATTGCCATACAATTTACATACATTCCTGGATTGAGAGAGCCTTTACATCTGAACAGTCAGGGGTCTGAACGTATAGCCACCCTGCTTGCTGCCACACATTCCTACATGGAAAGATGATATTTGTAACTCATGAGAACTTTCTCAGTAATAGAATAGTTGGAGGGAACATGTATATATATATGTGTGTGTGTGTGTGTGTGTGTATATGTATATGTGTATGTGTGTGTGTGTATATGTATATGTGTATGTGTATGTATATATGTGGGGGGGGGTGTGTGTGTGCATGAGTATATATATATATATATATATATATATATATATAGAGAGAGAGAGAGAGAGAGAGAGAGAGAGAGACAGAGACAGAGACAGAGACAGAGAGAGACAGAGAGAGAGAGAGAAAGACAGACAGAGATAGAGAGAAACAGAGCGGGTGGGCACAGGGTGAGCTGAATATGAAGAGATTATACCTAAAAAAGAAAATTATGGGTTGAGAGGAATATATAAGGGAGAATGTAGTAAATCATCTCACATAAAAGATGAAAGAAAAAACTTTTACAATGTAGGGGAAAAAGGGGAAGGTGAGGGAGAATAAGTGAACCTTCCTTGCATTGGATTTGGCTTCAGGAAGGAATAAAATATACACTTGGGTATGGAGGTTTATCTTACCCTACAGGAAGTCAGGAAGGAAGGGGATAAGAGAGGGAGGAATAATAGAAGGGACAGCAGATTGGGGGAAGGGGTAATCAGAAGCAAACACTTTTGTAGAAGGACAGGTCAAAGAAGAGAACTGAATTAATGGAGGGCAGGACAGGATAGAGGGAAATATAGTTATTCTTTCACAACATCACTGTTATGGAGGTGTTTTGCATGACAACATATGTTATGTTTGTCCTTCTTTGCTGAAGAAGACCATGCTATCAGAGAAATGATGACATGACTTGCACTTGACGTTGTTTATTGAATTGCTTGCCTTCTCAATGAGGGTGGGTGGGGAGGGGGAAGGGAGAGAATGTGGAACTCAAAGCTTTAAAAATGAATATTAGAGGTTGTTTTTATATAATCCATGGGCTGTAGAAATCTATCCTACCCCACATGAAAATAGAAGGGAAAGGGATGGGGGGGGGTGATAGAAGGGAGGGCAGACTGGAGGAAAGGACAATTGGAATACATACTGTCCTGGGGTGGCAATTTGAAATTCAAAATTTTATGGGAGTGAATGTTACAAACTGAAAATAAATTTACATACAAAAAAAAGTTTATGAATCCCAGATTAAGAATACTTGCTCTAGAACTCTCATTTGCTTTCTGGTTCCTTTCTCTAGAACTCATTTAATTTTTAAATACAATTTTAAAACTCTCACTTCACTTCTTTTAAGAATTCTAATTGATCTTTTGGCCAAGTTACATTTTTGTTTGAAGCTTTACTTGTAGATGTGGAACAATTCTCTTCTTCTAGGTTTGTGTCTTGGACATCCTTGAATCCATAATATTACTTTATCATTAGCATCTTAGTTAGCCTACTTATTTTTCCAGCCTTAATTTCTGAATCAAGACTCTGTGTAAGGTCCAACCTTTGTAATTCACTTTGGCAAAGCATGATAGGACCTTATTAGGTTCTGATATATGTTATCTGTAATCCTGCCACTTCTTTCTCCAGTTATTGAGTGTTGTACTCTTCTATGACTTCAGGCCATTGAGCTGTAAACTTTCAGTGCCCTAACTGGTCTTATCTGGGGCATGAAGTGATCATTGCCTTACAGGGGTTTTGTAGACTCCTGATCATATTTTGGGGTATGGATAACCCATCAATGAGATCTCCTCGCTTTTGAAGCTCCAACAGATAGCTGCTGGCCTTAGCCCCTATCGCCATACTAGAAAACTCTGCTGGGTCAGAATGACAGATCTACAGGCTCCCCTGGTCTGTTCTCCCTTTTGAGGTACAAAGCTACAGCCTCCAATTCTGACTCATGAACAGAAAGCTCCTAAGGTTGGTGGCACACAGCTAAAGACTAGCCCTTGTTTACATAGCCTTAGATTTTAAACCTAGTCCATGTGTTGGAAAGGTCCTTCATAAGCCTTATTGGCTTAAGTCCATCCCCAGTACCCATAGGCCTGTGTCCATCTATTCATGCCAACCTGGGCTAGAAACTGGTGTCCTCTATAGTTTCTTCTCAGATTTCTTGATAATCATTGAGTCTAGCACTCTTCCTCGATCTTTTCTGGGGTAATTGTGCAAGAAATCTGGGCTGCACGTTTCCTCTCTTTCTGCCATTTTTGCCTTTCATCATTTGCCTATGTTAATACTTTAAGTGAGGTTTTCTTGGATTCTTGCCCAATCTAACCCCAAAGAGGAAAAAGATGTAATAATCTGTCCGTTGAGGAAGCTCTTTTGATTTCCTGGGGTGAAGAAAGTTCATAATGATAATTTCACATAGTGTTTATAATATGTATTAGTGTTGTTATTTGTAAAGCTGCCAGATCCCTTTTCACCCATCTCCCTTACCACTCTCTTCCAGGAATCGACACCAGAGGCAGTTTTGACTGTTTCATGATTTAGTTAAGCAGTATTTGAATGAATTTGATCTTTTAACTATCATTATAGCTTGTTCTTACTGGTATATTCTGTAGTAGAAAGCATTAAAACAAAAAACCCCACAAATCTTTCTAGAGACAAAAGCCCATGAACAACCCTTGGTTCCCTGCCCCTCCCCCACACAATATGCATGTGTACACTCATACACACACACACACACACACACACACACACAATATAATGGAAGGAAATCCAAATACCATTGCTGTTAAGCTCCCCATCCACTCCTGCTCCCCCTAGGCACCCACTTGGTTTTCATACCAAATAATACATGGTTCAGAACTACTGATTTTCCAACCAGGCTGTCACTCACACACATCACCTTTTGCCATCTACCAGCTTACTTTCCTGCCTACTTTCCTGGCTGTCTTAAATGAAGATGTGGAATTGTCTTTGTGAACATATGTCCTGTGTACCTGTCTGTCCCTTGCCCCACAGCAACTCAATCTTCTGACATTGTTCAGATGAGTATATAATAAAACAATATTTTTGTTATTATTTACATCAGTTGACATTTTCCCATGAAGTATATAACATTTCCTCCATGTCAACAGTTAAGCATGAGTATAAAAGTGTTTGTCACATTTAAAAAAAATATGTTTTGTTTAACTTAATGTGTTGTAGCTTTAAATACATTTAAATTTTCTCCTGTTGATTAGTTGCACTGATTTTAGTGTGGCATATACACTATACATGTTAATAGGTAAAATAAATTAACTGGTTAAAACTCGCAGATCATATACTAAAAAAACCAGTCAAGTCAGCCATTCAGTTTTTTTAAATCATTGAAAAAAATTTCTCACATCTTTTAACAACAGCAGTAACAATGACAACTAACATTTGTATAACATTTATGTGCCAGGTATTGTGTCAAGCATTTTACAATAATTATCTTATTTGATTCTCACTACAGATACTATTATGGCCCCCATTTTACAAATGAGGAAATTGAGACAAACAAAGGTTAAATGTCTACCGCAGGGTCACATAGTTTCTGAGGCTACATTTGAACTCAGGTCTTTCTAACTCCAGGTCCAGCACCCTATTGACAATGCTACCATAATAATAGCTAATAATTATGTAGCACTTTAAAGCTCGTAAAACACTCTACAAATATTACATCATTTTATCCTCACAATAAACCTAGGAGATAGGTGTTCTTATTACCCCCCATTTTGCAAATGAGAAAACTAAGGCAGACTGGTTAAATGATTTGCCCAGGGTTGTGTAATTGAGGTAGCATCTGGATCCCAGGTTCAGTCTTCTGTCTACTACATCACCATTTTATTTGTTTCCATGAGGATAGGGACTTATCCTGTGACTTTTCTGTTTAATGGAATCTTCCAGTCCAGAGGACTTAAAAAGAATATTAATGGAGGGCTGAATCCCTTTGTACCTATCACACTTCGTTTTGTGTTTTTCTAGTGCACTTACTGCATAATATTGTTCTATAAAGAGGTTGGCAAACCTTAAAATCTTGTATAAATGTAAGTTCTTATTATAGTGATTATCATTATCTTTGGTTGTGTCATATCCCTTCACCAGACTATAAGCGCCAGCACAGGAGACACTGTGCCTTGTGGAAACATCCTGTTTCTCTTAGGATCTAGCATCATGGGTTATGTATAGTGGACACAATTAACAGTTATTGGTGTAAGGGTTTGGCTGGCTGTAGGATTCTTCTAAATGACAAATCCAGTATGTCCTATACAAGTCAATAGCCTTGTACTAAGATACGATGGCAAATCCCTAATTGTTGCCCCAATGTGGTCTTTATTCACTTAAGCATATTTTCTCTTGCTCTCTTAGTTCCATAGGTCCATGGTATTTAGAGATGGAAAAGATCTTAAGAAATATCTTATCCAAAACCTTCATTCTATACATAAAGGAAGTGAGTCCAAGAGAAATGCGGTGACTTGTCCAAGGTCACAGAGCTATAAATGAGCAGATCTGGGATTGGAACTTAACTCCTCTGACTTCATTTAGTGAATGTTCTTTGTATTTCACCATACTGTCACCTTTAGGTGGAAGGATTAAAGGGAGAAGGAGAATAGTAGTAGAGGTGGAAGAAAAAAATAAACAATCTAGGGGATGTCCAAGAACATGTAAAAGGAAGCTAATGAATACCACTGGGATATATTCAGAATTTTACTAACCCTAAGGATGAACTGGAATAGTCTTAAAAGTCACCAAGGCAAGGTCAGATTCCTCAGGGCTTGGGGAAAGTTATTGGTCTGCTATTTCTTATTTATATCCTTTGTCATTTATTCATTCATTTGCTAGACATTTATTAAGGACCTACTGTGTGCAGAGCCTTAGAATAAATGCTGAGATACAATAATTAGAGAAAACATGGTTCCTGCCCACATGAAACTTATCATCTATATAATGTCCCTATTATATATATATATATATATAATTATATATATATATATATATATTCAAAAATTAACAGTCTTCCAACTTACTAACCTAATAAGTAAGAGACAATTCAATATTGTGGAAAGAGCATTCAGATTAGTCAGATAATCTGGGTTCACATCTTAACTCTAACTGTTACTTACCATATGAGACCTTTGACAAGTTACTTAACCAATTAAAGCCATTATTTCCTCTTCTATAATACAGGGGCAATAAAACTTGTAGCATCTATTTCACAGGGACAGTCTATGCAAAACTTATAAGGTACAAACATATATGTATGATCCTCGGCAAGATCCATACTTTTGAGCCACACATTATTTTGCATGAGGAAAAGAAACTATATAGACATAGATATATAGATTATATATAGATGTACATACATACATGCTTACTATCTGTGTGACCTAGTCACTTCACCTTTGTCTGCCCCAGTATCCTCATCTGAAAAAAAGGGAATAATAATAGCCTCTAGCACCCAGGGTTGTTGTGAGGATAGAATGTTAGGATATTTGTAAAGTGTTTTTATAAACCTCAAGGCATTGTGTAAATGCTAGCTATTGTTATACATTATATGTATGAATGTGAGAGCTCATCAATATTGTAATCTTTATTATGATTAAGGGATAGAATTAGGGATCCAATTTGGCAGGATTAAGAAGAGAAACTGGTATATTTCTTGTTCCAAAAATGACCCTGCTATATCTCCTTGACCATACAACTTGACATTTGTGTTTTCTGATGGAGATATTCTGGGGCCCTACTAGCCAGAAGGCTATATTTTGAGCACAATTGACTAGGGATTTGAAATTGACAAGGTCAGACCTTGCCCACTCTTCCAAGGGCAGAGCACTCAGGTTATATGGGTAAATACTCTCTTAGTCCCATGATTCATATTGATATTTATTTGATTTATTTATACACAATACACATAATTAATCCTTTCAAGTAAAGAAGACATTAAATTTTTTTTTTAATTTAACTTTTAACATATATTTTCACAACATTTTGGGTTACAAATTTTCTCCCCTTTTATCCTCTCCCGCCCCAGACCCAAGCATTCTAATTGCCGCTGTGATCAATCTGCTCTCTCTTCTATCATCCCTCTCTGCCCTTGTCTGTCTTCTCTTTTGTCCTGTAGGGCCAGATAGCTTTCTATACCCCTTAACCTGTATTTCTTATTTCCTAGTGGTAAGAACATTACAGTTGATCCTAACACTTTGAGTTCCAACTTCTTTAGCTCCCTCCCTCTCCACCCCTTCCCTTTGGAAGGCAAGCAATTCAATATAGGCCAAATCTGTGTAGTTTTGCAAATGATTTCCATACTAGTTGTGTTGTATAGGACTAACTATATTTCCCTCCATCCTATCCTGTCCCCCATTACTTCTATTCTCTTATGATCCTTTCCCTCCCCATGTGTGTCAACCTCGGATTGCATTCTCCTCCCCATGCCCTCCCCTCTATCCTCCCCCTCACCCTGCTTGTGCCCTTGTCCCCCACTCTCCTGTATTGTGAGATAGATTTTCCTATCAAAATGAGTGTGCATTTTATTCTTTCCTTTAGTGGAATGTGATGAGAGTAGACCTCATGTTTTTCTCTCGCCTCCCCTCTTTATCCCACCACTAATGAGTCTTTTGCTTGCCTCTTTTATGAGAGATAATTTGCCCCATTCAATTTCTCCCTTTCTCCTCCCAATATTTCTCTCTCGCTGCTTGATTTCATTTTTTTTTTAAGATATGATCCCATCCTCTTCAATTCACTCTGTGTACTCTGTCTCTATGTATGTGTGCGTGTGTGCATGTACTCCCACCCAGTACCCAGATACTGAAATGTTTCAGGAGTTACAAATATTGATGGACATCCCCTTGACTTCCAGTTTTTGGCAACTACATAGAGTGCTGCTATAAATATTTTTGTACATGTGGGACCCTTTCCCATTTTTATGATCTCTTGGGGATATAGTCCTAGTAGCGATATTGCTGGGTCAAAGGGTATGCACATTTTTGTAGCCCTTTGGGCATAGTTCCAAATTGCTCTCCAGAATGGTTGGATGCGCTCACAGCTCCACCAACAATGAATTAGTGTTCCAACTCTCCCACATCCTCTCCAGCATTTATCATTTTCTTGTTCTGTCATGTTTGCCAATCTTATAGGTGTGATGTGGTACCTCAGAGTTGTTTTGATTTGCATCTCTCTAACCAATAGTGATTTAGAGCATTTTTTCATATGATTATAGATAGCTTTAATTTCTTCCTCTGAAAATTGCCTGTTCATATCCTTTGACCATTTATCAATTGGGGAATGACTGAATAAATTATGGTATATGAATGTAATGGAGTACTATTGTGCCATAAGAAATGATGAACAAGAAGACTTCAGAGAGGCCTGGAAGGACTTATATGACCTGATGCTGAGTGAAAGGAGCAGAACCAGGAGAACTTTATGCACAGCAACAACCACAGTGTGTGAGAGTTTTTTCTGGTAGACTTAGATTTTTGTAATAACACAAGAACTTCTGAAAAAAAAAAAAAAATCCCAATGGTGGACCTCAAGGCAAAAAGCCTTCCACACTCAGAGAGAGAAATATGGAAGTCACTCACATAATGTAGCAGATCATGTTTGTGTATGTGTATCTGTTTGTGTATCATGTTCTGATTTGTTATACGGATTCTTTCATTTATCTTAGTCTGACTACATAGCATGACGATAGTGAAAATATACTCAATAGGAAAGTATATGTAGAATCTATACAGAATTGTATGCAGTCGTGGGGAGGGAGGGAGGTAGTGGAGGGTGGGTGGGGAGGGATAAAATCGCAATTGTATGGCAGTGATTGTTAAACATTAAAAAAATAAAAAAATTAATAAAAAAAAAAAAAAAAAAAAAAAAAAAAAGAGTTACAAATATTGTCTTTCCATGTAGGAATGTAAACAGTTCAACTTTAGTAAGTCCCTTATGACTTCTCTTTGCTGTTCACCTTTTCATGGTTCTCTTCATTCTTGTGTTTGAAAGTCAAATTTTCTTTTCAGCTCTGGTCTTTTCATCAAGAAAATTTGAAAATCCTCTATTTCGTTGAAAGACCATTTTTTTCTCCTGAAGTATTATACTCAGTTTTGCTGGGTAGGTGATTCTTGGTTTTAGTCCTAGTTCCTTTGACTTCTGGAATATCCTATTCCATGCCCTTCGATCCCTTAATGTAGAGGCTGCTAGATCTTGTGTTATCCTGATTGTATTTCCACAATACTTGAATTGTTTCTTTCTAGCTGCTTGCAATATTTTCTCCTTCACCTGAGAATTCTGGAATTTGGCCACAATGTTCTTAGGAGTTTCTCTTTTTGGATCTCTTTCAGGCGGTGTTCTGCGGATTCCTTGAATATTAATTTTGCCCTCTGGTTCTAGAATCTCAGGACAGTTTTCCTTGATAATTTCATGGAAGATGATGTCTAGGCTCTTCTTTTGATCATGGTTTTCAGGTAGTCCCAAAATTTTTACATTGTCTCTCCTGAATCTATTTTCCAGGTCAGTTGTTTTTCCAATGAGATATTTCACATTATCTTCCATTTTTCCATTCTTCTGGCTTTGTTCTGTGATTTCTTGCTTTCTCATAAAGTCCTTAGCCTCCATCTGTGCCATTCTAATTTTGAAAGAACTATTTTCTTCAGTGAGCTTTTGAATCTCCTTTTCCATTTGGCTAATTCTGCTTTTGAAAGCATTCTTCTCCTCATTGGCTTTTTGAACCTCTTTTGCCAATTGAGTTAGGCTACTTTTCAAGGTCTTATTTTCTTCAGCATTTTTTTGGGTCTCCTTTAGCAGGGAGCTGATCTGCTGTTCATGCTTTGACTTCATGTCTCTCATTTCTCTTCCCAGCTTTTCCTCCACCTCTCTAACTTGATTTTCAAAATTCTTTTTGAGCTCTTCCATGGCCTGAGCCCATTGGGTGGGCTGGGACACAGAAGCCTTGATTTCTGTGTCTTTGCCTGATGGTAAGCATTGTTCTTCCTCATCAGAAAGGAAGGGAGGAAATGCCTGTTCACCAAGAAAGTAGCCTTCTATAGTCTTATTTCTTTTCCCTTTTCTGGGCATTTTCCCAGCCAGTGACTTGACCTCTGAATATTCTCCTCACACCTACCTCGCCTCCTGATCGTCCCAGCCAGCGTTTGGGGTCTGAGATTCAAATGCTGCTTCCAGCCTTAGGGCTTTTGGCAGGGACAGGGCTGCTATTCAGTGTGAGATTAAGTTCAGGTGGTCAGGTCAGGGCAAGGCCGCCTCTCAGGCTCAGTTCCCTCAGGAGGTTTATGCACAGACCTTCCACAATGGATCCAGGCTCCTGCCCCCTTGGGGAGCCCTGGTCTGCAGCCGCCTCTCAGGGGGGCCTGAGTTATGGGGGCACCCCACTCCCCTCTCGACCCGCCAAAGAAACTCTCTCACCAACCCCCGTCACCTGTGGGTGGACGGACTTGTGTGGCCACTGGAGATCCTGTCCCTGAAGCCTGCTCGGGTCTGTTTCTCTTGGTGCTGTGGCCACAGCAGGTCTGGGCTGGGCTGGGCTCCGCGTCTGCAGCGCGACGGACCTTTTGCGAGAGGTTTGCAGGTCCCTCTGTCGGTGGAGGGACCCGCGTGGCCGCTGGAGATCCCGTCCTTGAAGCCCGCTCGAATCTTTTCCTCTCAGTGCTGCGACCATGGCAGGGCTGTACTCAGCTCCCAGTCCCAGTGCCCAGTCCGCAGCGCGAAGGACCCCCCGCGAGAGGTCCGCATGTCTCTCCGGAACAGAAATCTCCCTCGCTCCAATATTCCGTGGCCTCTGGGTGCAGAATTCACCGTGAGTTGCTCCCCTGTAGCTGATCTGTGGGTTGTGGGAGAAGACATTAAATTGCTTAAATCTTTAGGAAAAGAGTCATGTCTGCTGTCTCATACTGTTACCCAGCACCTGTTTGGAAATACCAGGACATATGAAAAGGGGTGAAAAGTCTAATTCACTGTTGGTGGAGTTGTGATCTTGTCCAACCATTCTTGAGAACAATTTGGAACTACACCCAAAGGGCTACTAAACTGGGCAAATTTTTTCACCCAATAATACCACTATTAAGTCTGCATTCTAAGAAGAGCAAAAAACGTGTGTGTGTGTGTGTGGGGGGGGTGAATGATGTATTTGTACAAAAATATTTGTAACAACATTTTTTGGTTGTGACAAAGAATTAGAAATTGAGAAAATGCCCAACAGTTGGGGAATGACTGAACAAGTGGTGGCATATGATTGTGATGGAATACTATTGTGTTATAAGAAATGATGAGCAGGATGGTTTCAGAAAAACCTGGGAAGAATTATGTGAATTGATACAGAGTGAAGTGAACAGAACCAGGAGAACATTGTATACAATGACAGCAATATTGAAAGGATGATAAACTGTGAAAGATTTAGCTGCTCTGACTGACAATGATCCAAATTCCAATGATGAAAAATACTATCCACCTGCTGAGACAGAATTAATGAACTCTGAATTCAGATGGAAGCATGCTTTTTAAATTTTATCTTTCTCGAGGTTTTTTTGTATGTGTTTCCTTTTGCAACATGGCTAATACAAAAAATGTTTTGTATAACTTGACATGTATGATTAATATTATATTACTTGTTTTCTTAAGGAGTGGGAGGGAGCAAGAGAATTTGGAACTCTAAATTGTAAAAAATGAACAGTTTTTGTTTTGGGTTTTTTTTAGGGAGCAAAGATTTTATTTTAATAAGTTATAAGATACAACTTTACAGTCCTGCATTTCAATGCCAACTCTTCCATTTGCTAGTTTACAAAGTTGTGAGCATTTCACACTAAGGCATGGTACATAGGTAAAGCAATGTGGGTACCCCAGTCTCCCTCAGACTGGGCTTTTACCTACACCCACTTTCCCAGTCAGTTAACCCTGGTGATTAGAGAGCCTTGGCCAGCGCTCATGCCACGGAGCCTGTCCTACATGAATATTTTCTTCTAAGAGCTTTTGAGCCAATCAATTGAATGAAATTCACCAGAAAGTTTTCTTAGAAAAACATGAATAGACTTGCATGAAATAATGAAGAGTAAAATGAACTGAACCAAGAGAACGATGTATACAGTAACAACAATATTGTTTTGAAAACAACTTTGAGCGAATAAGTCATTTTGACTGTTACAAATACCCAAAGGACACATGAAGGAAAACCTATCTGCATCCAGGGAAAGAACTGATAACTAGAAATATGTATAGAATGATTATGATTTTACATATATAAATATATGTATACATATATCTGTGTCTAATGGTAGCTATCTCTAGGGTGGGGGAGGGGTAAAAAGGAAAAAAGAAATTTATGCGATAATATTATATGTTTAAAAGAAATAACAAGCTGTAATAATAGATTTGCAGTTTCATGTGTGATCATTTTTAAAAAATCATACTAATACGGAAATGCTTATTTTATTCCATAGATTAAAAATAAAATAAATAAAACTAAAAAAATGGTTTTTGGCATGTGATTAGGAAATTTGTAACAAAATAAAGAAAATACATTTTAAAAAGACATTTCAAATCACAAATATTAAAATAACAGTAATTTTATGAGAATAAACTGTTTAATTTTGTCACACATTAAAAAAGAGAGAGAGTGAAAAACTCTCAGCAGACCAAGTTAGCTTTGACTGTTTGTAGACTGGTAGAGAAACTAAAACAGTTTTAGAAGTGTGAGGGGGATCAGTTTGCTAAGAGGCTGCTAATTTGTGAGCACCAAAAATTAGAGCATGTGTCATATACCCTGAGCCAGTGATGCTTAGCCTGGCCTAAAAGTAGGTATATGTGAAGGCAATCATTTTTAAATCTTAGCCATTACCTCATGCATTGCCAGCTTCGTTGATAGCAACCTGTCTCCCTGCCAAACAAACAACCAAAGAGCATAAACAAAAATTGATCATTCTTGTTTTTTATAGTTGAGAAATCTGCACCACCAAATCTAATAATAAACCCTAAGCCTTAAATTTCATCTATTTTTAAAAAATCTAATAATGTCAGGAGTTATTCTTCTGAGAAGCCCTATAAACCTAAGCAGAGCTTTTTTAGCTTTTCACATCCAGTTTGCAGAGAGATTTCAACATGATTATAGCTAGTAATAGTCAGTGAGTGACACAAAGGATTACCCCTGTAATCAGAAAATATGTGCTCCAAGTGTTACATATTCTTTAGGAGATACTCTATCCATTAGTTATGTCTGATACCAGGAGCTGATGAAAGGACATGTAAAGATTCCAGCTCCTTCCCCTCTAGCATACTGGGCATAAGGGCTCTTATCACTCACTCTTCCGCATCTTTCCACTAAGTGAGTGTGGTGGGGGTGAGGGAAGAAGGGAGCATTTGTTAAGCACCTACTAGGTTCCAGGCATTATGCTAAGAACTTTACAAATATTATCTCACTTGATTTTCATAACAACCCTGGGAAGTAGGTGCTATTATTATCCCCATTTTGTAGTTGAGGAAACTGAGGCAAGTAGAAGTTAAGTGACTTGTTAGGACCTTCCACTCTTCATGTACTTTCTTCCATTCTTATCCATCATTGCAATGACAATTGTGGCTGGCACAAACATAGAAGTGGTGTGAAATGGGGACAGAGTGCTCATTCTCAAAAGTAATGATTCCTCTTATAGCACCTGTTGGGGGTATAAACATGGCAACTGGCCCATGTGCCAGAAACTTTGCCCCCCTCCCCATCTTTGGTGTGCCTTCTGCAGATTGGTAGTCTATGACCCACACTCCCAATTTTCAGATGTCACCCAATAAAAGAGGAACTATGATTATACAGTATAGTATTTTAGTGTTATGCCATGTCAACTACTTCAAGTACTTTTGCCATTAGGCTATGAACTTTTTACTGGTCACCATTTGCCTAGTTTGTTTGAAAGTGAGACTTCATATCTAACATCATGCGATCAACTGAGATTATAATTCTGAGGATGTTATTATATTTTGCAATTGATTGATATTACAAATCAGAGGACGTTATTACATTTCCATAATGTGATAGTGTATTACTAGCTTTATAACATAAATTCATGTAACTCTGGACTCAAATGACTACAATGTTCATTTTACGTGTATTTACATTAAACCCCAGTTGCTAAATTAGCTAGATAGTTTTCACTAGAAACATGTAATCCAACAAATATTTAAGCATCTAGTATGTGCTCAGCACTGCTCTGGGCTAGGGAAGACACAGAGTTTAGATGAGACATGGATTCTATCCTCCTGAAGTTTACAGCTTGCAAGAATGTTCATCACAGGAGCTGCATGTGGACTCTGCAGTGCTGAGGGGACCAGATTAAAATGTAATCAGGAAACATTTAACAAATTAAATAAAAATACAACACAACTCAGTTATTGGACAATTAGAAACCAGACAATGCTGGCCTCTGTCACAACTTTTGGTGGCTGTACAGAGATTAAGGATTTTACAACAGAAAAAAGAATCAAAGAATTATTTGTTGTACTGGGATGCCATAGCTTGAAGAACTTCTATTGCAGTTAGGCATAGCAATGTTGAAATATCCTTATTTAAAATTCTATAAGCTTTCATATAAGGCAGCCTGATGGTGCAACAAGCAGAATACTAGACTTGGAGTCTGGACGACCTGAATCTAAATTCCATTTTAGATACTTTCATACCATTGTGTTCCTGGGCAAGTCATTTAACCTCAGTTCCCTCATCTGTAAAATGAGATTAATAATGACACATGTTGTTGTGAAAAATCAAACAAGATAGTATATGTAAAGTGCATCACTGAACGTAAACATTATGTATTTATATCATCAAGAAAGCAAGACATCATAGATCGATGTCCTTGGTTCAAATCAGAGTTACACAAGCTGAGTGACTTTGGACAAACTGCTAAACTTCTATGTGTCTAAGATGTATCTACTTACTTACTATGTCATGGGTTGCAATCTACCTTTTACAAGGGTGTTTCCGTGCTGAGAGTTCCATGTGCTAATGAAATCACAGAACCTTTAATTATTGGTATAGTATATCACTGAGTGCTAGAGTGATTTGAAACTGTTAAGGGGTGTGAGATCAGTTTTTCATCAAGATAAGAGGGTTTTTGCTGGAGAGATTTAATGAACTGATGCAGAGTGAAGTGAGCAGAACTAGAACATTGTACACAGTAACAGCAATATTGTACAACAAACAGCTGTGAATGACTTAGCTATTCTCAGAGATACAATGATCTAAGACAATTCCAAAGGATTCATGATGAAAATTGCTATCTGCCTCCAGAGAAAGAACTGATGGCATCTGAATACAGACTGAAGCATACTATTTTTCCCTTTCTTTTTCTTTCTTTTTTTAGTTCAAGTTTTCTTCCACAAAATGACTAATATGGAAATATGTTTGATATGATTGAACATGTATAACCTATATCAGATTGCTGACTGTCTCAAGGAGGTAAAGAGGGGAGGGAGAAAGGGATAGAATTTGAGACTTAGAAAAAGAATGTTAAAATTGTTTTTATATTTAATTGGGGGAAAATAAAATATTATTTTAAAAAGTGTTTTTTCAAAACTCAAATATTATATAAATATGAAAAATGACTTTAAAAATGAGAGAGTTTTTGAATACAAGGGAAAAATCAGGTTATGCAGCCTTCTAAGGTGTACCAGTGTTATGTTGGCTTCTTCCTCTATATTTGGGGAACATAATTTGACCCATGGCATATATGACCCATAGAATCATGACTTGAGTACAATGAGAGATTACTCCATTTAAAACATTGCCATTTCTCCTTCAATTTATGAGGTCTCATCTTCTCTGAAGTGCTTAATGACAGTATTCATGGTGCATGCCTTATTTGACTTGTCCATAATCGCTAGTTTCCTACTATTGCCAGTATCATGTATGAATGCTTGCTTTGGACTAAAATGTCAATGTGGTGACACTGGTGTCATTAATGGCCTGCCTTAACTGGGCTGACATTTCAAAGCCCACACAGGGGAGCACTATTCTCTGTCCAAGAATCTTTTAGTAAATCTGAATGGATCATATAAATGCAGCCATGTTTTTATTTTTAAAAAGGGGGTGAGTCATACATTATGCTGAGAAGCAAATCTGAATTCTTAGATGGTGTTACTTTACAGAGGCAAATTTTTAAAAAGAGACTCAGCCTCTCCCCAAACCTCTGGTTGGCTCCTATTCCCTACCCACAAAGAAACCCGAGGACCCACCAAGTGACAAGAAGTAGCATGGTAGGTATGTTGTAGCAGTACTAATGTCCCCAGGCCAAAATGCTCAAAAATGTGTTTGTCTCTTAGGGGATGAGTTGATTTAACATGTTGGTTACAGAACAGATTTTAACTGGACAGACAGATGAAACTAGTTTTTATGTGGTTTACTGGCAGTAACCACAGAAACCAAGCACTCCTAGCTCTCATTCATCAGTTCTGATTATTTTAGCCCAGTTCGGTCTCAAACTCTTCCTTGTGTCCTGCAGGCATCTCCTTAGATCTGGTTGTATCACGCTCCACAAATACATTGCTAACATTTAAATGCATCTGTTGCAGAGACAGAACCACAGAGGACACTAGGGAAATTTCGGACCACATTTCAGTACTGCGCTTATAAAAGTGCCACACCATCTGTATGAGTTTAGCTTACATGCCTCACTACAGTCTAGGTGGGGAGTGGGAAAGATGGAGAAGGAGTTTCTTTTTAAAGATGGAAAGGGAGAGGATGGAAAGAAAAGAAAAAACACTGCATAGCAGTTAGATGGAAAATTCAGGTGCTTTTATCAGGATGTGCTCATGTCTGTCATCTGGGTTTGTCAGAAGTCTACAGAACTGACCGCTCACTGTGGGGTTTAGTTTGTGATGTTCTAGTTTCCTGACTCTGTGCCCTCAGATTCCTTCCCTTAGGGCCTACACCCTACGCATTAAAAATCCTGGATGCTTTATTGCTGTGGACTTTGTTACACACACACACACACACACACACACACACACACACACACACACACACACACACACACACACAGTCTGAGCCTCCCACTGTTAGCTCCCCACTGCTGTCCTGAAGGCTCTGTCAGGCTTCTGCATCCTGTCATTTCCCCTCTGCCAACCGATTATTTTCTGATAGGCACTTTACATTTCTATAACTAGAGATAAGAAGGGAAGTTTCTTCAGCATCCCTTTAATAGATGATCACTTTCATTGTCTAACAAGCTTTTCATTGTGTGTGATTTTCATTTCTCTCCATGGTTCAGGGCACGTTGAAAAAATTCTATTCAGCACTTTCCCCCTCATAATTCAAGAAAAAAGAGTCACTCAGTATAATAAGGATAATTAGCTCTGACTGAAAATAATAAGCCTGGCACCACATATCCCCCACTACTGCACACAGTATCCATAGATTGTATTGTGTACTCTCCGTCTAGGCTAATTACTGCTCCTGTAATTACTAACCTGTTGAGAGAACAAAGGAAAATGCATCTAACTATGTACTTAAATAAATACACTGTTTCTTCCAATATCATCTCAATAAACTCTGGGAGCAGAAACTGTCCTTACAATCCTAAAGTTAAAGACTGTTGCTGTTTGTCTTTAAAAATCCAATTTGCTATTCTAAGACTAGGATACTTTATTGGTTTTTAATTTTTATTTTGAGGTATACGTGACTGGAGGGCAGTATGCCTTGAGATGTATCTTGAAAAGGGAAGACTGTTACAAGTGACCAGCCTATTCAGACCTGATGAAACTCAGCTTTGATGTAACACTTTCTCTTTTCATTCATTAAATTGCTACTTCAGGCAAGGGGTGGCAACCAATCCTGGGGAAATGATCGGGTGCTGCCTTAAATGAGCCTTAATCCATCCCAGCAGCCCACACTTCTCTTCTCCTTCCGAGGAAACTTGCTGCTGATCATGACAAATTAAGATGGAGAAACAATCAAATGTAGTTTTCTGTTTTCTAGAGGCGATGCATGCTGGGAAGTATTAAAAGGACTGTTTCTAATTTTTAGCCACTTCATTCTTTATTTAGTGCCCTGTCTTTCCTGCTCCCATGTTCCCATTTTGCTTCCCCATGACCTTTTTTTTCCTTGTCTATATGCTCTGGGCTTGATCTACCAGGAAATAGCTATTGCCTTTGGCACCATCAACTACCCAGAAGGTTACAGACTTTGGCTTTCGGAGATGCAGAAGCCTGCTGTGGCAATACAACACACTCTTTCTAAACCAAACTCGAGGATTCCAGAAATAGGTTTATGCAGTGTAGAACATGTCTTTGACAGGCAGACATACCTCCTTTAGTGGGTTACTCAGAAAAGATGTTTTCCCTCTCTACCCTCTTGTTTATAGGGATCACAACAAATTAAAGGTGAGAAACTGAAGAGATGGTTTGCATGGATGAACTAACCTTGCCACCTTTATATAAACTGCTTGAGGCCTATATGGATCTTGTTCAGAGATTTATGAGCTTAGTACATTTATCTGGCTGGCTAGATCTTGGAGTTCTCACTGGCCTAGTTGTAGACCTTTCTGGTATGATTTTTGTGCCAGAATCCAACTGGTAACCATATTTTTGTTAGACCTTTTTTACCAAACCACACTTTAGGATTACTTTGACAAAGAAAGTATTGTCCAAATATCCAAGTAATCTTCAGCTTGTTTGAAATTTTATTAGTCAGCACACCAAACTGACAATTCATAGCAAATACGTGCTAGGTGGCGGAGTGGCTAGAATACTGGGACTGGAGTGAGGAAGGCCTAGGTTCAAATTTGGCTTCAGACACTAGGTGTGTGACCCAGTGCAAGTCGCTTAACTCTGTTTGTTTCAGTTTCCTCATCTGTAAAAATGAGCTAAAGAAGGAAATGGCAAATCACTTCAGCATCGTTGCCAAGAAAACCCCCAAAAGGGGTCATGAAGAGTCAGACATGACTGAAAAATGACTCAATAACAATTCTGTTCCCTTCATTAGGAGTTACTCAAAAACTCGGAGGAGACATAGACTAAGCTGTTTGAGCTGTCTCAAACTAGCATACAGTTTATTTTGGCTATAAAACTTGTTATTTTTTGTTTTAAAACTTGTTTATTAACTATTATTATTATTAATTACTTTATATTATTTAATTATTAATCATAATAGTATTGTGTATTAATATAGTATTAATATTTAATAAATTTACTGTTAATTATTATTAAATTTATTAGTTATGTTATTAATTATTAATTACAATAATTTTATGATCTATTAATTATTTTAATATTCAATGAATAAATTTATTATTTATTATTAATTATTTTATTAATCATCATTTATTAATTATTGTTAATTATTTTATTAAATATTATTAATTGCTTTATATTATTTAATTTATATATGATTTATTAATTATTTTAATATTTAATACATAAATTTATTATTTATTTATTATTATTAATTATTTTGGCTATAAAACTTGTTCTTATTACATTAAAAAGGAGTAACTTAAAGAAACAAAGTAGAAAAAATCATTTTAAAGATACTTCTTGTAAGTCTGACATCCAAAATGTATAAGGAACTGATACAAATTTATCAGCATAAAAAGTCATTCTCAAACTGTTAAGTAGCAAGAATATAAGAAAAGGGAATCTTGAAAGAAAGATACAGATGCTCCAATAATCACATGAATACACATTAAAACAACTCTGAAATTTCCCCCTGCCTTCATCAAATTGGAAAAGATAATAAAAAATGCTGAAATTCCATGCTGGTATGTCTCTGGCAAAACAGGTACACTCTTGTTGGAACTGTGAGTGAATTATTCTTTTTGTAAAGCAAAATGCAATTACATAATAAAATTTACAAAAAAAATTCCTCTAATTTCAGTAGCCCTACCCCTTAGACTACACCCAAAAGAGATTATTGACAGACGATAAAAGAGACCTAGTTGTATATTCTGAGGAACTTACTTTTAATAGCAAAATCTAGAGGTAAACTAGGAATTCCACAAATGGGGAATGACTGTGTATTGTCCTGGCTAGGAACTCAAACAACAGAGACATTACTTCAAACTCACTTGATCTAGCTGCAGTTTAGTTTTGTTTTGCAAAGCAAGCTAATCTCTAGTGGATATACCCACTCATATGTAGAAGATAAACAGAGACATACATACCACCTAATGGTCAAGTGCTGATTTAGGAAAATGAAGCTACACACTTAATTGCTCTCAGGAAGTAAGATATACCAAGAACCATCATGACCCTGTAGGTGGGAGCTCAACCAGAGATTGATTGGCACATAGTACTGTACAAGAAATCAGAATATAAAAGTGAAATAGCAATGGGGGGTGAAGTGCTGACTGTCAATCATTTTTGTCTTGATTGTAAGTAGAACCTAGACTCTTTATACATATTGCATTTGAAAAGATTGTGAAAAGAAAAACAATATTTGCATTACTAGATTAGAATAAATATATCTTTTGAGGTGAGCATTGGCAACCAATGGAAGTTTAAGATATCCATAATTTAGTCAGTTATCCAACAAGCATTGTTAAGTACCTACTCTGTGCCAGGCACTGTAGGAATACTGAAAGAGGCAAATGACTTTCCCTGCCCTCCAAGAAGCTTACAGTCTAATGGGGGAGAGAACAAGGAAATATGTTCAAACAAACTATATACCAGATAAATAGGAATAAGAAAGAGAAGGTATTATAATTAAGAAGGGTTAGGAAAGGCTTCAGGTAGAAGATGGAATTTTAGTTGAAACTTAAAGGAAATTAGGGAAAACAGTAGGTAGACTTGAAGAGGGAGAACATTCCAGGCATATGGGACAGCCAGAGAAAATATCTCTGGCCAAGAGATGAAATGTCTTGTTCCTAGAATAGCTACAGCCAGTGTTACTGGAGTAAAGAGCATTTCTTGGGGAGAAAAATGTAGGAAGACTGGAAAGGTTGGGGTGGGGAAAAGTTATGAAGGTGTTTGAATGCCAACCAAAGCACTTTGCATTTGACCTTTGAGGTAATAAGAAGACACTGGAGTTTATTTAGTGGGGAGGGAGTGACATGATCAGACCAACTCTTTAGGAAAATCACTTTAGCAGCTGAATGGAGGATGGATTGGAGTGGGGAGAGACTTGAGGCAGAGAGACCTATCAGAAAGCTATTGCAGTAATCAAGTTGTGAGGAGATGAGTGACTGCATTAGAGCAGTGCCAGTTGCAAAGTAGAGAAGGAGGCTTATTTGAGAGGTGTTGCAAAGGTGAAATCAACAGACCTTAGCAGCAGATTGGATATGGGGGTGAGAGAGAGTGAGGAGCCCAAGATGACCACTAGCTTGTGAGCCTGAGGAATTGAGAGGTGTTGCTCTCTACAATATAGGGAAGGTGGTGGGGGAAGGTTTGGGGGGGGAGAAATAATTTGGATATGTTGAGTTTAAGATGTTTACTCAATGTTCAGTTTGAAATGTCTGAAAGGTAGTTGGAGATTTGAGATTAGAGGAGAACAGAGAGGTAGATGTGAGAATCATCAGCATAGAGATGGTCATTAAACCCAAAGGAGCTGATGAGATCACCAAGAGAAGTAATAATAGAGGGAGAAGAGAAGAGGGCCCAGGACAGAATCCTGTGGGACACTTGTAGTTAAAGAGTGTGAGCTGGATAAATATCCAGCAAAGAAGACTGAGAAGGAGCGGTCAGTTAGATAAGGGGAGAACCAGAAAAGAGTAGTATCCCCAAAACCTAGAGTGAAAAGAATATCAAGTAGGAGATAGTGATGAACAGTGCCAAAGACTGCAGAGAGGTCACAGAGAGTGAGAACAGAGACAAGATCATTGAATCTGGCAATTAAGAGGCACTGAGGATATCAATACCAACAGGAATAAAAGAAAGAGAATTTTTTGTTTTTTTGGGGGGGGTTATATTTTAATGGGCAAGATAATATATAAAAGGGGAGCTAAAAGCAGAGAAAGGAGAGAAGGTACCCCCTTTAGGGACATAGCAGTCAAACCCAGATAATGCAGGATGGCTGGTCTAGGCTCATTCCACAAAATAAAGGTTATGAGAAAAATTCACCAATAAGAGGAGGGACTCATAAGAACAGGGTCAGACAGCAGCTGAGACGTGGTATCTAAGTCCTGAGAGTCAAGGATAGGTGGTCAGGACTCTTCCTCAAAATGGAGATTCTTGGAATAACTCACTAAAAGGAGAGAAGGAGCCTTCTGGGACAGTCAGGAAGCAGCTAAAGCATGGTGGCATGGCTTATTCCATTCCCTTTACTTTTCTCCAGCAGAGTATCCCTACTCTTGTTCTTTCCCTATATGTCTCCACCTTTTTGAATCTCTCTTTTTCTCCTGACTCATTTCCTATGTCCCACAAACATGCCCAAATCTCCTCCATTTTAAAAAATCTATCTTTTGAGATTACAAGGTCCTGGTAGCCCTGCTAGGTTCTTATCTCTCTCTTTTCTAAATTACACTACTTGAAAAAAACATCTACACTCAGTGCCTCCACTTTCTCACTCTCTTCCAAACTCTCCATATTTTGCCATTATTGAACTGAAACTGCTCTGGACAACTGTAATCTCTTAACTGTCAAATCTAACATGCTCTTCTCATTCCTCATCCTTCTCTACCTCCTTTCAGCATTTGATTGTGGTGTTGTTGGTTTTTTCAACCATTAAGAGATAATTGTCCTAGGTCAAGGGTGAGGAATCTGCAGTCTCAAGGCTTCTAAGCCCTTGGGAGCAGCCTTTTGACTGAGTCCAAGTTTTACAGAACAAATCCTTTTATTAAGGAGATGTGTTTTGTGAAGTTTGGATTTGGTGAAAGGGACACGTTTGAGGATATAGAGGGCCTTGAGGCCACAGCTTCCCCACCCCTGTCCTAGGCCAAGCAGAGAACTCTGGCAACACAAGTAAGCCTTGTAGAGAGATGAGAATTCCTATCTTATGTCCAGGAGTCAGAAACTGCAGAAGTCACAGCTGAGCAGCAGTAAGGCACTGAATCACAATGGGAAAGAGCAAATCTGACCTTACTCTAGTACAGGTTTATTTGGACTATGGAAATTGAGGGGTTTTTTTGTTTGTTTGTTTTGGAGGGAGAAGATTGGAGTGGGCTGGGGAGTGGGGAGAGACGGAGCCAGGAATCTCAATTCTAGGTAGTGCTATAAATATGGAGCACCAGTATAGATCACTAGGAAAGGAAGGGTTTATTTTGAGGGAAATTTCTGTGGGCTCAGATATAAATACATTCTATATTGTTCATCATGCCTAATAAACGTCTGTATTCCATGCCTTGTTGCCTTGGTGTTCACATGAGACTTAAAGGCCAACTTGGACTTAAGCCAAATTCTGATGTTCTCAGGGGAAATCTTTGGTGTCCATGAAAGCCAGAGCGACTTATCAGGGACTTCTGGACACTGTGAACTCAGAGCTTCAGTCATGAGCTAAGGGTTACACAAAGAAGGCAAATTAGTTTTACTCCAGTAGAAATTATATCAAAACAGAATCATAACTGGTGGAAGTAGATATGAGAGTGGTGTCTATGTGCATAAAATACATTATTCTTGATAGCAATAACAACGATAATTAAGTATCGATGTACTAGCTATTATGGGCTGAGTACTTTACAAAATCTCATTTGATCTCACAATAACCCTGGGATGTAAACGCTATTACATTGCGAGCTACTTGTGAGCAGGGCTTATCTTTTGTCTCTTCTCGTATCCTAAGTGCTTAAGTACTTGATAAACATATGCTGTATTCTATGATCGTTGCTTTCTTAGTTAAATGCTCAGAAATTTTCTTCTATAATCAAGTTTCAGAATTTTGTTGGAGATGAAAGTTAAGTTCACAGGTTTGCAAATTCTGTCCTCATAAAGTTCCTGAAAACTGGGACAATATTTGATTGTGTTTCTTCAGTCCTGTGATTTCTTTCCTATTCAACAAGATCTTTCAAAGATTACTGAAAGTCACTCAACAGCCCCTTTTGCCAGTTCTTTCAGAACCCTCAAATGTAATTCATTCAAGATTGGTCATCTTAATTCAGTGAGAGCAGTTAAGTACTCTTATCATCTCCTTATTCATCAAGGGTTTCAAGTCTGTTAACGATTTTGCTTCGGTCTTCCCAGTCCAAATATCATTTGCCTTGGAAAAAAATAGAAATAAAATGAAAATTATGCTTAACCTTCTTACTATTGTCCATTATCTTGAACATGCAATCAATAGCCCTATCTTTTCTCTAATTCTCCTCTTCCTCACTACATAGGAGAAAAGCAAACATTTTTCTCAGCTTTCATTCAGCTCATTCTATGTTTTTAGTTCTGATGGTATTCTGACAGGACTGTTATTCTGTATGGTCAAGACTGTTTTATATGAATCCCTTCATTACTGTCCCTTGATTTCATCCTCTGTGCAGAAAGTTTTTAAAATTAAGGTGGTTAATGAGTTCGCTTTGTAGCCACCTCAGTCTTTGCAGAAAGTTGCCTCTCTTTCTCTTGTTCAGGATAATTTCTGCTAATGTTCAGAATTTTATTTTTGAGAGCTTCCCATCTTTCTTGGGACAATCTCTTTTGCAAAATATTCGGCCATTTTATCCTACTTGTCCATTCCATGAACCTTTTGAAATCTACCTTCCCAAATGTAGGTTGCATTTCAGTCTATGCTGGGCTTTCCTCTTCTTCTCTTTCATAAACACTGCAATGGAGTGGTCACTTGCCTCCAAAGTTCCCATGATTACTACTTATGCCTTGTTGATTGGTATTGGTTCCAGAATAGTATTTCGCCCCTGTAACTTTTGAAAAGATAAAATTATAATTAAGGCAAGTTGCATGTGCTTTAGTTATCTTCTTTTGTTGCAAAAAGACAGAGTGAGAGACAAAAGAACAGAGAGAAAGACAGCAAGGGTGTTGAGAGAGAGAGAGAGAGAGATCCATTAGATATCCAGATAATTGAATTCCCCATTACTCCAATAGCATGTCTCAGTCTCTGTGTCAGGCTTTGGCATTCTTTGCTAAATTTACTAGATTTAGCTAAAAACTTAAAGACTGTACTATCACTGTAGGGTGTGCTCTGTTGTGTTAGAGAACCCTGTACTTGGTGACATAAGTATGAAAGATGCTACAACCTATGTGATAACTGGGCAGATAAAGAACACAGGTTCTGATTCAGGCTGACTTTTGGAAGCACATTATTTCCCTTATCTGGGTTGAGGTTATCCTCCACTCAAGTACCTTCTTATGGAGGAGGAAAATTAGAGTAAGAGAAGAAAATCCATCATGATAGATCTTAAATGAGGCATGTAATTGAGCCCTGTTATTTTACTGATGAAGAAATTGAGATTCAGAGAGAATGGAATGACTTGACCCAATATCTTTATGCTGCTTTTCCTTGACTTAGATACTTAGACAAGTATATTAAAAGTTTTCAAATCAGAGGACCTGGATTAAAATAAAATTTTCTTTTATTTTTTTAAATTTAAATTTAATTTAAAAAAATAAAATAAAATAAAAAAATTATGCCACTTAATACCTGTGTGACTTTAAGAATTAGACTTTAGAATCCTCACTGTCTCTCATTCCCCATATCCAATTGTTACCAAGCCTTGTTGATTTTTACATTAATAACAACTTTTGAATATACCTCCAGTATATTGTGGAATATACACTCCAGTGGCTCCCTATCACCTACACAATCAAATATAAAATCATCTGGTGTCTAAAACCTTTAATAACCTGTCCCCCTCCCCCTCTCCACCTTTCTAGTCTTACATCTTATACACTCCTCTTTCTCCTCTACTCAAACCCCATGTACACTGTAATCCAGTGATACTGTCCTCCTTGCTGAATAAGACACTCCATCTCCCAGCTCTGGATACGTTCATTGGCTGTGTTTCATGACTGGAATACTCTCCTTCATCTCTGCCTATTGGCTTCTTTCATTTCCTAGGTAAAATTCTAATTTCTACAAGAAGCCTTTCTTGATCCTCCGTTTTAATGCCTTCTCTCTGCTGAAAATTTCTTTTTTAAAAAAAATATTTTATTTCCCCTAGTTACATATAAAAACAATTTTGACATTTTTTTTTTCAAATTTTGAGTTTCAAATTCCCTCCCCCATTGAGAAGTCAAACAATTTGACATAGATTATACATGTATAGTCATACTAAACATATTTCCATGTGAAAGAAAATTGTTGAAAATGTCTAGTTTATCCTGTATCTAGTGTGTTTGTGTAATGTTGTTTGTATGTTGTCTACCTCATCAGGTTATGAGGTCCTAGAGAACAGAGACTGCCTTTTGTGTTTGTGTCCCAGGGATTTTAGCACATTGCCTGGAACATAGAAGGTGCTTAGTAAATGTGTATTGACTGACTGGCTGACTCTTAGCTCCTCAGTTTTCTTATGAATGAAATGATTAAATTAGATTAGACAGCCTCTTAGGGCCCCTTTCAGCTGTAACTCTTTGATACTGTGATCCTGGGATGCCATACAGGTAGAAGGGGGAATGGAAAGCATTCCTGGGACACTTTTTGTACCCTGATTTGATTTTTTTTCAATTGTGGATGACAATGAGCCAAAAGATTAACAATGAATGCCCTCATGCAATTTAAACAAATAGGATCACTTCAGAGTGGATCCAGTGGGCTCTATAAAAGACAGATGAGCAAAGTTAGAGATGTCAGTCACCTAAGGAAACTCACACATCCCTGTCCGCAGAATAGCACTTACTTGTATGTCCATATTGACCCCAAGAGCCATTTGTCTGGGAAAGATGAATGTGCCACTCACACGAAGGACTCTTAGGAATCAATTAAGTCATATCTTACTACTCACTTAAAAACTGGGACATTTGTTTCTGTAAGCCTGCCATGTGTTAAAAGCACCAATGTACATTATCAATAAAGTTACAGCTCTGACAAAAAAAAAAAAAAAAAAAGCTCCCAGGGAAACCTAAAGCCCAGCTTTGTAGGAGAGCTGGTGGGGTGGGAGGAGAGAAGTGAGGGAGTGGAAACTGTTAGAGTGACTTTACTTTTCATTAACAATTTTAAGAGGAGAGTTTATAGTAGGATCTGTGACCCACAGATCCAAAAGTGTTAAATAAATAGCACAGGAAACTGCAAAATGATCTTATGTGAAGTCACTCTACAAGATGCATGTTTAATTAGCACCTACTAATAAAACAGATGTATGTGAAAATATTTCAGCTGACTTTTACTGTTCTGAACAATACAATATCAGCTCAGGGTGCCACGGGCAAGCAACATAACCTCATTTTAATTGAGCATTTTATCACCCAACAAAATAAGAGACAGCTTGTGTTTTATACTTTTTTTTCTGTAGTGCATCACTATCCTACAATAAATGCAAAAATAAACTTCAAAACCAAACTTTAAATAGGAATTTATGAAAAGGCACAGATTTGGAGGATTTAGCAATCCATGGGTTTTTATGCGAAAACCAGGAGGTGGATAGACATCATATTGGTTATTTTAAAAGGAAAGTTTAGTGCTTAATTATTCTTTAAAACTTGACTGCACAGAAACATTTTCAGTAAATTACAAGGAAAGTCTTTGAAGAATAAACTGACTGGTCTTAAAAATGCAAAACTTCTATGTCCAGGATTTATTTTGTTTTCATAGGAACTTCAAGAGGAAGTTTACTTTTAGATGCACTTGATGATTTTTAGGCCTATTATGAAAAAAAAAATAGTCAAGACAGGAAGTGATGAGTCAGATGGTGAAAAATAGGGAAAAAGAGATTGTAAACACTAACCCTTTAAAGAAGGACTATCTAGTTTGCTTTGTCTTGGTGACAGTTAAGGGTGGTTATGACAGGCAGTTTTGAATTGGCTATTCTTATGTGAATCTTAGGTCTTTGATCCGTCTCCCTACCTTTTCTAGAACCATAGTTTTTTAGGTTCTAAGGACAGCTATGGAGTGTAATAAAACAATTAACTTGGAGTCAGAAAGATCTAAGTTCACATCTTGCTTCAGCTATTTAGATCACACGCTGGCTATGGACTGTAGGCAATTCATTTAACCTCTCCTGAGCCTCAGTTTGCCCAACTGTAAAACGGGGATAATAATAGCACCTGTCTTCCAGGGTTGTTGTGAGAGAAGAACTCTCACATGAGATCTATTTCTATGAAATGAGATGATAATGTAAAAAACAGTTGTAAACCTTAAAGTTTACAAATGTCCCTAAGAATGACTCTCATCAGAAAAGATAGCCTCATTTCTCTCCTGAAATATGACTTATAAAGCTCTGAATTTTAATTTTAAATTTAGAAGTTTGTGCTGCAGATATTAATGCAATATTTCCTTTTTTTCCTCATCACGGCATCATAGAATTGGAGCTGGAAGGGACCTCAGAAGTTATCTAGGGATCTTTAGTTACTAGTATAGTTACCAATAGAGCACTGGCCCTGGAGTCAGGAAGACCTGACTTAAAAGCTGGCCATGGACACTTACTAGCTGTGTGACTTAATTCTGTCTGCCTCAGTTCCTCATCTGTCAAATGAGCTGGAGAAGGAAATGGCAAACAACTCTAATATCTTTACCAAGAAAACTCCAAAAGGGGTTATGGAAAATCAGACATGACTGAAACAACTCAATGAGTTACCCATGTATTGTCTAAACAAAATTTTAGGATATTCTGCTGATTTACATAAACCCTTCAATTGAGCAAACCACATCTTTGGAGTTTTTTAGATGCTTAGAACCCTGATCAAATTAAATGTGACTTGTGGCTACTACACTATGCAGAGTGTCACAATCCCCCTTATTTATTTTTCTAATTCTTCATTTCAGAGGTTCTTCTCTGGCATCTGTGTTCTGTGCTCTTTTCTCCAGTGTTTCTGGTATACTCATCTGACTGTGAAAGAGTTAGGTATAGTTGAAATATTACAGCATAATTATTTCATTTTAAGTTTTGTAAATGAGTTTTTGATTTAAAGGAATATAGTAGTGAATCACTTTTTAGAATCTAATCCAATAAGCATTGATTAAGCCCCTATTATGTTCAAATCAGTGTTGAGCACTAGGTATTAAAAAATAATCTCTTGCCTCAGGAACTTAGATAAAACATTACTTTTATTTGATTGGAGAGTATATGAAATATAACCAGACACATATAGATACAATAATTTGAAGAGGAGGGAAAGAGTATTAACAACTAAGAATATTATCAAAGTTTCCTAAAGCAGGTAGCACCATGAGCTGAGCTTTGAAGAAGGCTACAGACAAATCCAAGAGGTACTGAGGAAGAAGAATCAATAAGATTGACCATTGACTAGATATGGAGTGGTGAGGATGAAAGACAGAGAGACAGAGATACACAGACACTCAGAGAAGGAGGGAGACAGAAAGAGCAAGTGAGAGACAGAGATGGAAGACAGACAAACAGAGAGGAGAGAGAGAGAGACAGAGAGAGAGAGACAGGCACACACACAGAGAAGAGAAACAGAGAGAGAGAGAGAGAGAGAGAGAGAGAGAGAGAGAGAGAGAGAGAGAGAGAGAGAGAGAGAAAGCATTTACTGTGGGGCCACAACTTGAGTGATTAGAAGGATGATGATTCCCTCTACAGAAAGATGGAAATTTAGATGAGAGCTGGGCTTAAGTAGAGAGGTAATAAATGAGTTCCATTTTGGACATGGGTTTCTGGGTTATAACTTTGATATCTATGTGCTTGGATTTCTTTAGAGGTATACCAGTGTAAGGCAGTTTATCTGGGTATGGGTCCCATGTTCCCATAGTGCTTGGGACCAAGAGGTCTTTGCTCATTGAAGGAAGTTATCTTTGGATTGCACCTCCCAAGAATCTCTGCATGAGTTCCATAGGTGGAATCATGTAGTGCCCTAATTAGATTGGCATGATTTCAAGGCACACAGTTTAATAGCTAGTGCAGGAGAGATGAGAGAGGGGAGGGAAAATTACAGCTTTGCTAGGCAAACAGAAGTAAGGGGGGCAATGAGATAAATCAACATACCCCAGACTGAATTCAACTGCCTTAGACTGAACCAGGTTTTCAGAGAGAAGTTAACAATGATCTCAGTGATGTTCCCTAGTAGCCATGTCACATTGCCCGAATTCCCAAGACTACAAATACAGGAAATGTCTGTACTAGCTTTCCATGAGTGGAATTATGTGTTCCTCTCACTGTGTTGGAGAGACTGAGGGGTTGTCTAGAAGTCCCTGGAAAATCCTAGGAGTGGCATCCAGTTGGTAATGGGTGATGAGAGCATTTTATACTCAATTCAATTCTTACTAACTTGCAATTCCATTTTAGTTTAAATTCTTTACTTTTAATTCACATTGTTATCTGACTTGGTTGGGCAAAACCACATTTAGAACCAGTCAATCAGAGTTTTGCCCCAGAGAACTAAAATTTGGAGGGATGCTGGTTGCACTTGGACTAAAAAACCCCCAAATCAAAAAATCTCCCCTAAATTGAATATGTCTAAAATGTTGCTTTGGGGGTTTGTTTGATGTTACTTACCTTTGTGAGGCTTTCTTTAGGCGTATTAGGTGAAGAGTATGAAAAAACACTAATTATTTTTCTGTGGTATGATACAAAAGTGCTACAACAGTGGAGACTCAGAGATGTCATTTTGCATAAATGACTGTCCCAACAGTGCCACTAACTTTAGGTTAACTAAGCTGGAAGCCAAGTCGAAGTGCCCCTTGGCTATTCCTGGGTGAATTTGGGGATGGGGAGTGGGACAGGGACTCTTCACCATGGAGTATATACTTCTTATGGAGTCCTTATCAAATTTGTGAGCAGAGATAGCTAATATATGTATTAAATATATATATAAAATATTATCCTATAGATTATACAAATATATTATTATATATAATATTAATATAATATTTTTATTCTCAGCTGTCATCTAATATATTATGTATATTATATCAATATTATATATACATATATACATATATATATTAAATGACACAGCTGAGAATCAAACAGATCTATATTCCAGAAATGCAACGACAGGTTGCAACTAATAACATGAAATGTATTAGCAACAAATAGAACATCTTACAATTCAGCTTTAAAAATTACTCTGCAGATACAGGATTGTTGTTGGTACTGTTTGTCCTTCATTTTTGAAGAGGACTTCACGGATTGACGTCTCGATAGGTGTGTGAATTGGATTTAAGAGAAGCAGAATTGTGCCAGATCATCAGCCTCACTCTTTCTTCCTGAGCCATCAAAGTGCAATAACAAGACAAAAGTCACCAGAACTGGTGAGAGCCTGGGTTGCAGTGAAGACCTTGGCATCTTCAGTGTCTGGCCAAGCCTGAAGTGCTCCACAGTGCCATGGGTGTTGGAACACATTATTCTCATTTTCCCATTCTACTAAGGGGAATCTTCACATGTTTGGGGGTAGACACACCTTTAATTCACCTAAGGTTTGAGGCCTGTTGCTTACCCTCAATTTGGTTTAGCCCATCTGCCCAAGATAGTTTACTGGGGTGTGGTCACTGTGCTTGCTATAGTTTCTTGGAGCCGCTGGTGAGAGTTGAGTGCCAAAGAGACACTGAAGATGAATGAGCAGCCCTGAAATAGGTTCTAACTCTCTAGAGCACCTCAGAAGTGCTAATTCTCCTTGAAAACTCTATATACCTCAAAAGATGCATTTAGACACTATTTCATATAAAAAAGACTTGGTGGTTTTAGAGGACTGAAAATTCAATATGAGTTAATAATGTGACATGGCAGACCAAGAAAGAAAGAAAGGAAGGAGGGAAGCAAAGAAGGAAGGGAGGGAGGAAGGAAGAAAAGGAGGAAAGGAGGGAGGAAGAAAGAAAGAAAGAAACATATAAAATCATGGAATTTCAGATTTGGAAGTTATCTGCTCAGATACAGGTTGGACTAGATGGATTTTGAGGTCATTCCCAACTCTGATATTTTGATAGCCTTTTTTTATTTTTTAAAAACCACATCTTTGATGTTTTTAATATGGGGAGTGCCCTCTATTTCCGCAGAATGATACCTACTCTGCAACTTGGCACTGCCAGGATCACTTAGCCCCAGCATGTCACTGGCAGATCTTAAATCTAGGGTTTTTTTAGTCCAGTGCTTGATCTCTGTCCACAAGATCACAATGCTTCTCATGTCTATCTATCTATCTATCTATCTATCTATCTATCTATCTATCTATCTATCTATCTATCTATCTATCTATCTATCTATCTGTCTGTCTGTCTGTCTGTCTGTCTGTCTGTCTGTCTGTCTATCCATCTATCCATCCATCCATTCCCCCAAAGATCATTTTGTCAATCCATCTCTGACTCAAAATCTCTGTAGACTTAGAGGCATCCCAAAGTGGAAAGTGCCGACTCTGGAGTTAGTATAGTCGGGGTAATGAAGTGCTAGAGGAATTAGATGTAGAAGACAGGGCAGATGGAGCCATCTACCACACACAGGAGATTCTTGGGAAAATCCCCACTGTGTCAGTCATTGTAGAAAGAGCTGAACTGATTGCCTGCTGACTTGTCCCTACAACTTCCACTAGGGTAAGTAGGGGAACCAGACAATGGGAAAAGACAAGAGTTTCTAGGATCAAATTAGCCTCTGTTTGATGGAGGGCAGAGTAGAATGAGGTCAAGTTGGAATGAGGAGGAATAAGAGAGCTGGGCCCCCAAAGGGTTTGGGTCTGCATTTTTTTCTCCTCCTATGTTGTTATTGTGGTCAGTGGGAATGTTTGGGAGTGCTTGTGCCCATCCAGGGGTGTTGTTTGTGCTGCCCTATAATTGGAAAAGTACACAATGTTTAAATAAAAGCTATCATTACATTCAACCTTGAGGTCTCTAGCTAAATGCTACATGTTGAGTTTATGGCTGATTTACTATCTCTAGAATATGGTATACAGTGGTAGGCATTATGTATGCATGACACCATACGGTAGTGAGTTCCCTGTCACTGGAGATCTTCAAGCAAAGGCTAGTTTATCACTTGTTGAGCTATTGTGTAGAAGCTCTTTGCTTAGAAATGGCTTGGACTAGATGGATTTTGAGGTCATTTCCAACTCTGACTGATATTTTGATGTCTTTTTTTTAAAAAAACAAACCTTTGATGTTTTTAGTGTGGGGATGCCCTTTCTCTTTGTGGGATGGTATCTACTCTGCAGCTTGGCACTGCCAAGGTCACTTATTCCCAGCATATATAACCAGAAGAACTTGAATCTGGATGTTTTTTTTTCTTTTTTTTACTACAAGACCACAATGCTTCTTCTATCCATCCATTCATCCATCCATCCATCTATTATCTATCTATCCATCCATCAATTTCTCTCTCTTTCAGGAAGAACTGAATTCAAATCTGGCCCTCAAATATTTATTTGCTAGCTGTGTGACCCTGGGCAACTCACTTAAGCTCTGCTTGCCTCAATTTTCTCATCTATAAAATGAGGACACCTTCCAGGGTTGTTGGGAGGATCAAATGAGATAGTAATTATAAAGTGCTTAGCACAGTTCCTGGCACATAGTAATTACTATATAAATGTTAGGTATTATCATCATTATGATTATTATTTTCTGTGTATATGCATGTATATATTTCCATACATGTGCGTAAGTACATACATACACACATATGTATATGTGTATAGATACATATACACATATAATATATGTGTGTGTGTGTGTGTGTGTATATATATATATATATATATATAAATATAAATTACCTCCTTATAATAGAAACTTAGTACTGTTATTCTGCCACACAGTACAAGGAAATGAGAGTTCCAAGAAATTCCCTTAATAGTATTAATGATGTTCACTTATAGGACATTACTATGACCTTGACTTAGACATAGCTTTATTAACGGTGAGTTTTCTGCTGAAGACCAGTGCCTGTTGTGATTCAAAAAGGGAATCAACTAGTCTTCACTCTGAAAGGTATGGTCGATTGAGTACGACATGGTGCAAAATTTCAGGTAATCCACTTTGCTGGTAAAGTTTTTGTTTTTTGTTTTTTTTAACAAGACTGTAAGCCCTTTAGCCTCCTCCAGCATCATTGGTGGAGAAAACAAATTTTTCAGATATTTTAAATATCAACAGAATAAAATATTTTGAAGATACACTATTCACATATGGTTATCCCAGAATATCACAATCTTTGAATATGGCTGGTGTTGTTTTTCTTTTTTTTTTTTGTTCTGCAAGAAAGCTTCACACACTCTTTCACAGATATGCCAAGTATAGCTTGATTCATAATAGATTCATAATAGATGGTAAAAGCCAAATACATGTACTGATTGCAAAGCAGTCATCCATGTCTTTTTTTTGTATTGAAGTAACTAATTGGGGGAAGGGGGAGAGGGCTGGCCTTGTAGTAGGGTAGACTTGGCTTTAAGTTTCAAGTTCACTACTTGTTTTGTGACTGGAGGAAGAATCCTTTCCTAGATCTGTACCTCGATATCTCCTTTAGTAAATATTTAACTTCTTTATCATGATGTGGAAGATTGATGAGATGTTATCTGCAAAAATCCTCTGAACTGCCTAGGGAGAGAGTATTATAAAGAAATGTATATTTTATAAAGAAACTAAATATCTTCTATTGTGTTGTGGAAAAATGAATATTGGATTGAAAGTTAGGAGACCTGGGTTCTAGTCCTACCCTGTAAAATGTGGGGATTAAATTAAATGATTTTCAAAGTCCCTGAAAGCTCCAAGGTTCTATGATTTTTATCTTGAGCGAGGCACTGTACAGGCTCAGGAGAATCAATTCATCAACAAGCATTTGTTAAGTGCTTATCAGGTTCTAGGCAATGGATTATAAACACTGGAGACAGAAGGAAGGTGAAAACAGTTCCTACTCCAAGAAAATAAACACAAAACACAAGCAACCTCTAGGTAGTGAAACCTCAAACAAATAGGGTAAAGATAACAATAACAGTCTAATCTGTTACCAAGTCCTGCAGTTTTACAGATGGAACATCTCTCCTGCGTGCCCTGTTCTCTAGCCTGCTGGTGGGTTTGCCTGACACAAGGCTACTGCCACTTCAATCCACCCATTTACTCAGCTGTCAGAGTGATTTTCCTAGTGTCACCCCCTCCTCACTTCAAAAATTCCAGTGACTCCCTATCACTTCTAGAATCAATTGCAAAATTCTCATTTTGAATGATTATTTATATCCCACTCCACCTTACCTTTCCAGTCTTCTCATACCTTATACACTTTGATGACATTCCCCCCTCCCCTCGCCCAAACTCTGTGGATCCAGTGACACTGGTGTTCCTTCAACAACTCCAGGCATTTTCACTGGCTGTCCCCCATACTTGGACTACTCTTCCTTCTCATCTCTGCCTGGATTCTTTCAAGTCCCAGCAAAAAATCTCACTTTCTACTGGAACCTTTTTCTGATTCCCCTTAATGCTGAGTGACTCCTCTGTGTTGATCATATATATCTTGTATGTAGCATGTCTGTAGTTGTTTGAATGTTGTTTCCCCTATTAAACTGTGAGCTCCTTGAGAACAGAGAATGCCTTCTGCTTTTCTATCTCTAGTGCTTAGCATAGTGCCTGGAATATAGTAGAGATAATTAATATTTGTTGATTGACATTGTGCTTTAACATTTACAAAAATACTTTAAATATGTTAATTCCTTTGATCCTCACAACTCTGTGAGGGCGGTGCTGTTATTATTCCCATTTTACAGATGAAAGCTGCGGCTAAAAAAGCTTAAATGACTTGCGTAGGAATATATGTACAGCTAGTAAGTGTTGGAGGCAGATTCAAACTCAGATTTTTCTGACTCCAGGTCTAATATTTTTACTGCCGTGTCATATAGCTGTCTTCAACATCTCTTGAGTTTTGCAAATGGTCAAAAAAGTGGTAGATGAGTTTGGAAGTGTGGTAAAACATTGGAATTCACTTGGATGAGACACTCTTGTTTGTAGGTCTCCAAAGTATCTGCTACAACTTGGACATCATTGTAGACTAATGTGAAAACATCAACCGATTAGATTATTCAAGGAGCTTAGAGCGCAGGTATTCTGTTTTTATGCCTCTCCAGCTATATGGCCTTTAAGGACGGAGACCAGTGCTTGTGTTACTTTGTGCTCCCCACGATGCTAAATTAATTACATTGCACACTTAGGTATAATTGAGGGTTATTATGGCTCTTTGTGATAGAAAAAGTTAGAAACAAAATAGGTACCTCTTAATTGAGAAACAGCTGAGCAAAGTAGGATACATGAATGCAATGGAATATTGTTGCACTGTTAGGAGTTAGCCATATGAAAGGGTAAATATGAGGAATCCAGAGAAATGTAGGAAGACCTGTACAGAGTGATGCTGAGGGAAGAAAGCAGAATCAAGAGAAAAAATGTATGCACTGACTACCAGAACAGAAGCAATAAAAATTATAAAAAGTAAAACTTTTGTCTTGTAATGAATAGCCCCAGTTCCAGATAACTGATAATAAAACAGCCCTCCCTCTTCTCAGAAGAGAGATAGGGATTATGGATTTGGAATAACAACAGTAAGTGAAAGTAGACAATGTCAAGGTTTGTAAATACCCTTTTGTACATTAATTCATTTAATTTTTTTTAATTTGGTGAAGTAAATACTATGATTATAACTTTACAATGAGGAAATTGAAGCTCACAGAAGTTAATAGATCTTCTTTTCCCCTCTAGGATCAAATATGCCTTTATTTCATGGAGGGTAAAGTAGAATGAGGGAAGTAGAATGAGGGCAGATTGAAAGTGTGTGTGTTTGTCCTTCGTTGCCAAAGAAGACCATGCCATCAGAGAAATGATGACATGACTTGTACTTGACTTTGTTTTTAGTGAGGGAGGGCTGGGCAGGTCACTAGTCTCACTTCTCTCCCAGAGACATCTGAGTCCAGTGACCAGATATTCATCAGGATGACTGGAGATGACCCAGGATGAGGCATTTGGGGTTAAGTGACTTGCCCAAGGTCACACAGTGAGTGTCAAATGTCTGAGGTGAGATTTGAACTCAGGTCCTCCTGACTCCTACACTGGTTCTCTATTCACTGCACCACCTAGCTGCCCCAAGGGCAGATGGAAAGTAGGGCAAGTAAGGAAGCTGGGGTTAGTTTGATTCACAGTCAGATAATCAGTATCTTTTTTCCATTGAAATAAGTATTTTGTTTTTTCTAATTACATATAAAGACAATTTTTAACATTCATTTCTTAAAAATGGATTTTATTCTTTTTTTCCTTCAGCACCATCAGGTTTAAATGAGTTACCTAGAGTCACACAGCTAGTAGGTATCAAGTGTTTGAGGCCGGATTTGAACTCAGGTCCTCCTGACTCCAGGGCTCTATTCACTGTGCTACTTAGCTGCCCCTAAAACTTAAATACATAATAAGAACAGAAAAAAAACACATTATAAACTTTATATTAACATTATAAACTTAAATATAAAATAAGAAAAGGAAAAAAGGCATGTCATTTACACAGCAGAACATGAGAATTCAAAATATATAGAAATAAATTTCCATTTCAAGAAAGTTATATAATAAATGGTAACTTCATTTTTTTAAACAAAATTTTTAATTCCAAATTTTCTCCCTCTAACCTAAGTTAGTAAGCAATTTGATATAGGTTATACATGTGCAATCATGTATAAAATATTTCCATATCAGTCATATTGTGAAAGAAACAGAACAAAAGGAAAAAAGAACATAAAAAAATAAGGAAAATGAAAATAGTGTACTCAATCTGCATTCAGACTCCATCAGTTCTTTCTCTGGAGATGGAGAACGTGTTCCATCAGGAGTCTTTTGCGCTTGTCTTAGATCACTGTATTGCTGAAAAGAGCTGCCATTCACAGCTGATGGTAGCATAATGTTGCTGTTACTCTGTACAATGTTCTCCTGGTTCTTCTTACTTTACTTTGCATCAGTTCATGTTAAATCTTTTCAGGTTTTTCTGAAATCTGCCTAGTCATCATTTCTTATAGCCAATAATATTCCATTACATTCATATACCACAACTTGTTCAGCCATTCCCCAAAAGATGAGCATCCCCTTGATTTCCAGTTCTTGACCGCTGCAAAAAGAGCCACTATAAATATTTTTGCACATGTTGGTCTTTTCCCCTTTTTGATGATCTCTTCAGGATATAGTAGTGGTAAGCAGTAAGTATTTTAGGGAGGCTTCCAGTCCTGCACTCTTTCCCTATACCACAGAATGTAATACAAGTTGTAAGCTATGGACTCTCTGTCCTTTTTGACTTGGCTTAAGTGTTTTTCTTGGTTAAAACCAAGGATTCAGGGTGGAAGAGGGGAGTTAAAGGGAAATGATTGTGGGGGTAAAAGCAAAAGACAATGATAAATATTTTAAAATGTTGCTGATATAATTCTAATGTCTTTTATAGTTTCTTGCATAGTAGTAGGCACAGAGCAGTATATTATGCATTCCAGCTGTGTAGCTGGGGTTGTTTTTGTCCTTTCACTGGGCATTTTGCAAATTCAAGAAGGCTGAAGAAGGGATCAGGAGTCCAGGCAACTGTTCAAATATGACAAATTTTAGAGTGTTTGATGATCTGCACTGTTAGAAGGAATCTCCTCACTGGAAGTTTGTTACATTAATAAAATTACAAGTCTCCCACACTTTGAAAAATAACATTTGGGATCAATGGTACAGATCAGTTTATCCAGGATTGGGGAACCTGTGGCCTTGAGGTCACATGTGGCACTCTAGGTCCTCAAGTGTGGCCCTTTGACTGAATCCAAACTTCACAGAACAAATCCCCTTAATAAAAGGATTTGTTCTATAAAACATGGACTCAGTCAAAAGGCCTTACACAAGGACTAAGCTATATTATACCTTCTCATTTGTGTATTTCTTATTCAAGTCCTCATGATAGAGAATCTATCCAAAGAGGCCTTTCCTTAGATTTTTTTAAACAATGTATTGGGCCTAGTAGAATTCTGTCTGTTCATGTGTCAGTCTTCATCCTAGCTGTATGAACAACATACCTTTTCCAATAATATATTTCCTGAATGAGACCTGAAAGAATGGATTAAGTGCCCAGAATTCTGAGTAGGTGGAGATGCCTAGAGATGATATAGGACTCACATCTTGTTGAATAAAGGGTAGCAGCTTAAGGTTTCCCAGAGGGTACCAAGAGTGCTGAGTGCCAAGATTCCTGAGTGTGAGCTTTACAAATAAACTTTCACAGAGCAAATTATGATTTTTGAAAAGTCATGAACCACTCCCCATCCCCCCCAAAAGAGCTTGGATATCTCATTTCAAGAAATCCTGAAAGGAAACCAGAAGACAAAGTGAAAACACAAGGAATTTACCAATCACCTTCTTAAAGAAACCCTAAAATAAAAACTCCCAGGAATGTCATAGCCAAAATTCAGAGCTTTGAGGTTAAAGAAAAACATTGAAAACCTTCCAAAAGAGTTCAAGTATTGAGGAACCAAAGTTAGGATCCCACAAGTTTTAGCAGCTACTACTATAAGGGAGTAGAGCACTTAAAATATGATAGTCCAAAAGACAAAAAATATAGGTTTAGTACTAAGAATAACTTATCCAGCAAAAAGTGAATATAACACTAGAAAAAAAATGAACCTTTAATGAGATATAACACTTCCAAGCATTCCTGATTTAAAAAAAAAAGACTACAAGTGTAAAGAGAAAACACAAGAAGATAAATACAAGTAAGCAGTTGGAGAAGACTTAAAGACTTCATAAAGATGAAATGCTGGCTTTCTAATGGGAAGAAGAGGAGCGTATAAGCAATCCCTAAACTCTAATGTCATCATAGATCATAGTCAGAGTTAAATAATTTGGAGGGTGGAGTAAGCATCGTTGAGCTTCAATTTTGTCTGTACTGGTCAAAGAAAGGTAAAACACATCTGCGTATACACTCACAGCTAAAGAATTTGATGTAGAAATATGTACAACTCAGTAGGAAACAGAAGAAAAAGAAAATTAAGAGGAAAGGTAGATCTCAGGGGGAATTAGTCATAAGCAAAATAAACTCAATTCAGAGAAGAGATGGTGATGAGGGATTTAAAATGGAAGAAAGAAAAGCTAATAGCCTATGAGTGGAGTCTACATCAGGGCAGAGATGGTGTTAGAGGACTGGAAGGTGTTTGCAGCAAACATACAACAGGTGATCACCACCCTGTTATATTTATCTATTCTATGTAAAGAGGGAATTGGGGGCAAAAAAAAAAAAAGAAGTGTAAGAATATAATGGAAGGAAATATATAATGGTCAGATCAGTGAATGTTTTTTGGGGAAAAAAGACTCGCTAATTTGATTTTTAAAAACAAAGACAATTAAGTACTTATTGGAGTTTCTCCTATGTGGCAGGCACTATGTTAGAAAGGGCTACAAAGACAAAAATGAAAACTTGCCCTACCATTAGAATTTAATTCTAGTGGGGAGAAACAGATAAATAAATACAAAATAGGATCATAGAGCCTAGAGCCAGTAGGGACTGCAGAGGCAATCTAGCTCAACTTCCTCATTTTACAGATGAGGAAATTAGGGCTGAGAAGGTTAAATAATTTGCCTAAAGTTATAAAGTTGGCATAAAGCATGGCTGGGACATTAAAAAAGTAGCTAACATTTTCATAGCACCTGCTGTTTACCAGACACTGCATTTGATCTTCCTATAATCCTGAGAGGTAAGTGCTATCCATTTCACAGACAAGGAAATTGAGGAAAACAGAGGTTAAACAACTTGCCCAGGGTCATCGCAAGGCTAGTAAGTGTCTGAGGCTGGATTTGAACTTATAGCTTACTCACTCCAGGCTTGGTGCTACCCAGGGCCTTTGATTCTAAATTCAGCATGCTTTCCACTTTACCATTTTCTATGCAGAAAATATTTTTTTTAGAAACATTAACATCTGGAGAGAATTGGCAGAGGTCTTGCATAGGAGACTATACTTGAGCTGAGCCTTAAGTGAAAGCAGGAACTTTAAGAGGCAGAGATGAGGAAGCAGAGCATTCCAGGCATGAAGAGCAGTATGTTCAAAGACTCAAAGAGATCGGATGTTGAATATGGGAGAACAGCATGTAGGCCAGTTTGGCTGAAATGTGGAGCATGCGATAGGGAATATTGTGAAATTAGTCTGGCTAGATAAACTGGAGCCAGATTGTGAAGGGTTTTAAATGCCAAGTGGAGGAGTTTATATGTAATGCCTGTCTGCTTTGCTCCCTCTCCCCTACAACTGACACTTGCAGGGTGGATTCCCTAGAGAACAAATACTCCAGGTCTCATGTCCTCTTTGGATCTTCACTCCCAAAATTATGGCTCAAAAGCCCCCACCAATGTGGTTGCTTTTCTGTAGTCAGCCAGAGTAGTTTAGATTAGCTTAGAGCAAAGGTGTTTCTTGAAATAGCAAAGTAAGAGAATTTATATTGCGGCATTCCTTCCAAAAAGTTAAAGCACAGTTCCCAAAAATATAACAAAGCCAAAACGAATAGTGGATATGCATAGAGGTTAAGATAGCAGTCAGGTAGTGCCAGTGTGTGGCCTAGATTCAGGAAGACTCATCTTCAAATTCAAATCTGGCTTCAGACACTTACTAGCTGTGTGACCCTGGGAAAATCATTTAACCCTGTTTGTCTCAGTTTCCTCAGATGTAAAATGACTTTGAGAAGGAAATGGTAAACTACTCTAGCATCTTTGCCAAGAAAGCTCTCAATGAAGTCACAAAGAGTTGAACACTGCAGAAACAATTGAGCAACAAAATAGAGGTTAAGAATAGGGAGACAGGTGTCTAGAATACATATGGGCAAGGTATGCATAAGAGATGACAATTCACACCTCCAAAGTCATAGGACTTTGGATACCCTTGCACGATTATTCCCTTTAACCTTGGTCTCAATGTCTCTGCCAGACCCTTTTACATTTGTCACTGCTAGAGGTTACTTGACTATAGTCTCCACAGCCGCTATCTTTTGGCTCAGCTAAAACTTTTGCCTAGACTGTTTCAGAAGGAAGTAGAATCTTTACTCTAGGACCAGCCTAAAGCTTTCCTTGTGCTCCATCAGACTCTCAGCAGCATCAGAAGTTGGGCTTAACTAGAGTTATCAAACTGTCTCTTCAAACAATCTCTCCATGGTCAGTTGTTGCCTTATTCCTTTTTAAATACTTGCCAAGGCTATTTATGTCTGGGGACAAGAGAATTGTCTTTGCAAATCCTTGGCCTGGGCTCCTGATCTTTTCATATGCAAATGGACAACTCAAAGTTTCTGACCATCTGCAAGTTACAAATGGACCAATCAAAGTCTAATGCCCTTAACTGTATTTTGGCCTGGAAGAGACAAGGAGCCTCTTGAATAGGGTATGATATAGGGAGGATAATGCCATCCTCCTTCTGGTGTCACTTCCTTCATTTCACCGTTTTGATTTTACAGTTAGTTAATTGATAAATATTCTCTCCTTCATTCTTGAAATCTATACCCCCTGCCTTTACTTTTGTTATTTATGCCCTACTAATTCTTCAGTCCTTGGTACCACTACAATCTTCCTTTTCTACTCCTACACCTGAAATGAATGAATGATAACAGAAGAAGTTATGATCCATGAAGACTGGTGGCAATATAAGTTCTTGTCTTCAATCCTCAACTGAGCTCTCACTGTTGGATGGCATTTACTTTATCCTTCTCTCATGCCACCATCTTCATGAAGTCTTCTAAATCTATCTCCTCAAGCCCTCAGATGAATTCATCAGGTGCCTTTGCCTCCTCTGGAATTGATAAGATTGAGGCTATTTGTCATGAGCTTACTCATTCCCTTTCCCCTTTATACCATGAAACTTCTTTGCTCATGCTCTCTCCCTTTTCTACAGTCTCAGAACATAAGAGAGATTTAATCATTTTAACAAGTCTAAACCATGGTATCTTTGGAAAATCATTTAACCTTCCTGGCCCTCAGTTTCCTCATCTGTAAAGTGAAGGCACTGGGGCAGTGGTTTGTCCATAAGGTTCATTCTTTTTAAAAAAATTTTTTGTTTAGTATTTTATTTTTCCCCAGTTACATGTAAAAACTTGAAGGTTCGTCCTATCTCTAACTCTATTATCCTATGACTACAGCAATAGCCTCTTAATAGGTATCCCTGCCTCAAGTCTCTCTCAAGTCAAATCAACTAACATTTATTAAGTGCCTCTTCAAAAATAGCCCCTGCTCTCAAGGAACTCACAATCATGTAAATAACTATGCACAAACAGGATATACAAGATAAATTGGAGATTATCTGGGAAAGATTGGAAGACTAGGAAAGGTTTGTTGAAGAAGGTAAGATCTTAGCTGAGACTTGAAGGAATCCATGGAAGCCAGGAGGCAGAGATGAGGAAGGAGAGGATACCAGTATAGGAACCAGTGAAAATGCATTGACCTGAGATGGAGTTTCACGCTAGGAATAGCACTTCTCATTCCAAGTCCATCTTCCAACATGATTTTCCTAGTGTAGTTCTGACCACATCATTCCCCTACTCAAATTCTAGTGTCTCCCTATTCTTTTTACAAGCAAATATAAATTGCTCTGTTTGGTCATTTAAAACCTTTCATAACCTAGCCTCAACTTACCTTTCCAGCCTTTATACCCAATCAAACTGACTTTATTTTTCTTTATATGCTGTATTTGAGTTTCAGTCATTGTGCTTTTTTTCTGTCGATTCTTCATGCTTCAAATGCCTTCACTGTTCATTTTTGCCTCTTAGAATCCCTAGTTTGTTTCAACTCAAGTGCCATGTTCTACCTGATTGATTGATTCCTTACATTGATGTTTCTATTTCTGTGAGAGAATGAACCCTGGACTAAAACATGGGTTTGACTTAGTATTGACCAATTAAAATGATCTGGTTTTCCCTGGTATTTTTTTTTATTAATGTCTTTTATTTTATTTTTTATTAATTAATATTTATTAATTTAGTTTTAGTTTTCAACACTCACTTCCACAAGAATCTGAGTTTTAAATTTTCTCTCCACCTCTCTCCTTCCCCCACCCCAAGATAGCATGCATTCTGATTACCCTTTCCCCCAATCTGTCCTCCCTTCCATCATACCTCTCCCTTCTCTCATCCCCTTCCCCTCTATTTTCTTGTAGGGCAAGATAGATTTCTATACCCCATTGCCTGTATGCCTTATTTCCCAGTTACATGTAAAACCAGTTTTTAACATTCGTTTTTTAAAACTTTGAGTTCCAACTTCTCTCCCTCCCTCCCTACCCACCCACCCCCTTTGAGAAGGTAAGCAATCTGATGTAGGTTATACATGTATAGTTATGCCAAACACTTCCATAGCAGTCATGTTGTAAAAGACTAACTATATTTCCCTCCATTTTATCCTGCCCCTCATTTATTATGTTCTCTTTTTTTGACCATGTCCCTTTTCAAAACTATTTACTTCTGATTACCCCCTTCTCACATTTTCCCTCCCTTCTGTAACCCCCCCTGCTTATCATCTTCCCCCTACTTTTCTATAGGGTAAGATAGATGTTCATACCCAATTGAGTGTGTATGCTATTCCTTCCTTAAGCCAAATTCAGTAAGAGTAAGGTTCACTTATTCCCTCCCACCTCCCCCCTCTTCCCCTCCATTGTAAAAGCTTTTTCTTGCCTCTTTTATATGAGATAATTTACCCCATTCTATTTCTCCCTTTCTCAGTCTCTCAATATATTCCGCTCTCACTCTCACTCTTTAATTTTATTTTTAGATATCATCCCTTCATATCATGCTTTTCTTGATTTTTGTATCTTAAAATCAAATTTTCTATTCAGCTCCGGTCTTTTCAGCAAGAATACTTGAAAGTCCTCTACTTCATTAAAAATCGATTTTTTCGCCTGAAGTATTATACTCAGTTTTGCTGGGTGAGTGATTCTTGGTTTTAATCCTAGTTCCTCTCACCACTGGAATATCATATTCCAACCTCTCCAATCCCGTAATGTAGAAGCTGCTAGATCTTGTGTTATCCTGATTGTATTTCCACAATACTCAAATTATTTCTTTCTGTCCACTTGCAATATTTTCTCCTTGACCTGCGAACTCTGGAATTTGGCTACAATATTCCTAGGAGTTTTCCTTTTGGGATCTCTTTCAGGAAGTGATGGGTGAATTCTTTCCATTTCTGTTTTACCCTCTCGTTCTAGAAAGCAGAGCAGTTTTCCTTGATAATTTCTTGAAGCGTAATATCTAGGCTCTTTTTTTGATTATGGCTTTCAGGTAGTCCAATAATTTTAAAGTGATTTCTCCTGGATCTGTTTTCCAGGTCAGTTGTTTTTCCAATGAAATATTTCACATTGTCTTTTACTTTTCCTTCTTTTGGTTTTGTTTTATAATTTCTTGATTTCTCATAAAGCCATTAGCTTCCATTTCCTCCATTCTAATTTTTAAGGAATTGTTTTCTTCAGTGAGCTTTTGGATCTCCTTTTCCATTTGGCCAATTCTACTTTTTCAGGCATTCTTTTCCTCATTGTATTTCAGATCTCTTTTGCCATTTGGCCTAGACTGTTTGCGAAGGTGTTGTTTTCTTCAGCATTTTTGGCTCCCCTTTAGTAAACAGTTGACTCATTTTTCAAGATTTTCTTATGTCACTCTCATTTCTCTTCACAATTTTTTCTATACTTATCTTACTCAATTTTCAAAATCCTTTTTGAGCTCTTCCATGGCCTGCAACCAATTCAATTTTTCTTGGAGGCTTTGAATTAGTTTTGACTTTGTTACTTCCTCCTGGTTGTATGTTTTGATCTTCCATGTCACCAAAGCAAGATTTTATAGTTTGATTTTTTTCTACTGTTTGTTCATTTCCCCACCAATCACTTTTGAACTCTTTGTCAAGGTGGTTCTCTGCTGCCAGTGGGTGGTAGTGATAGTGGTGTATTGTCCCAAGCTTCAGGGTTTTTGTGCAGTTGCTTTCAGAAATACTTCTATGGACCTGCAGATTTTCAGCTCTTTCAATGTTGAATTTTCAAAGGAGAGGTGTTTCTTCCTCTCCTCATCTGTGCTCTAGTGTGTGAGTGACCTCAAGCACTCTTTTCTGCCTTGGAACTGTAAGGAGGCTTCCCCTTCCACCACTGCCACCAACTCCACCAGCTCCACCTAGATCCAAGCAGAGCAAAGCAAGAGAATCCTATCATAGCACTGGCAGAGATCCCTGTAATCCCCCTCTGATCAGCTGCTTGATGTCTCCACAATCTGCAAGCCTAGAGCTCCAGAAACAGCTGCCACTGCTGCTGTGAACTGCCACAGGTTCCGCCACCCTGGGGCTAGGGCCAGACCATGTTCCTCTCTCACAGACGTACTGAGGCTTTTTTAACTCACCTTCCAAGGAGTCTTTGAGAAGTTTGGAAACCACCACAGCTGCCAGTGATTCAGTCACCTGAGGCCTGTTCAGGCCCCATCTGTGCCAGTGTAGCCAGTCTGTACTCCACCACCAGGCTGGTGCAATAGATGCTTCTTGCTAACCTTCCAGGTTGTCTTAGACTAGAGATTTGTTTCACTCCCTCGTTCTGTGGGTTCTGCAGCTCTAGAATTTGTTTAGAGTCATTTTTACAGGTATTTGGAGGGGTTTGGGGGAGAGCTCAAGCAAGTCCCTGCTTTTACTCCACTATCTTGGCTCTGTTCCCTCCCAGGTGATTTTTTAAGGGGAGAGAAAGTGAGGAAGAAAGAGGGAGCAAGAGAGAGAACCTAGGGAAGCCTTTCAAAGAACAGGATTTTGTATAACAGTCAAAACCATTGTTCTCCTAGATATATGTCCCCCTTTTTTTCTATTTAGTCACTACTTACTCTCTCCTTCCACACCCACTTTAGACCTTTCTACCTCTTGCCTGGACTATTGCAATAACCTTTTAATTGGTACACGTAATTCGTACTCCTAAGCTTCTAGAGTCCCAGTGATAGGGAACCTGTGGCCTTGAGACCTTTGACTCAATTCAAACTTCACAGAACAAATCCTTTTAATAAAAGGAATTTTTCTATAAAACTTGGATTACCCTCCAACCCATCCTCTGCACAGCTGCCAAAGTGAGTTTTCCTAAAACTTTGGTCTAACCAAGTCTCCCCCCACTCCCCTCCCAAAACTCTACTGGCTCCCTATCATTGTTAATATCTAATTTAAATTCTCTTGTTTGGTATTTAAACTTCACAACCTGCCTCTTCCTGTCTATCCTATCTTGTTACCTTTTACTCTCCCCAATGGACTCTACCATTCATTGAACCTGGCTCATGAAGAACTCTGTATCTTTTGTCTTCATACCTTTACACTGGTTTTTCCCCCATTATTGGAATGCTTTCCTTCCTGACAGCTCTTTGAATCCCTGGTTTCATTCAAGACTCAGCTCAAAGACTTCTTTTTAAACAAGGTAGCTACATCATATCTGGGAATAAAGTGTTGGACTTGGAGTCAGGAAGACATGAATTAAAAGCTTGCTTTGGATATTTACTAGCTCTGTGACCCAAGTCATTTAACCTCTTCTGAGCCTCAGTTTCCCCATCTGTAAAATGAGGATAATAAACACACCTCCCACATAGGTTGTGGTGAGTATCAAATGAGATAACACATGTAAAATGCTGAACAAATCTTAGAATGCTAAATAAATGTTAGTCTTTGTTTTTGACTAACCCTCCTTACTGTAATGTTAGCTTTTGCAAGGCAGAGAACATACTGTATTTTGCTTTCTTTTTGTATCTCTTGTGCTTAGAAAGTCCTGGCAAATTATATAGCTTAATAAATGCTTGCTAACCAGTTGAGAATCAGGAGACTTGTATGCTTTTAGTTTAAAGACTGAATTTTAGGAATTATAGTCCTCCTTCTAAAAAGGAAATAAGAATAACTGTCCCACTGTATTTGACAGAGAATGTATTAGATGATTCTGGAGAGGTGAGGACCTAGTAGATCAGAGCTGAAGGCTCTTTGAAAAGTTAAAAGGGCTATGCAAATGTAAAGTACTATTATTATGCAGTGTATTGGAGAACTGAGCTATCATTATGTACTATTAGTTAATTGATTTCCAGTTTCCTGTTCATTTACCTAAGAAAGGAGGAAAGAAGTGGGCGGAGTAAACCTTGGTAGAATTTAAAAGCCAGAAAAAAGCTAAGATTGGGATGGGGTGGCAGGGAAGAGAGCAGCTTACTTGGTAGAGTACTTGGAAAGAAAACAATGATAAAATATTTAGCTTGGTTTTGAAAAGTCAGGGTAGTAGGACTTTAAAAAAAATAGTTATTTAGAGAGCCTAAATGAGATCAGCAGTATTCTATTCTCTTCTGATATACTCTCAATCCTTTATCCCATTTTTAAAAGTAGTTCTTCTTAGAAGAATTTGAATTAAGTTCTGCTTCCCTTGGTCAAGTGATTCACTCCACCCTTGCCAGCTCCTTTCCATTTCTATTTTGCTTTTTTTCCTCTTCCTCGCTTCTTTCTTTCTTCTCTTCTCTCCTGAATTCTCCTTTCCTTCCTCTGAGAATGAAGGGTTGAAGGGGTGGTGAGGAAAGGGAAGGAGAAACAGAACAATTCCATCTCCATTTTCTCCTTACGTCCTTATGATCCATAGTGTGCAGATTTACCTCTATAACATAAGGTTTCTATTTCCTTAACTTATTGACAAAACAGGAGAAATATTTGTTGAACAATTTTTTTGACAAGAAAATAGCAGTTTGCCAGAACAATGGAAAAATAAAACCACCTTTTAACAGGGGAAAAAATCATCCAGAATTGTAGTTAACATACAGTCTCTAATACTCCAAAAGAAAGAGCCAAGAGTAACTAACCACCACCTAAACTAGAGGGGCTGAGAGCAAGTAGGTGAAAATGAATGAGGCAATTTGGCTAGATGAATTGAATAGGACTTAAGAGAAATTGGAAGTCAGTGAGCCAAAAGGAACCACGAATGACCTCTGAATACATTTAAAGTTCTATTTCTCTACTGTTTCTCCTCCTAACGTGACAAGGATAAACAGTCCTCTACAATTATACTTCCATAAATTTCCTGCCACTAACACCCACAGTCTGTGGTTTGAGATTAAATTCCACTTTGAGTTCTTCACCCTCCCCCCAGCAACTGAAAAATGTCAGGAAGCGAAGCTTTGCCCTTGATAAATTACAAAACATGTGTGTGTGTGTGTGTGTGGTGTGTGTGTGTGTGTGTGTGTGTATTGCAGTTGTGTGGTCTCTATGTACAAATCTTTACATTTTAATGAAGACTCTCCAGCCCCATCTTATCCTCATGATTTTCCCAAAACGGAGCCGACAAAGTCCTTGAAATAATCCGAAAGCAAATTTAATGTCATTGCCTTACTACAAATCTTGGGAATTTAGAACTAACTGGGCCCCAGAAAATTAAGGGGAAGACCAAAAAAGAAGGCATTGTCATTTCCCTCTGTCCACCAATCTCACTCAAAAAATTGTCTGTGGTTCCTTATTGCAATAGGATAAAACATAAAGTCCTTGACAGGGTCCTTAAATTCCCTCCCAATCCGGCTACCATCTTGTTTCCAATCTTATTCTGCTACTTTTCTCCATATATTCTCTGTTATAGTCAAACTTGTTAGTGACTTTTTTGCTGTACCTCACCTCTTTTTCCTTTGAATTGGTGGTCTATCATGTCTGGAATTGATTCTATGTATTTTTGCCAAGAAAACCAAAAATGGGGTCATGAAAAGTTGGAAAAGACTGAAATGACTGAGCAACAACATTGCCTCTTAGAATTTCAGGTTTCTTTCAAACTATAGCTCAGAGGCTAATCAATTTTTATCTTTGTATCTCTAAACCTAACATAATGCCTGACTGGGCACATAGTAATCTTTTAATATGCTTAATAAATTGATTAATAATTAATAAATCATTAGACTCTGAGTTCCTTAAAGGAAGACTGTCTTCTGCATCTGTTTGTATTCCCAGCCTTAGCACAGTTCCCAGCACATAGTAGGTGCTTAATAAATGTTTATTGATTGATTCTCTAGCTGTTAATTACTTTTATTACTTGATTAAATTTAATAACTTCAATTATTGAAATTACTTTTTATTACTTTGTGTTTTTTTTTACCTATGTTCATATAATGTCTCTACTTCTCACATACCATAGAATGTAAGCACCTTAAAGACAAGGGCTGTTGCGGTTTTGCATTTGTATCCCCAATAGTTAGTAAACAACATTACACAAGGAGGACATCTAGTAAATGACCTTGGGATTTCATTTAATTGTTCCGCTGAGCTGTTCATCAGCATTAGGGCATCAGGTGTAATTCGGATTAGCAGTTCTTTTGTCCCTCATTTACCTAATGCAGGTTTATTGTTCAGCCAGCCAGAGGTGGGATGCACCAAAGGTCCATGTGTAAATGTTTGTACAGACTAAACCAACATTAGGTGTGATTGTGTAAAGTCTCTTTTACCACCTTCTGAGTAAATTGTAGTGGGGAACTAATTATGGAAGGGAGGAAGTGATAATATCCTTGGGGCTCCCTGCCCTTCCCTCCCCCTCCTTTCAACCAGAAACAGGGAAGCCACAAATAGAAAAATATATTCCAATTGCTCCCAGGTGGTTATAGTCCAGATGAGATGTTCTACTTCAAAATACGGAGGATTGTAAACGTTTCATTATAGTAGTAATTCCCATTTTATAGCACTTTAAGGTTCCTAAAGTACTATCTTCACAACTCTGGTGAGAAAAATACTAAAGTAAACTGCTACCAAGTGACAAGTCCATGATGACACAGCTAATAAATACCACAGTTAGGAGTTGAGACTCTACTTTCTTGGCTTCAGAGCTGGTGCTGTCTGTCCATGTGCTGTGCTGACTCAACCAGCATGGTCTGGAGATAACCCAGAGCTCTCTAAGGCTATGCAAGCAGATGAAAGATTCAAACTGGATGAATTTAGAGAATGGGCCTATGGGGGTTCAATACTTTATATATTGAAATGATAATTATTGATCACATTAATATACAGCACTTGTAATTTACAGAGCACTTTTCCTCATAAGAACCTTGGGGGGAGGTGGGGAGGAGGAGGGGCAGAGATAAACATTTATACAGTCCCAGTGCCAGATGCTGTGATAAATACTATAAAAAAAAAATCTCATCTTATCTACACAACAATCCTGCAATTATCCCCATTTACAGTTGAGGAAACTAAGGTAAACAACAGTTAAATGACTTGTCCAGGGTCACACAGCTAGTGAGTATCTACGTAAGTAGCTCAGGTCTTCCTGATTCCAGGCATGGCACTCTATCCAGTGTGTCACCCAGATGCCTCTGAAAGTATTATTATCTCTGTTTTATAGATAGGTAAACCGAGGCTTAGAGAGAATGAAAGACTTGCCCAAGATCATATAGATATTTAGTAGCTGCATCAGGCTTAGAACCTCCATCCTCAATTATCTTTTCTCTGCTGCTTATGCCCCAACTAAAAGCAGCAACTCTTTTTCAAAGCATAAAATTATGGCAGCTTACTAGTATGTAGACATTGTGTCCCCATCTTGTCTGATCTATTTGCCTCCTTTGCCCCAGTGGCTAATTGCAGCTTGAAGGGACAGAAAACAGAGAGACTTTAATGATGAGGTGGAACATCAAAGAGACTTTTGAAGGTGAAGGAGAGAGAGATGAAAATGGGGATTGTCATGGACCCAAAGTATTTTTAGCCTCCAGATGCATTTTCTTTGCTAAGATATGAGACCAAGAACTACTGTTATCATAAACCAGATTCAGGTCTAAGTCATGAATGATATGGAGCTGTGTAAGAAACTCCTACTGAGTGCTAGTGCTAAAGGAGATATTTTGCCTCTGGGGTCAAATACAAGCTTCCTTCAAGCCCTTTCTGGTTCAGCCAAATGAACCTTCCTGCTCTTTCTTACACATAATGTTCACATCTCTGTCTTTGAGCCTTGGCACAGGATAGTAATAGCTAATAGTATTAGCTAACATTTTATACATCACTTTCATGTGCTAGGCACTGTGCTATGCACTATACAATTATCATCTCATGTGATCCTCACAAAACCCTGTGAGATAGGTGATGCTATGGTTTGGATGTGATTAATGTCCCTTAGTACTTTGAATCTTTGATCCTAGCAGAGGTTCCCAAAGTGGGTGGTACTGCCCCTTGGGAGAGGGGCACTGGAACAAGCCAGGGGGATAATAGCAGTGTCAGGAGCAATGGGGAATGTTAAAAAAAACAGGAGGGTGGTAGAAGCATGCATAAGGAAAGAAAAGATGAGAAAATTTTGGAAAATGTTTGTACATGTTTCATCTCTTGTGTAACAGAGTTAAAGTCATAGTGATTCCATTATTTTTCAAATAAGCACACAAAATGCAATATAACCAGTATATAATATAATATAATATAATATAATATAATATAATATAATATAATATAATATAATATATAATATAATATGACCAGTGGTAAAGTCCACCAACAGGTCTTAACAAGTAAGTGTTGGCAGGTGAGTGTTGGGAAGTCTAGCATGCATCAGTGGGAATATGTATGTGCAATGATGTCTTTATAATATGTTACTATATGATTATAGGACACAATATTGCATCATCAAAATTTTGATGCAGGAAAAAACACAAATTTACAATAAATTATTAAATTTAAGATGTGTCATTTCAAAAATATTTTTTTTGAAATGAACCAAATTTCAAAAAAACTGCTAAAGCATTAAAGGAAGTAGATTTCAAGGGGGACACTGAGTAGTTTTTTTAAAAAGAGGATGCGATAGTCTGAATAAGTTTGGGAACTTTTGCTATGAACTGTGCAATAGATGGTTGTCAACTACATCACACGTATTAGAAGCTTAATAAATTAGTGAATGAATGCTGCTTGCCTTCTTCCTTGTATCTTCCTTGTGTCCTTAATCCAAACATATTTTCTAATATCTATAATTTGAACCACATATTGACTTTTTACACAATTTTAATTTATTTTAATAATAAGCATTTGTTTTCTCTCCCTCCTCTTCTCCTCTCCCCCACTGGAAAAAAGAGAGAAAAGAAAAACTAAACCCTGCCTTGTAACAAACACAGAGGCAAGCAAAACAGATTCCTGCTTTGGGCATGTCCAATAATGTGTCACATTTTATGTTTAGTCCAGCACTTTTCTGTCAGAAGTTGGGCAGGATGCTTCCTGGTCAGTCCTGTGGAATCATAGTTGGTCACTGAATCCACCAGAGTTCTTAAGTCTTTCAGGATTTTTTATCCTTAAAATATTGTGAAGGTAGAAATTGTTCTTTCAGTCTGACCAAGCTAAAGTCATCCGCTGCATTCTGAGCCATGGACAGTCATCCTGACTTTTGCCTAGCCACTGGACTTCAATAACTCTGGAAAAGAGAGAGGTTGTCGACTTTGCACAACTCTGCCTCACTTGAAGTTAATTTATAAGGAAGTTAAGATATCAACCCACAACTTCATTGGTCCTCTTCAAAAACAAAGAACAAACGAAAAGTTATTATTCTTATTTTACAGAGGAGCAGCTAGGTGCAGTGGATTGAGTGCCAAACCTGGAGTCAAGAAGACTCATTTTCCTGAGTTCAAATCTAGCCTCAGACACTTACTGGCTGTATGACCTTGCACAAGTCATTTAACCTGGTTTGCCTCAGTTTCCTCATCAGCAAAACGAGTCAGAGAAGGAAATGGCAAACCACTCCAGTACCTTTGCCAAGAAAGCTCCATGGGCTCATGACAATAATAACACAGATGAGGAAACTGAGATGCTCCCAGTTGTGGAATGCATTTCCTTTTCAACTATGATTCCTAGAATCCCTAGTTTCTTTAAAAGCTCAGCTCAACTCTGTTCTATTTGTAGCCTTTTTTGATTTTTCCAAATGCTAGCGTCTCCTCCCCAAAATTATCTTGCTATTTTGGTGTTTATTTTGCATATATATATATATATATATATATATATATATATATATATATATATATATATATATATATATATATATATGTATGTGTGTGTGTGTGTGTACACACACACACACACATACACACACACACATACATATATACACATTGTCTTCCTTGATAGAATGGAAGGTTCTTGAAAAGAAATTGGTTATTTTCTGTCTTTGTATCTTGGTATTTAAGTTCTCATTACATAGTAGGTGTTTAATACTTACTGGTTGTTGAGAGTGAAAACATAGGGAGGTGGCCAGTGAGTGGAGCAGGGGCCCTCAGGAGTGTAGGTGAATAAGAACCAATGAGTAGAGGTAGATCAGAGTGGTTAGAACTAGAAGCTGAGTTTCAATGACAAGGAGGCATAATCCTGGAATAAGAATGTGCTGAATAAACCATCAGGTAGATCTCCCATGTCCTAGGCACATTGAATCTTCATGCCCTTTGTGAGGGCAGTTGGCAGATTAAAATTTGTGCTTGGATGAAAGTTAATGCTGATGCTCACTGTCACTTGTTTGTTACTATATTTTTGTTACCTTGATTAAATTTATTTTTAAATAAATTGTGGTAGCTAGTTGGCATAATAGATAGAGCACTGGGCCTGGAGTCAGGAAGGCCTGAGTTCAAGTATAGCTTCAGATACTTACTAGCTGTGTGACCCTAGGCCAATCATTTAACCTCTGTCTACTTCAGTTTTCCCATCTGTAAAATGGAGATAACCTCTCAGGGTTACTGTGAGGATCAAATGAGACATTTTTTATAAAGCATATGATACAAAGTAGCAGCTTAAGAAATTCTTGTTTCTTTCTTACTTTCTAATTAAGCATGAAAATTGAATAATTAGGAAATACAAAGGGGGAATGGGATAAATGGGAGGAGTCTTACTATTAAGAGACATAAGATCTATTTGGGAAATCCACATATATAATCCTTAGATTAGATATTTTTAACCTAGGATCTATAGACTCCTGGGTGGGGGTGAAGGTCCATGGATACATTTATAGATTTCAGGTGTTGACAGCACCTGATCATTAAGGCTGAATAAGGTACTGATCACTAGTATTCTCTCTCCCTCTCCCTCTCCCTCTCCCTCCCTCTCCCCCCTCCCCCCTCCCATAGAATTATAGTACTTTAGAGCTCAAGAGGACCCTTGATCTAACTTAATCCACTAACTTAATCCAACTACTTCATTTCCAAAATGAGGAAACTAAAATTCAGACAATTGTGAGTTGTCAAATGTCCAATCAGTAAAGTCCTTTTCCTCCATTCTTTATGTCTACTCCCTGCTAAACTCCTAAAAACAGTTCCCCTACTACCATTCTGTGCCCCATTTCTATCAGACTGAGCATTTAGTCACAGATATTTTGCTATCTCCTTTCTCCCATCTAAGACTCCTGAAATCATATTGAGATGCCATCCTGACCTCTACAACTTGCTTCAAGGCCCCTTCTGGAAAGTTATGACAAAAATCTAAATTCACATTTCAGTGATAAAACACAAATCAGAAATGTTCACATTTATAAAAATAATAATTCAAATTTACATGGTACTTTGTAGTTCACAACTTACTTTCACCCAGCAGCTTTGTGACATAGATACTGCCCCTATTATTAACGTTGTTTTACAGATTGTGAAATGACTTACCCATGACCACACAGGCAGGAATAAATGACTCCAACCTACATCTTCTGACTTCAGGTCTACTTTTCTTTTCACTACTCCACAGCAAACTCTAATCTTAATTATGGCTGTACCAACTAAAGTTACCTCTGCATTTCTCCTAGAGAGAACTTTGTGGAGTAAGCTTCAGCATTTTAAAATCATTTGTGGGGAAGGTGGGATTTAGAGAAGGAGAAGCAATATCAAGGTAAAAAAGCAATCTCAGGTCATGGGGGAAGCAGTAGACCATTTCCAGATAATTGTTCCATCTTCCACTTGTTCCGGCTCTTAACTGGGTCATGGTGCTGGTAGGGGGCTTCAGCTCCCTACTCTTTCTTTTTATCATTCTCCTCCATTTCCTGAAGGTAAATTGTTACTCCTTAGTGCATACATACATACTTTCTATAACTTGTTGACAGGGGTGAATTCTAAGAAAAATGGGTCGTCTTTGAATAAGGCTTGAAGTAGGTTTGGAAGGAAGGGACTTTTTGAAAAGAGGTCAACTCTTGTATGTAAGAATCATTTTGTTAATGTAGATGAAATATTGCCCAGACTCATCCTTCTCTCTCCATTCCCTCTTCCGTTTGCCTAGTCTGGGCTTTCATCACCCCCACATATGGATTCCTGGAGCCATCTACTAAACTGGCTTCCCTATTTATAATTCCTCTTCATCTGCAATAGGTCCTGCACAAAACTGTCAGATTAATCTTTTGAAAATATTGCTTTCAGAGGACAAGCAAGCATAGTACCATCTTACATAGATGCATATGAATGTATATGTCTATGGATGATTAGAGATATCTAAGTATATATATATATATAGATGTGTATGCAAATATATCTCTCTATATATCTGCTTAATTGTTGCCTTTGGGTGGGGGGGAAGAGAAAGAAAGGAGAGAAAAAAGAACAAAGTAAAAAGTGCACAGCAGAGAACAGAATAAAACCTATAAGGAAGAAAAGTAAAGATAGACAGATCTGAACCCAATATGTAGTATTTATTAAATATATTTTATTTATTGGAAATAAATGGAAATTTATTCTTGTGTATTTTGAATCCTCTCATTCTACTGTGCACATGGCAATGTTTTTTTCTTTTCTTATTTTGTATCTAAGTTTTAGCATTTATATTTAAAATAAATTAATAAAAAAAAATATTGCTTTTATCATGTCACTTCTACGCTACAGAAATTGCAATGATTCTCTTTACTCTAGGAAAAAAATCCAAGCCTCAAAATAATGCCTTCAGAATCTGAACCCACTTCACAATCTAACTTTGTTTCTTTCTACTCCCCCAAAGAAACCCTCCACTCAGCTCAAGAAGGGGCACTTACTATCTCCTCACACCTGTGGTGCCCATTGCTACCTCCAAGTCATTACTGAAGAAGAGGAGACCAACTGGGGGTGGGGCATAATAGCTATCCTCAAATATTTCAAGGGCTGTCACGTAGAAGAGGAATGCCTCATTGGCAGAGGGCACAAAACTAGGAATATTGGACAGCAATTACAGAGAGGAAATAGGTTATCATGGGACACTGGTTTTCCTCTCAACAGAGGTCTTCAAGCAAAGGTTAAATGATGACTTGTCAGTTATATTGTAGAATGGTTTCTTGTTCAAGTATGAATTAAACTAGATGGACTTTGAGGTCCCATTCAATTATTTTATTCTGACCATTCTACCTAGAAAATCATCTCTTCTCATCATTTACCCAAATCCTCTCTATCTCTATCTGGTCAAGTCCCACATCTTCCATGAAATTTCACCTTACTCCTCTCATCCTTCTATGAATTCCTATAAAGTTTATTTTGTACTACAACTTTTAACAATTAACTATAAAAATATGTTTTTCTATTTTAGTTTTCCCTTGTTAACAAGATTTTAAATTTCATCATTTTTTCCTCTTCCTCCTCTTCTTCCTGCTTCTCTTTTTCTTTCTTCTTTATGTCCTCCAATTTTTTTTTTTTTTGGAGATAAGATCTCCTGGAGACCTAGGCTGGACATGCAGGAGCTACTCATGGGCCTGGTCCCAGTCTGATTGGCATGGAAACTTTTTTGCTTTATTTCCATTCTGGGCTGATTCACCCTTTTTTAGGCAACTTGCTGGCCCCTTGTTCCCAGGGGTTTCGCCATATTAATACCAGACAATATGAACACTGTGACTCAGAACTACCCAGCTTGAATGATCCATCAGGTTCAGCCTCCTCGGTAGCAGGGATTACAGGAGCATAGCACCATGTCTAGTGATTTTAAACTTATGGGGGGTAGTCACCAAGTCTTAGATTTCCTTGGGTCTCAATTTCTTCCTCTGTCAAAAGAAGAGATTGGGATTATATAGTCTATAAGGTTCTTTTTTGTGTGCTATAATCTATATTTCTATGATGCCCCAACTCTAACAGAATCCAACTGGGCACATGTTCATTAATATTAAATGGTGCTTCTGCTCCTTTACTATGCAGGTAGAAAAACCCAGCTTAAAATAATCACTACGTAGGAAGAGAAACTCTTTTTTCCTTGACTCTGGCAAATGATTCCCTTGATGTTGTTTTAAATCTTTTAAAAGAAAGAGATATTATAATTTCGTTCAAAAGAAAAATGCATTAATTCCAAATGTTACAACTCTTCATTTATGAAAGAACAAAGACAATTTGGTTCACTTCAACTTTATTAGGACCACAGCAAACAATATTCTGGCTATTTAGGACAGAGAGGGCCAAGTAACTGCTGAATGGCAGGAGCCAAGGATCTGAAGAATTATCCAAAAACTTGCCCCATCTAATTATCATCCTATATAGACTTGATCTGCCCTGTTGTACAGGGACCAGAAAGAGGCAGAAGTGGCAATAACATTGTTTTTATTTTCTGTCCTTTTTCTTCCTCTTCACTGATATCAACTTGAATAGATCTGCTTTATCACCATTCTGCATCCTTCTGAAACAAAAGATAGTTAATCAAATAAGGAAAAGAAATCTAAGGAAGATTTAGAGAAGGCATTGCTAGAAGTTGCTAGGTGGTACAGTGGATTTACCTCCTGGGCCTGGAGTCAGTAAGACCTGTGATCAGATCCAACCTCAGATACTTATAGGCTGTGTGACTTAGGGCAAGTCCTTTAACCTCTTTTGGCCTCAGTTTTCCTATTTGTAAAATGGGTATGAGTGCCTGCTTCCCAGGATTGTCATGGTAAAATGTAATAGTATTTATAAAGCGCTTAGCACAGCGCTTTGCATATAGTAGGCAATATATAAATGTTATCAATTATTATTGTGTCTCCTGGGGTGCTTGAAGGCAGGTGGAAATAATCCAGTTTGCTTTTTTTCTAAAACACAGATGTGGGAGGCTGAATTTAGTGACTGTAGTTGCTCCGTTAAACCATCTTATATCAGTCATCCTTTGGATATTTTGGGTTGAGTATGAGGGCAATTATAACTTGCTGCTACCTGGAGTAAATTTCATAACTGTAATTAGTAACTCTTATTTAGGCCTCACAGTATAGGCCAAACATCTTTAAAACCCCTAAGTTGGGTCTTTTACAGTTCACGTGGTTGCTCTCTGACACAGTGAGAAAGTAGACAGACAACATAGGTGAACCTGTGGGGTAGAAAAAAGTACATCTAACACTGAGGAACCACTTCACAAAACTATGGTTTGGGGGTACTACTCCTACTCCTTGTAATGCATCCAGGCACATGGATTCAATAATGGGACATCATAGTCTTTAATGAGAGATGTTAAGCTCTTTTTTCTCATACTCTTTGGCTTGTTAAACCTTGCGCCCTTAGTATCTAGAGACAAATGTACTTTAAATTAGCTTAAATGTAGTTTAAGTTAGGCCTTTTATCTATAGTATGGTTTATTCTTTTCAAAATTGGGGAATACATAGGTACTCAGTGGCAGCTATTTTGCACAGTGGATAGAGCGCTGGACCTAGAATGAGGAAGATTCATCTTCCTGAGTTCAAATCTGGCCTCAGACACTTATTAGCTGTGTGACTCTGGGCAGGTCACTTAACCCTATTTGCCTCAGTTTCCTCATCTACAAAATGAACCGAAGAAGAAAATGGCAAACCATTCTAGTGTCTTTGCCAAGAAAACTCCAAATGAGTGCATGCTTTGGCAGCATATATACTAAAATTAGCATGGCCCCTGCCCAAAGATAAAACACAAATTTATGAAGCATTCCACATTTTTTAAATGATTAAAATATATGATCAGTTTTCAGATGAAGTAATCAAAGCCATCTATAGACATATGAAAAAATATTCTAACTCACTATTGATTGGAGAAATACAAATTAAAACAATTGTGAGGTACTACCTCATACCTGCTAGATTGGCTAATAGGACAGAAAAGGAAAATGACAAATGTTGGAGGGGATGTGGGGAAAATGGGGCATTAATGCATTGTTGGTAGAGTTGTGAACTGATTCAACCATTCTGTAGAGCAATTTGGAACAAGTCCCAAAGGGCTATAAAACCATGCTCTTTGACCTAGCAGTGCTACGGCTGGGTCTGTATTCCCAAAAGAGATAAAAAAGAAGAGGAACTATACATACAAAAATATTTATAGCAGCTCTTTTCTGGGGGTAAAGAATTAGAAGTTGAGGGGATGGTCATCAACTGGGGAATGGCTGAACAAGTTGTGGTACGTGATTATGATGAAATACTATTGTACCAGAAGAAATGATAAGCCTGATGCTCTCAAAAAAACCTAGAAAGACTTGCTCGAACTGATGCAAAGTGAAATGTTCTGTATACAAAGTAACAGAAATATTGTAAGATAATTAGCTGTGAATGACTTAGCTCTTCTCAGCCATACAGCAATCCAAGATGACTCTGAAGGACTTAAGATGAAAAATGCTATTCATTCCCAGAGAAAGAACTGATGGAATCTGAATACAGATTGAAGCATACCTTTTTTAACTTTATTTTTCTTGAACTTTTTTCATCTTTGTTTTCTTTCACAACCTATTATGAATATGTTTTGCATGACTACACATGTACAAATTGCGATATCACATTGCTTGCCTTCTCAGTGGAGGGGGGTTGGAGACGGAGGAAGGGAATTTGGAACTCAAAATTTTAAAAGCAAATGTTAAGAATTGTTTTTACATGTAACTGGGGAAAATAACATAATAAAAGCTTAAAATAAAAAATCTCAAATGAGGTCATGAAGTGTCAGATACAACTGAAAATAACTGAACAATGTATAATATAAATTCAATATGAGATAGGTATTTATTTCCTACACACAAAAGGAATGCTAAACACAGGATATTCACAAGGGTGTATTTGAACAAAACAAACTCAGAACATAATTCAGTAATTCAGCTTATAACTATTATTGCAGTCCATTGAGAATAAGATGTTTAAACCTCATCGAAACATAAAACAATTTGCAGTACTGCTAATTAGGGCTTTTACATTTCACCTGGACTCTTCACTGTCCAAGCAACTCCCAGTACAGTACATGCTTCCTGGTAGAACAGCCAGGCTGAGGCCAAGCTTCTTGTCAATGACTATCTTCTCCACCTGGACAACTGGAGTAGTTGCCAGGGACTTTTCCCCTGCTGCCATTCAGGGGAGAATTACCTGATGGGAATTAAAAAAATGCAGACCTTTTGTACTTGCAAGATCACCTCTGAGATTCAAAATGTTTGTTGTGGGGACAGATGCAATTTCAACTAAAATCAGGGATAATAAACATAAAAGAAGCAACTCAACCTTCAGCTCAGGCTTTTCTAGAAAGAACATGTACTGCATGACATGTTCTGAGTTCTGAGGTTTAGGGCAAGGTGCTTATTCCCAAGGGTCCATCGACCCTTTGGGAAGTGGCTCAAATAAGTCCTGACACAATTTGCATCTGGAAAGGAGGAAGAGCTGTGTGTAGAGTCAATTCTTTTATATACCCACCTAGATTTCAGCTCTTCTGACTGCCCACTGGGGGACTCTTCATCATTTCAAAGTGTGAGCCCTTTGAGTCACATGCTGCCAGAAGCAGGACCCAAGGCTGCTATGTGGTCCACCAGAGGCAGGAAAGATCATTCTCAATATGTTTCATGGGATGACTCCTAAAGGCCAATTCATATTCTGTTTCTTATATAATTATATTATATATTATATACATATAATGCATATTATATGTATATTATATATAATTATTTCTTATATAATATAATATTATATAATATTAATATAATTCTGTTTCATATATATCCTTATATGGTACATGTGTCTCTTCAGTTGTTTGTGGTAATGACAGACAGGCAGCATACCTAACCAGAATCCTAGAACAAAATCATTTCACCTAGCCATTTTCTCTTTCTCTCTCTGACTATTACTATAGCTGCTAACCTGTAGCAAAGTTAACTATTTTTAGTTCAGACTTATTTAGTTTTTCATTTGGTTCCCTCTCATGGAGGATCTAACTTCTCTGAGTAGATTACTAGAGGCAGAAGGGACAAAGTAAGAGGATCAGACCAGTTCTCAAACTGAATAATTAGATCTGGATTGTAAGAAAGCAGCAGGACTGGTTTTGCAATGTCTAGGCATGGGTTTCCTACTACTTTCAAGGTACTGATTCCTTCCTCAAACTTTTCCTATTATTTCAACCACACTGCCTAAGCCCTTTTTTCACCTACTGATTGGCTCACTTCCTCCTGTTCCTGGGCCGGGTCCATGGCTGTCAAGAAGGTGTAAGCTGACAGACAGGTCAAGTTGCCCCTAGCAGGGAGTAGTTAGGGACTTTAAAAATCCAGTCCCTTTTGACTCCAAAGCACTAGTTCGACCTCTTCAGAGGACACACTGTTCTCTGGGTGTCAATTCTACTTAGGCTGATTCAGTTTGGGTCATCTAAACATTTTCTATTCATCTTTACAGATCAGAGAAGCTTTTCTCCATCAGATCATCTTTGAACATTCAAATAAAATCAGTGATAATCAACCCCATACTTTTTTCCACGTGTCAGCTTTAAAGAACATGTAATTTAAAAATGGAACTCATTTAGACAAATATTTATGGAAAACACATGTGTTTTCTCAGGTTGATTTCTTGGAAGGCAGGAAAGAAGAAAGGAGGGAGGGAAGGGAAGGAAGGAGAGAATGAAGGAACTCAAAAAACAATGAAGAAATAGCAAAGAGTAGTAGTAGACATAACACCAGTCATATTTACAATATATGTCTCACTGAAGGAAGACATCTCAGCTGAATAACTTCTAATCTGTGTGAACATGCTTGCCTCTGTCTATTTTGTATTACAGCCACAAGAACCCTATTATCTGATCCCACAGAGATCTTGTTTAGAGTACACAAAACCTCCCTGGAGGGCTTTCCATTTAAAGAAAGAAGCAAATCAGCAGCATTCTGGTACAAGACTGTAGAAGATGCAAAACACGAAATTGATTTTCATTGTGAGAGATGTATGTCATTCATTTGCTTCCCAGTTTTCAGCTCAAGCTCAGCGATGAGGCTCTGCCAAGAGCTGGGAGCTGGCTTCCAAGAACATCAGGGAAACAACAGCCTTTGCTCGGCCTTCTATTTTTGCCCAGTTTTTTTTTTTTTTTTTAACACTGTAGGGTTTTGGAGGAGAACCGACAACATTTTCAATGTGAAGTTCATTCAGTGTTTCTGTGTTGCTACAATTAGATGCTTCAAAAGCATATGTGCTCTCTTCCTCCATTCCAATGTACTTGTCCTCTCTCATAGGTCACAGACAAAAGCCAAGATAATAAAATTCTCCCCTGATCTCAGGATCTAGATGCACTAGCATTGGGCACATCCCAAGCATCCTAAATCTTGTTTTTATTTCCTTTTCATCAGTTATTGGAATTATATTGGAATTAAGCAAACATAGTAGGAATGTGACCTAAGAAAGTATGACAAGACGACTGCTACAATTCTTTTTGGGACTCCTATGATTCTTCATCATGGTAGATCTGGAATCAGAGCTTGAGTCTTGACTGTGCCCCCTTCCTACCTATGTGATGTTGTGCAAGTTATTTAACTTTGCTAAGCTTCATCTGTAAAATGGGTGTAATGCCTGCTTTGCCTCACAGAGTTAGTATAAGAAACAAATGAAATAATGTAGTTGTGGAAGTTTTGAAAATCACAAAATAGCTGGCACATAGCAAGCATTTTAAAAATACCTAAATTAAAGTCATATAATCACAAATACCTAAGTACAAGGTATTATTTGCTTTACTGTTATAGCTGTTCAGGCTCATTTTCACATGTTTTTAAAATCTGATCAAATCCTGTTTCATACACTATCTATGGCTATTTTTGTGGTTATTACCATTAGGCTATGTCTATGCAAAATGAAGTGGATAGCTCAGAAAATTATGTGGCAAATTCAGGCCAAATGAAGCCTAAAAAGTATTAAGACTTTTCATGTTTGGAATAGACTTGTTCATATCTTGATTGGGAAGGAATTTCTCAGTCTCAATTGATAGTTTAACTCCTTATCTTTCCATTTCATGCCTCCTGGGGAGGCCCAGTCTTGAAATGCCTCTTGTGATCAAATGAACCCTACCACCATTTTAAATATGAGGAAACCGAGACTCAGATACATTAAGTGACTTGCCCACAGTCACACCACTTAGCAAGCCACCATTTAGACACAAGTCTTCCTAACTCCAAGTCCAGAACTCTAACCATTACACCAGAGGTGTCAAACATAGGGCCACATTCCTAAACCAGATTAAAATGTAACATGGAAAGATTTTTACAAAATAAATATATAATAGAACATAGATAATGTTAACCTGTTTTTCTAAGTCAATATGAGGTCTGTAGGAATATTTACATATGTTTTACATTTCTATTTGAATTTAATATCAATGTACTGAGTCATGAGGCCTCTTTCACAATGGAGAAGAGAGATGGTTAATAATTCTGATACGTGTGTGTATGTGTGTATGTAAGGGGATATCAGGAGTGGAATTAGCTTGGGTTGTTATTGAGTTGTTCCAGTTGTGTCTGACTTTTTGTGAGCCCTTTTGGAGTTTTTTGGGGGTTTTTTGGCAGAGATACTGGAGTGGTTTTCCATTTCCTTCTCCAGTTCATTTTACAGATGAGGAAACTGAAGCAAACAGGGTTAGGTGACTTGCCCAGGGTCACACAGCTAGTAAGTGTCTGAGGCCAGATTCTAACTCATGAAAATAAGACCCCTGATTCCAAGTCCAATGCTCTGTCCACTGTATAGCTACACAGAGATAAATGTAATGATTCTGCGTATGCCTCCAGACCATCAAAGTGCTGTGGACCTAGGAGAGTGGCTGTAGCAGGAAAGTATCCAAGAAGCTCCATAGTCACATGGAAATAATTTATATTTCTATATATTATATAGGAGAAAAATTTCAAGGGCTGGGTCCGGGTTCCCCTCTAGGGTTCAGAATAGCACATTCTGACGTAAATGAAAGAGGTAGGCCCATTTATAACTGAATCACAGAATATCAGAGCTCAAAGGGACTTTATAGATTATCTATATATCTATATATATCTATATCTATATATCTAGGTTATCTATATATAATTTATAAAATTTCTCCCCCACACCCTTCACCCCCACCAATTTTGTAGACAAGGAAACTGAGGCCCAGAATAGGTAAGTGATTTTTCCAAGTTGACAAAGTTGGGTATGAAATACAGCCAAGACTGAAACCTAGGTCTTCTGACTCTAAATCTGGGATTCTTTCCAATGCACAGTCTACAGAGTGCTCTTTATTGACAGCAGAAAGCACATTTCTATTTCTTACTGAATAGCAGTTGTTATTTTGGTTTTAATGAGGGTAATGAGATTTCATTGTGATTCTTCAGTGCCTACTAGGTTATAAAGCCTCTGCCCACTCTATAGCTTGAACTAACTTCACAAATGACATGTTAAAAAAAATGACTGCCATATTTATGTTGGATAACCATTTTCCTAGGATAGACTTACTTGTTTTTATCCCATATTTAATAAATGTCCATGGAGTGCTGGACAATGGCCAAGACACATAGACAGCCCCTGCCCACTCATAGGCAAGTGTAAAAACAAGCTGGCAAACAGGGATGGAATATGCTTTCCTGACCATTGTGAAAAATCTTTCTTTTCCAACAGAAGTGTCAACAGAAACTGGGCTCCAGATTCCTTCCAAGAAAGCTACAGAAGACAGAAGCACGCAACCTTGTGTGAATGGCAGAGAAGCATGACCTAAGCTGCTTTGAGAGTGACAATCCTAATTCTCTTGGTTCGGAGGGTGCTTCAGTCTGTGGTTGCTGGGGAGCCTGGAGCAAACCATTTAAGCTGTCTTTCACATCCATGAAATGAGATGACATTCAGATGGTTGTTGTATAGATCAGTGAATGTTTATTAAGATTTGGGAATGCAGAAGGCAACTACATGAATACTAAGTTATAAATAATACAAACACAACTTGGTTGTAATTATTTTAGAAGGCAGCTAAAAATCTAAATACAGAGATCTGGGATGAGACATTCATTTGATTTTTAAAATTGTTAAGATGTGTGTTAGGTTTTCTGACCATTATGGAGAACATTGATATATAACATGTCTAATATATACGCCCATATACAAACACGTGCCTATCCATGTACAGACACACAAAATCATTGAGTTCCCTAGAGTTTCAAAGAACATGAATAAACATATGGACTGTTCTCTTACACCTACCCCACAAGTCTGAGTATTGAGGATTTATATAGTTGAGACTATGTGGAGTAAATATGTATAAATTTATATTGTGTTAATTTATGGCATGCGGCACAGAAGGCTGTTTGCAACTTGCAGTATACTTCTTCCCACGTTTCTGTTGAAATATTCATCTCCCAGTTCCTTCCCGTGTTTTCCTTAGTCTCTCCACAGATGTTTGTGCAGCTTGTGTTAAGAGGAGTGAATGCATCTTAGAAGTCCATTTGCTTGCATGTAATTTAGGTGAGGAGAACAAGGGCATGGTGAGGATATGGAGGGATTTGAGGCGGTCCTGCTCGCCTCTGCTACAATGGGCAATTGCTCTGTTAAAGTCATTAATGGTGCTGTACCTACACCACAGACTGCATGTCCTTATTCGCTAAATACCGGTGCAAACTAAGAGACTTTCACAAGTTGAATTAAATAATTCATAACGTTAAAAAACATGGAACTATTAAACCTGCACTGGAGCTTTTCTCTAGACACTGAAGCACCATGGGACTTGGAGTTAGAAGATCTGGATTTGAGTCCTGACTTAGACAATTATTATATATGTGACCTTAAGCAAGTCTTTGGTGTACATCCCAACTATTTTTTGTCTTAGTATAACATCTTTATGAGTTTATTTAGCCAGGAAAAATCGTCATCTGTCAGCCACCTTTTTGTTGATGAGTCCTTTGGTGGAGGCTAGCTCCAGTCATCCTGATTCACATCTTGCCACTGGACCCAGATGGCTCCAGAGGAGAGAATGAAGCTGGTGACTTTGCACAGCCCTGCCTCACTTAAATCCAACTCACTTGCAATTCATGGTATCACCTTCTTGATGTCATGGTCCTCTTTGAGAACAAAGAACAAATAACGACAATGGAGCTGATTCTTGGAGGATAACATAATTCATCATAGGCTAGCACTCAGCTTTTCTTGTGGGATAAGATATGCTTATCTAGAAAAGCCTTCAAGAAATCCAGGTTCATTTCCATGACCTGAGGAGACATCAGAGGAAGGTTTTAATAGGAGGATTTAGTGACCAAATGTAGTATATTTCTGATAATTAAAAATTATGTTAGGGAGTGAAGCAATGGCAGACCAGTGACATCTACCTAGAGATTCATACTTTATTAAAAAGTTTCACTCCCTGCCTTTACCAGAGGACCATACATTTAGAACTGTAAGTGACATTAGAAGTCATTCACTTCAATTTCCTTATTTTATAAAAGGAACCGAGGTTCCATGACATGATGTTAGGTAACTTGCCAACAGTTACACAGTTAGTAAATATCAGAGGCAGGGCTTGAACTCAGATATTCCTAACTCCAACTCTCTATTTGCTGTGAACGAACACTGGATGTGTTCAAGCATTATATGTGTGATTTGGGGCAAGTTACAATCTCTTTAGGCCTCAGTTTTTCTCTGTATAAAAATGGAGGTATTGGACTAACTGATTTCTAGTGTGCTTTCCAGCTCTAAATCTGTGGTCCTGTAGTCCTAAATTGAATTGTTTCAAAGTACTAATAATGACTGATTTGAGTTAATCATTTGTCTCTTTCCTTGTGTTGCCTTTGTGTATGTGTGTGCTCACGCTAATAGGTAGGGAAATAGCCCAGTAAATCCATAAGTTGTCTGATTAATGCCTGATTAATCAGAGAATGCCTTAGAAAGAGAGATTTGAAATATGAATCTTCTAACACAGGACTGATATTTTCTTAGATTGAAATCTGCTTATCTGGATTGATAGGGTCACTAAATAGAATCAGGGGTATTTTTAGACTAGCCCTCCAAGAGCAGTACTACTTGCAACTTGACTGGCAGGAGACATATTTGGAGATATCTAAAGGATAAACCTAATATACTTTAAGAGCACCTGGAGTTTTAAGTGCCTTCACCTTGCTGCCAGCTGGGTCCCATCACTACTAATTGGCCACCCCACACATATCTTGTGCTTTGCAGTTATAAGTGGCACCTTTATTTCTCCTTTGATTTTTATTACAACTCTGTGAGGGAGCAGTGTTAGTATATTATCCCCATTTTACAGGTGAGAAAATGAAGGATCAGAGAGATTAAAGGATTTATGCAAGCAGTCTGGCACATGGGAAATGCTTCACAAAATGCTAGCTCTTATTGATATGTGTTTGTTGACTGACAGACTGACTTTGGACTACAAGCTCTGAGTCCTTTTCAATACACCATGGTGTTTTCAGTGTGTGCCTACAGATTAGTGTTGGGTCAGTGAAGATGAAAGGCAGCACACTGGGTGAACTGGGAGAGAGGGGAAGGGATTCTATTATTTGGGACTCTTGACATCTTTGGTATTCTGAAGATTGTTTTGTCATCCCTCACTCATAGGAGTACATTCCCAAAGTGACACCTTGTAGGTGGCTTACTGTTCCCTTCTTTCTATTATAGGGTATTGACTTGGAATCAGGAAACCTAGGATCAAATCTTGACTGCCACTTACCTTGGATGTAACCTTGAGTAAATCACTTTTCTTTGTTGGGTTTCATTGTCCACACCTGTAAAAAGAAAGGAAAGGAAAGGAAAGGGTTGGCTCAATAGTCTCTAAAGTCTCTTTAAGGTTTTCACCACATGTTTGTATGATCATCATTATTCCCTTACTTAGGAAAGTGTTAAGATGGGGGGGGGGGTCTAATAAGTGTGTAGAGGAGGGCAAAATCTGTTGTGTTCATCTAAGTCTAAGAAAAATGGACAATCAGCAGGTGCCATATAAGTGTGTTCATATGTGGCAGGGAAGGAAGCTAGAGAGCCCTGAGCTTTTCTTGCTGGATTTTTCCATATTTAGTGCAAGCCACAGCTAGTTGTGTGGGTGTATAGTAGAAAGAGGGTTAATGACCCAGGTTCTAATGTCTGTAAAGAGAAAGAACATTTAGCTCATTTTATTCACTAAAGAAAGGTCCTGTTTATAGCTCTATTGTGAAGGAGAATCATTTGCTAATTTAAGTGAGTAAATGTGTCTTAATTGCAACTCTCTGTCAATAAGTGAAGATTGAGTGAACCAGGGTCCTAGTCAGAAAATGAAGGAGTGAGAGTCTCTCTACAAGGGAAATTCAAGCATATCAGCCTTTTCCCTCAGTCATTAGTGATTTTTAATGAAGGCAGTAGTCACTATTAGTCCAAACAAATAGTTGAATAGAGTTGGGAAGATGTACATAAGAACTTTCCCATTTGTTCTAATTACTATGGGCACTTTAAGATGCTTCCTCTGTCTTCTGATGATGCCATCATGCTGCTCACTCCTCTCTGCCAGGTCTGTATTTCACTGGGCGTTGCTTTCTACTGCTACTTTCTGTTCCTCTGTTGCTTCAGTCGGTGTTCAATTATCCAGCTAACTTCAGGTCTACGTAATAATCTCTCTGCCTACTATTCACTAGGGATTCTATGATTAATGAAATTCTTTCTTTTCAGAGGAAGGTTACAGTTCTTTCAGTCATGTCTTTCAGTTGCCTCCAATATCCATGAGGTGGTGCTCATTTGTGTAGGGGACGGCTACAACTCTTCTAGTCAACATGTGTAGCCTACTTTTTTAGCCATTGGGTCTAAACTATTGTCTGCAGTTATAGTGCTATCTTCACTGCCATCTGCTACTTTCCCCTCTGTCTCTAAGGAAGGGAATGCTATGGTCAGTAAGCCTCTCCCCTTCAAGGGAAGGTTACAGTACTTTTCATTAAGCTGTCTCAGTCAAGGGCTATGAAACTCTTATCCTCCAGCTCTTCCAGCCCAGGGCTATAAAGCTCTTCCTCTCATCCAGGCTCCTCTCAGAATGCAGCAGATGCCCAGGCAAAGATCACATATGCTCTTTTAACTTGTCTTTACTATGCTTTCCTCTACTATCACTTCTGAGTCTTAGAAGTTTTATTCATATTTGATTTATTGTCAGAAATCTATCTTTTTTCTTTGTTTTTATTATGTCTAACTAAATAAAGTAAATGTCCTCGGAACCCTATTTTGTCAAAGATAAAGGAGTTGAGTGAAATTGGTGGGGAAAGATTTTTAAGCTCCTCCATTATGCTTTTCTGTACTACGTCAATGGCAAGTGTTAGAAAAGTCTATTGATCTTCATCCTATTTCCTCCAAGCAATGAATCACAGCCTGGTCTTTCTCCGTATATCCACATATAAACTTGCAAGTCTGGCATTGAGGCCTTCTATTATTCAGCTCCAACCTATCTTTCCAAACCTTTTTTGTAGTCTGTGTTCTAGCCAAAATAGCTTAGAAGCTACTTGCCCAAACTTAACATTCCATCTCTGGCCTCTATGTATTCACCCAAACCATTCTTCCATTTCTAGAATCAAAAACAGAATAGTAATTAAGGGAAAATTCAGTTGAGTGGATTCCATAGTCAAGCCTGAGATCCTATGCATGAATGATGACCTCTGGATGCCTTAGAGAAGGGAGACATTGGGAAGGGAGGCCCTAGCAGAGGAATGCCAAGGTTACGAGCATTAGTCCAGGGCTGTTCAGAGTAGCCACAACATGAAACTGCTAGAGTATGTATACATAAGTAAAGTATGGGGGCAGTGAGTCACAGGAAGAAAGAACAGTTCTAGATTCGGGCAACACTGAGAGGTACCTTGAGCAAAATGTCTAGTTGTCTTGCCTTTTCCTAAAATTATCTTCCTCCCTATTTCCTCCTCTCAGAATTCTTGTTTTCCTCTGAGGTTCAGCGCAGTTGCTGCCTCCTACATGAAGGATCGTCTTTCTTCATTGTCCCATTTGTTAAAGTTTAGTTCCTATCCAATTATATGATAATTACTTATTTGTGCACATGTTGTATCCCACACTAAATGTAAGGTCCTTGCAGGCAGGGACTGTTCCACTTTTGTCATTTTATTCCCAGAGCCACATGCCTTGGTCATATTAGATGAATGAGTTGAGTAACTTCAACATCCAGGTTGATGACAACCTGACCATCCTATATTGTCACCCTCCAAGTTCTATGGACCATTGCTTCTATGCCATGCACCAGTGGTTCGGTGAGCAAAACTACAAATGGGGATTGAAATGAGGAGATGAGGCTGGAAATGTAGCTTGGGAACAAATTATTAAATTAAGAATAGATAGATATATAATAAATTTATAAATGCTTACTATGTGTCATGCAGTGTACATCCAAGCAAAAAAAAAAAAAAGAGAGAGAGACGTTTCTTACTCTCAAGGAGCTAACATTTTAATTGGGGGAGAATGCACACTAAAAAAAAGAGAATTAGGGATGGAGAGATGGGGAAGGAGTCAGGAGTGGAATGAAGAAAGAAGGGTGCATAGATACCCTGGGTATTTCTGAAAACTTTGGTCCTAGTCAAGAACTCATCAATCAGAGGGGGAAAGGGAGTCACAGGGGGAGAGGCATTTCCTGGGTAACGCAGCTATTGTTGTGGCTATGACAAAGTTTGGAGAGTCAGGAGTGGATCCAGAAGAGAAGTAATTAGAAATATAGCCTGTAATTAATATTTTTAGTAGGGAAATGATGCAATAAAAGTGGTGTTTTAGAATGATTGACTGATGATGGTATGAATTAAAAAGACTGAAGGAGGAAAGGATAGGAGGCAACTGGAGGATTACAAGCACAAGATGATAAGATCTAATTCTTAAACTAAGTTTTTTCTTGTTTAGTCATTTTTCAGTTGTGTCTGACTCTTCAGGATTTTCTTGGCAAAGAGACTGGAGTGGTTTGCCATTTCCTTCTCAGATCACTTGACAGATGAGGAAACTGAGGCAGAGTTAAGTGACTTGCCCAAGGTCACACAGCTAGTAAGTGCCAAAGATTTGAACTCATGAAGATGGGTCTCCCTGACTCCAAGCCCAGTACTCTATCCACTGTGCCACCTAGCTGCCCCAACAGAGCTAGAAACTTTGATTCAAAAGACCATATATCCTCAATGCAAAGTTCCCACCTTCAGGACTGGGGTGCAGATTGTTGCTATTCTTGGCAGAGAATACCAGGGAGGACTCTGAAGAAGAAAACAGGGAGATTTTTGGATTTTAAACAGATTATAGTCACTTGTGTGTATTTCTCTTCATTTGACAGATATGAGTAATAGACTTCATTTACTAAGAAATCTAAGCACAACTTAAAAACATGCTACTAATCTAAATGGGAGGGTATTCTTCACTTTTCAGAATAGACTCAGAGCACCATGTGTGAGAGAACACAACAGAATAGAAACTGATTATGTAAAATGTGAGAGGATCTGGAGCATTCTCTGACATGTGGCAGTCCCCATTGGTAAAGGAGAACTGTGTCACTTTGGGTGTTTTATGCCCAAATGACAAGATACAGACAAACATATTTATGATACGGCCCAGCATAACACAGTGAGCTTTGCCATACACAGAAGCTGTAATTCTAATAGCTCTTCTTTATATAGTTCTAAGTTTATAAGGTTCTTTATGTCCATACGCTATCTCATTTGTTCTTCACTATTGCTTTTGTTGTTCATTCATTTTTAGTCATGTCCGACTCTTCATGACCCCATTGCAACGATACTGGAGTGGTTTGCCATTTCCTTCTCTAGCTCATTTTACAGATGAGGAAACAGGGTTAAATGACTTGCCCAGGGTCACACAGCTGGTAAATGTCTGAGGCCAGATTTGAATTCGGGAAGATGAGTCTTCTTGACTCTAGGCCTGGTACTGTATCTGCTGTGCCACCTAGCTGCTCTTTTCACCACTGTATGATGTGGATATTATATAGGCATTATTCCCATTGTATGGATGAGACAGACTGAGGCTCAGAGAGGTTAAATAAGTTTCCCATAGTTTCATAGTCAACTCTTTCCATACTCCAAATCTAGCATTCTTTCCTCTATATATACATCATGTTCCCTCCCACGTTACTGTAGGACATAAAGAGCTGGCAGAAGGAACTGATATCTTGCAGCTGCAGTAGTCACAGTTAGGAGGAAAAGCAAATGCCATTTTTCTGTTCTTTGTACATATGTTTTGGACGGTAGGCATTGTCTAATGAGGAGGAAGTTACCCCTGCTATCAGTCTACTGTACCCTTGGGGGACAGAAGAGCCTATTTTGAACCCCCTCTGGGGGTTGCAGGGACAGGGCTCTTCCCTCCTTAGATTATAGCATTTCAGAGCTGGAAGGGATCTTAGCAGTCGTCTTGTTCAAATCTTCCATTTTAAAAGTGAGGAAATGGAGCCCAAGAAAGGGTGGGAGATCTGCGTAGGGACCATAGCAGTCACAGAACTGTAAACCTGCCTTCTGGTTCCTTAGCTCAGAGCTCTTCCCTCCAGAGCAGGGGTGAGGAACCTGCAGGCTCAAGGCCAAATGTGGCCTTCTGGGACTTTGATTTCCTTTAAGAGTCAAGTCCCACTTTCTGTAAGAAGCCTTTACCAGTCCCCAAGGTGAGTGTTTTCCTTCTGGCTACTCTATATACTATATACTCTCTATATATCTTGTATTGCCTAGTTTATTTACATGCGGTCTCTCCTTTAAGAATGTATGCTCCTTGGGGACAGGCACTATTTTTTTTTTTTGCCTTTAGCTGTATCCATAATGCTTTGCACAGTGCCTGGAACATAAAAAGTCTTTAATAAATGAGTATTGACCAACTGACTAGAGAAAAGACAGAGTCAATTGCACAATCAATGATTCTGAGATTAAAAGCCTCATATGTAGAATCTTAGTCTTGGAAGGGATTTTTAATTGGTCATCTTTTCTAGTTCACATATAATGAAGCTTGAATTCCATCTCTATCAAACCCCAAACTCCCAGCCTCCACTTGAAGACATTCAAAGACAGGAAACTCATAATCTCTTAATCATGTTAAGATTCACAACCTGGATACTCTATATTAAGTAGCTCTAACTGTTTAAGATCTTTCTTATATTATATCAAATACTATACCCCTGTGATATCCCACTTCTACCCTCTGGGATCAACCCAAATAACAGTTTGAAAACAGAAATCATGCTCCATTTGTCTTCCCCTTGTTTGCTTCAGTCAATCTTCAGTTGACATCTTTTTGAAACCCTCTGATAGACACAGTTCATTTGGTCAATATCTGCCCTAAACTGGTTTTGGGGACATCTGTTGTTTGTCCTTCATTCTAGAAGACATCAGGAAGTGACATCAGGAAGGTGATGGCATGACTTGCAAGTGGATTGGATTTAAGTGAGGCAGAGCTGTGCAAAGTCACCAGCCTCCCTTTCTCCTTTGGAGCCATCTAGGTCTAGTAGCAAGATACAGCTCAGGACAACTAGAGATGGCCCCTAGGGACACCTGTATTGATAGGTTTATGCCTTAGAAACTTTGCCATGGTTTTTCAGGCCTGTTTAAGAGGTGTAGAGATATAATATAACTTTGACTAGTGTAAAATGTTAAAGGAAAAACTAGCCTTAGGATATGTGGAAGGAGGGTTAGCAGGTAGATTGTTGATGAGAATTAGTGTCGGTATTCAGTCAGTCACAGTGTGTTCAAGAGAAGCAGTGAGGGGGTGTTAGGAGCTCAGAGCTCTGGCAGCTTGAGCAAGAAAATCTGTGTGTTGAGGCTAGAGTTCACAGTCTGAATGAGTAGGCAGAGATTCTGTGTGAGTGAGAACGGAGGTGGGAGGAAAGAAGATGCTTTGTGTTCTGAATCCTAGTAGCCCCTCTGAAGTGATACCTGTATTGAGGAGCCATGATGAGGAGCCTGGTAAGATTCTAGATTGCACATCTTATCTGAATGGCACATTTCTGAGCTCCCTATGATCTCTAAACAGGAGAGTGGTAGGAGTAGGTTGAGGATGGGGAGACAAGTGATCTAAGGGTAACTACCAAATGGAATTATGCAAGATAGGCCTATAAAAGTAGCACCTAGAATGAAATGCACTATTCTAGGAGTGATCTGAAGGCACCCCTATGTAGAGTATGGGGATTATCACCTTATTACCTTTTTTTTAGACGCTATGCTTCTATGAATGTAGCCTAATATTGCATTAGGTTTTTCCATATCATCCTACTGATTTAAGTTGATTTTGTCATCAACTAAAGGTATTAAGCCTTTTTTCTATCTATATCTCCCCAGTCTTGTATTTGTACAACTGATTTTTTGAACCCAAGTTTAGTACACATTTATCCCTAGATTTAGCTCATCATTCAAACCTGTCAAAACTTTTTTGATTCCTGATTCTGTCCCTGAATGAATTAGCTATCCTTTTCAGCTTTAGCTCACCTGAAAATTTGATACATATAGTTTCTAATTTTCAAGTCATTTATAAACAAATTAACCAAAACAGTTTCAAGCATGTAGCACTCTACCAGAACTCCACTCCTGCTTGACCAAGAACTAGTGGCTTTGAAATGTCTCTGAATATGGAAAAAATAGAACATGGGGTAATAGATAAGAGCCAGCTTTGAAGAAAAGAAATACTTAGATTAAAATCCTGTTTCTGACACAACTAGCTTTAGAATTATAGAAAAGTGCCCCAGGCAATTCTCTAAGGCTATTCCAGATGAACCGTGATCTGCATCTGTGGAGGGAGCTTCCCAAGTGGGAGCTTCATTCACTGTTAAAATCATACGTCCAGAGTATACCCATAAAAGGAAAAATACAGATCCCAAAGCAACCCACTTCCCTTACAAGTATGGAAAAATGGAAACCTAGAAAAACACAAGCTCTGACACTCAAGCGAAGTGCTAACACATGTCCAAATACTGAGCAGAGTCTTTATAAGGTGTTCCTCCACTTTCTTATTTGTTGAGATAAAAATAAAGCCATAATTGCAGCATAAGGTTAAAAAAAAAGCTTTATACACTATGATACTCTTTTTTGGGGTGGGGAGGAGGAGTCAAGATCTACGATTTCATCAGTGTAGGGAAATTCCCTATGTAGAAATTCCTTCTACCTATGCAGATGGACAACTCATCTGCAATTTACAATCTTAAGAGGGTTTTCAGGGGCACTGAAATGGTTTCGTAAGTTGGTCAAGTTTAAATGACTAGTAGGAGTATGTGGCAGAACTTATACTTGAGTTTTCTTGACTCCAATATTGGCCCCTTGCCCACGATTCTAAGCTGACTCTATCCTCTTATATTAATAATATTTCATAAAATCATCTCCTATTAGAATGAGAACAGCTGGATGGTACAGTGGATTGAGCTCTGAGCCTGCAATTAGGAAGGCATGGGTTCAAATTCATCCTCTTACTAGTTGTGTGACTCTGGGCAAGTCATTTAAGCTCTCTTTGCCTTAATCTTCTTATCTTTAAAATGCGAATAATAACAGCACCTGCCTCCCAGGGTTGGTGAGGGGATCAAATGAGATGCTATCTGTAAAGTACTTAGCACAGTGCCTGGCACATAGCAGGGGCTATATATTGTTAAATGTTAACTCTTCTTGGACACAATATGTTCTAGGGCCAGTAGCCTGGGATCTAGTTAGAACACTTTTAACTATATGACCTTGGACTAGACATTTAATCTCTGAGCTTGAGTTCTTTTATTTATAAAATAGAGATAATCATACTACCCAAATCACAAAGTTGAAGTGCAAAAAAAAAAAAACCAACAAAAACCAACAACCCTTTAAAACCATACTGTCCTGCTTAATTAATTTATATGCAATCCATAAAGTTTTATTCTGCAGATGGTATACCAGTATGACATTTAAAGTTGGTTGGATTCTTGAAGTATGACATAAGTATGACATTTGTAGCTGTTTCTTTAAAAAATAACTGGGTGGGCATCATCAGGCCCTTGGTCAAGTATGTAACCTCTGATTATAACATTGTTAAAAACAGATTTGATCTCACATCATTTCGACTAAGTGCCTTTTCCAGGAATGCCTTCCATAAATTCAAAAACTCCCTGTAATCGTCTTTGGAACAAAACATGATTGGAATTCTTTTTTTGGAATTGCCTTCACAGCCAACTTCTGCTCCACATGAGACAATCTCACCACTGTATAGTCATCCCTTGTCCTTGTCCCCCAGATTGACCTTCTACCTTAGGCACTAGACTTGGTTTTGAGCGATATTTGCTGTTTCCAGAAACCAAATACATCCTGACAGATGTATTTTTTCCAACACGGAATATGTATTCAAAAGGATGTGCCATTGATTTTGAAGGAATTTTCAAAGACAGAGCTCCATAAACATTTTGAGTATTGGAATTCTATGACCATGTACTTAGAAGCTGGACATGAAAAAATTATTTAGACCAGCACCCTGATGGTACAGTGAGGAGAATGAGGTCAAGAAATGAAGTGAGTGGCCTTAGGTCAGAAGTTAGTCGTAAAGTCAGTATTTGAATCCAGGCCATTGCTTCCAGATTCAGTGCTCTTTCCATGGCATGAAAACTGACTTTCATCATTGTACCTCAGAGGGTTTGTGCTAAGGATCAAATGCAATAACATATGTAAAGCACATTGCAAACCTCAAAGAATATAGAAATATTAACTATTATTATTGTTCTGATTGCAGCAACTCTATAGAACCCTGACTGATGTAAAAGTTCGGAAATATTTGTTTAGAAAAATCAGTTTTCTAAAGAAGAATTATAAACAATAAAAAACCTTGTGAAAACATACTACAAATCACCAACGATAAGAAAAATACAAAGGAAACAATGCTGAAGTTTCACCTTACATCTTCCTACCGAGTATAGATCCCAAGATAGAAACAAAGTTCCATATGTGACTCAAACATCCATAGCAACACTTTTTTTTTTGTAGCAAAGACCTGGAAACAAAGCAGGTGCCAGCCCATTCATTGGGGAATAGCTACAGAAACTTCTCTCCTCCCTTCCTTTTGCCTTGACTTCCTCCTCCTCCTCTTACCTCTTCTCCCTTCTATTCCTTTCCTTTCAGAAGGGTTGTCATTGGAGGCCCTTTTGATAAAAGGATTTGTTCTGGAAAATTTGGATTCAGTCAGATGGTGCACCTAGAAGGCCACATGTGGCTTCAAGGCCACAGATTCCCCACCCCTGATATAAAGTATATCTGGAAGTGACTGATGGAAAAACAAAAGGAATCAGTAACACTTATCAAATCAATTATATTTTGCATTACTTCATAGTCACACTTCATATTTTCCAGAGCTGGAACATGGGCTAAGGCTGCCCTCAGTCTTAACTCATAGAATGAAGTGAGAGGAACATTGCCCATGGAATGGCAGTTTTAGATGCCTTCATTGAATGGAGTGATTGTTATTGGTTTTATGTCACCCCTCTTATACTATAACGCTGTCTTTGTATGTGACTACCCTATTTGAAGTCTCTTAAACAAGATACTCCATCACTTATCTATATGCCTCTGCACTGGCTGTTCCTCATACCTAAAATGTTCACCCCTTCACATGCTCCTCAGTTTACTGGTATCTCTGAAGGCTCACCTCAAATCCCACTTACTACAGAAGGACTTTTCTGGTCCTGTTCCCCTAACTTTCTCAGGGTTTTCCTGGTTCTTGATCTAGGGTCTTTGAACTTGTTTTTTAAGAAATATTTTGGGGGCAGAGTGAAAACAGGGACTTGTTTGAGCTCTCCCCCAAACCCCTTCAAATACCTGTAAAAATGACTCTAAACAAATTCTAGAGCAGCAGAACCCACAAAATGACAGAGTGAAACAAATTTCTAGCCCAAATTGACCTGGAAGATCAATAGGAAAGGTCTGTTGCATCAGTCTGAGAGAGGAGTGAAGTCCAGTGCAAAATGCCCCAGCATAGACTGGGCCCTCAGCAAATCCAGAGCAGGCCTCAGGGGACTGAGTCACTGGCAGCTGTGGTGGTTTCCAGACTTTCCAATCCACTAATGCCAAAGACAACTTAGAAGGTCAGTAGGAAAGGTCTGTCGAACCTAGGTAAGAGTACAGTGCAGTCTGGTCCCAGCCCCAGGTGGGTGACAGTAGCAGAAGCAGCTACTTCTGGAGCTCTTGGTTCACAGTTGGGGAGGGGTGCAAGCACCTGATCAAATGGAGATAGCAGAGATCTCTTTGCTTATTCTATACTTGGATCTGGGTTGCAGTTTTGTGTGGTGGTCCTGGGATGAGAAGGAGAGCTGGTGTGGTGGTACTTGTGGTGGCAGTGGAGAGAGAATCCTCCTCATAGTTCCAAGGCAGAAAAGAATGCTTGTGATCACTTACAGACCAAACCACAGACCAGGAGAGGAGTATATCTCCTTTGGTCACACAACCTTAGAAGAACTGAAAATTTACAGGTCCCTAGAAATATCTCTGAAAATATCTGCACTAAAACCTTGAAGCTTGGGACAGTACACCCTCCACACTGGAAGCAGAGTCATACCTTGACAAAGAGCTAAAAAGTCAAATAATTGGCTAGGAAAATGAGAAAACAGTGAGAAAAAAATCATACTATAGAATCTTACTTTGGTGACAAGGAAGATCAAAACATACAAACAGAAGAAGGCAACAAAGTCAAAGCTCCTACAACCAAAGCCTCTAAGAAAAATATGAATTGATTGCAGGTCATAGAAGAACTCAAAAAGGATTTTGAAAATCAAGTAAGAGAAGTACAGGAAAAATTGGGAAGAGAAATGAGAGTGATGCAAGAAAATCGTGAAAAGCAAGTCAACACCTTGTTAAAGGAGACCCATAAAAATGCTGAAGAAAATAACACCTTATAATACAATTAACTCAAATGGCAAAAGAGGTCAAAAAGGCCAATGAGGAGAAGAATGTTGTAAAAGCAAAATTAGCCAAATAGAAAATGAGGTCCCCAAACTCACTGAAGAAAACAATTCTTTAAAAAATAGAATGGAGTAAATGGAAGCTAATGACTTTATGAGAAATAAAGAAATTATTTTTAAAAAACCAAAGGAATGAAAAAATAGAAGACAATGTGAAATATCTCATTGGAAAACTGACCTGAAAAATAGATCCAGAAGAGACAATTTAAAAGTTATTGGATTACCTGAAAGCCATGATCAAAAAAAGAGCCTAGACATCATCTTTCAAGAAATTATCAAGGAAAATTGCCCTGATACCAGAGGGCAAAATAGAAATTGAAATCATAAGAATCCACCAATCATTTCCTAAAAGGGATCCCAAAAGGAAAACTCCTAGAAATATTGTAACCAAATTCCAGAGTTCCCAGGTGAAGGAGAAAATATCACAAACAGGGGCAGAGTCAAGAAGGTGGAGTAGAAAGATGCACATACTCTAGCTCTTCCCCCACAGCCCATAAAATACATGTAAAGAAAGACTCTCCACAAATTCTAGAGCAGCAGAAGCCACAGAACAATGGGGTGGAGGAGATTTCCAGCCCAGGGTGAGCTGTAAGGCCAATGGGAAAGGCCTGTCACACCAGATGCAGAGCTGAGCCCAACCCAGCCTTGGCTGCATGGCACCGGGAGGAGCAGGACTGGAGCAGGTATTGGGGGCAGAATCCCTGGCAGCAACTGCGGTTCACAGATCCCTCAACTCACAGGCATCAAAGGTCAGTGAGAGGACTTTTTCAACTAGAGTGAGAAGACAGCAGGGTCCTCCCCTAGCCCCTGAACCAGGTGGCAGTGGTAGTGGTGGCAGCAGCAACAGCCAGGGTCCATTGTTGGAGCAGCTCAGCTTAAAACCCCTGGGGGAATTGAGCAGCTGATCTGAATCTCAGCCCTGAGTACAGGCCTGGGGCATGGCGGAGTTAGAGGCCCCTGAGGAGTAAAATCTGCTCCCTTGATTGTGCCACCTTGGAGGAACTGAGAACTTACAGGTCCCTAGAGTATACCCTACTCTTGACAAAGGACCCAAAAGTCAAGAAACTGGTTGGGAAAATGCCCAAAAAAGGAAAAAAAAATAAGACTATAGAAGGTTACTTTCTTGGTGAACAGGTATTCTCTCCCATCCTTTCTGATGAGAAAGAACAATGTTTATCATCAGGGCAAGACTTAAAAGTCAAGGCTTCTGTATCCCAAACATCCAGAATAAATATGCAATGGTCCCAGGCCATGGAAGAGCTCAAAAAGGATTTTGAAAATCAAGTAAGAGGGGTGGAGTAAAAATTGGGAAAAGAAATGAGAGTGATGCAAGAGAATCATGAAAAGTGAGTCAACAGTTTGCTAAAGGAGACCCCCAAAAATGCTGAGGAAAATAACACATTTCAAAACAGGCTAACCCAACTGGCAAAAGAGGTCCAAAAAGCCAATGAGGAGAAGTATTCGTTAAAAAGCAGAATCAGCCAAATGGAAAAGGAAGCTCAAAAGCTCACTGAAGAAAATAGTTCTTTCAAAATTAGAATGGAACAGATGCAAGCTAATGACTTTATGAGAAACCAAGAAATCACAAAACAAAACCAAGAGAATGAAAAAATGGAAGATAGTGTGAAATATCTCATTGGAAAAGCAAATGACCTGGAAAATAGATTCAGGAGAGATAATTTAAAAATTATGGAACTACCTGAAAGCCATGATCAAAAAAAGAGCTTAGACATCATCTTTCATGAAATTATCAAGGAAAACTGCTCTGAGATTCTAGAACCAGAGGGCAAAATTAATATTGAAAGAATCCAACAATCACCTCCTGAAAGTGATACAAAAGGAGAAACACTAGGGATACTGTAGCCAAATTCCAGAGTTTCCAGGTCAAGGAGAAAATATTGCAAGCAGCCAGAAAGAAACAATTTGAGTATTGTGGAAATACAATCAGGATAACACAAGATTTAGCAGCTTCTAGATTAAGGGATCAAAGGGCTTGGAATATGATATTCCAGAAGTCAAAGGAACTAGGATTAAAACCAAGAATCACCTACCCACCAAAACTGAGTATAATACTTCAGGGGTATAAAATGGTCATTCAATGAAATAGAGGACTTTCAGGCATTCTTGATGAAAAGACCAGAGCTGAAAAGAGAATTTGACTTTCAAAAACAAGAATCAAGAGAAGCAAGAAAAGATAAACAGGAAAGAGACTTACTAAAGTCTCTTACAAGGAACTTACTAAAGTTGAATTGTTTACTTTCCTACATGGAAAGATAATATTTGTAACTCTTGAAACATTTCTCAGTATCTGGGTAGTTGGAAGGATTACACATACACACACACACACACACACACAGAGAGAGAGAGAGAGAGAGAGACAGAGAGCATAGGGTGAGTTGAATAGGAAAGGATCATATCTAAAAAAATAAAATTAAGGGGTGAGAGAGGAATATATTGGGAGGAGAAAGGGAGAAATGGAATGGGGCAAATTATCTCTCATAAAAAAGGCAAGAAAAAGCTTTTCCAATGGAGGGAAAAAGGGAGGAGGTGAGAGGGAAAAAGTGAAACTTATTCTTATCACATTTGGCTCAAGGAAGGAATAACATGCACACTCAATTTGGTATGAAAATCTATATTACACTACAGGAAAGTAGGGGAGAATGGGGTAAGCAGGGTGGGGGGAATGATGGAAGGGAGGGTAAATGGGAGGAGGGAGCAATTAGAAGTAAACACTCTTGGGGAGGGACAAGGTCAAAAGAGAGAATAGAAGAAATGGGGGGCAGGATAGGATGGAGGGAAATATAGTCTTATACAACATGACTATTATGGAAGTCATTTGCAAAACTACACAGATATAGCCTATATTGAATTGCTTGACTTCTCAGTGGGGATGGGACGGGAGGGAGGAAGAAAGAATAGTTAGAACTCAAAGTTTTAGGAACAAATGTTGAGAATTGTTTTTGCATACAACTGAGAAATAAGAAATACATGAGGGTATAGAAATTTATCTTTCCCTACAGGACAAGAGAGAAGATAGGGATAAGGGAAGGGAGGGGAGTTAGAAGGGAAGGCACATTGGTGGAAGGGGCGATCAGAATGCAAGGCGTTTTATGGTGGGGGGAGAGGAGAGATGGGGAGAAAATTTGGAACTCAAAATTGTGAAAACTTAACATAAATTTAAAAAAGAAAGAAAGAAAGTCTTACAAGCAGCCAGAAAGAAACAATTCAAATATTGTGAAAACACAAGATTTAGCAGCTTCTACACCAAAGGATTGAAGGGTTTGGAATATAATATTCCAGAAACAGGAGATAGTATTAAAACTAAGAATCACCTACCTAGCAAAGCTGAGTATAATACTTTGGAGGGGGAAATGGGCATTCAATGAAATTGATGACTTTTAATCATTCTTGATGAAAAGACCAGAGCTGAATAGAAAATTTGACTTTCTAGTATAAGAATCAAGAGAAGCATGAAAAGATAAACAGGAAATAGAAATCATAAGGGACTTAATAAAGTTGAATTGTTTACATTTCAACATGGAAATATGATATTTGTAACTCATGAGATCTGTCTCAATATTAGGGTAGTTGGAGGGAATATATATATATATATATTATATAGTATACATAATATATATACACATATATATGTATATATACATACACACACATATATATATATATATATATATATATATATATAGAGAGAGAGAGAGAGAGAGAGAGAGAGAGAGAGAGAGAGAGAGAGAGAGAGAGAGAGAAAGAGAGACTGAAGGCACAAAGTGAGTTGAATATGAAGGGATGGTATCTAAGAAATAAAATTAAGGGGTAAGAGAGAAATATGCTGGGAAGTAGAATGGGGTAAATTATCTCACATATATGTTGTCTGTGGCTTCCACAAAACTCCCCCTACCCCTGCAGTTTAGTTATCCCTTCCACATTGTGACTTTCCTCATTGTGGGTCAGCATAAAATATTAAATGGCAATTTGGGGGAGGGGGAGTTTTGTGGAAGCCACAGACAACACAGAATCTATGACCAAATACTTAACCCAAATTTTACAATAAAGTACTATAAACAGCCCATAAAAGAAAAAGAAAAAATTCAGACTTCTTTGATGGTGTGAAGGGAGGGGCAAAAAATTTATGTGGATTTTCCAGATTGCAGGGACATTGTGCCCCTAACTCCGAAAATATGGAAGGGATAACTGTAATTGGTTTCATTTGTAATCCTATGTGGTTTATTTTATGGATTTTAAAAGGAGTCTCTTTGAACCCCTGTAAGGGTATATTTTTCTCTCTGACCTCACTTTTTAATTTTCTTTTATGTATTGTCTTTTCCCATTAGAAGGTAACCTCCTTGTGAGCATGTAGTAAGTGGTTATCATCCCTGTGACCAGGCTTTCTTACCTCCTACTGAACCTGCCCTTTAAGGGTAGAGAAGTGACTCCCTTTAATCAATGGTGAACAGTCTCATACCTGCTCATACCCTTCATATCTCAGTGATTGAACTCCTGTGGATCATTATCCAAACCCAGTTCCACATTCTCTATTACCTGATTCCTCATTCTCATTCCCTTCAAATTTCCCACAATAAAGTTTTAACCTAATTCCACCCACCCCTTTCCTGTGCCCTCTGGAATGTTCTTTCCATAGGCAACAAACTTCCCTTCCTCTTAAATCTTCTCCTCTTATACTCCTTCCGTCTACTAACACTGAAATCTGGCTTCCCTCAATGATATGGCCTCCCTGGCCATCTTTTCCAGTACTGACTGTGCCTTCACTCACTTTTCTTTGTTCCCCATTGCCACTTTCAGGTTGTCCCCCTTTCTTCTTCACCTACTAACCTCTCTTCCCTTGAGGTTCATACTATGTATATCTGCCATTTACTCAAAAATGCCAGTACCTGATATCTATAGAACTCCAGAACTCCTGTTCCTTCCTCAACCAGTTCAGTGCCTGGCTCGCAGTTTTTCTCTCCTCCTCAACTCCTGCCCTCATCTTAGGGGATTTAAATATATGCACTGATTCCCTCTCCAATAACCTAACCATTCAGTTCCTCAACCTCCTTACCTCCCATTAGCTATTCCTCCACCCCACCTCAGCCGTACACAGTCAGAACCTTGATTTGCTATCATCCACAAATATACTACCTCTATGTTCAAGAATTCTGAAATCCTCTTATCTGACTATTATCTATTGATTTTCCACCTCTTCCTCTGCCTTCCCTTATAAACTTTCTCTTTATTTTACTATTTATTTATTGTGACCTCCAATCCCTTGACTCCTTGATTTTCTCTCAGGTCATCTTCTCTGCACTACCCACTCTCTCCTCTCCATCTTTCCCTCTTGGTAAACCAATTCAGCTCTACAATGTTTTCTCTATAACCCCCACACCCCTTAACATATCACACATGATTACACCCTACCAAAGCTCAACCTTAGATCACTTCCACTATTTGCTACCCTTACTCCTATACACATGCTATTGATTGCAGGTGGAGAATATCACACAATCATTCTGATTGTTCTTTTTGTCTTTGGACGTTGTCATGACCTTTCTGTATCAAATATATTCAGTATTTAGATATATTTATGCTATCAGAGGGCATTTAGGTGATGCAGTGGATAGAGAGCCAGGCCTGAAGTCAGGAGAGTGGTCTTCCTGAGCTCAAATCTGGCCTCAGACACTTACTAGCTATGTGACCCTGGGCAAGTGACTTAATCCTGTTTGCCTCAGTTTTCTCATCTAGAAAAATGAACTGGAGGAGGAAATAGCAAGTCATCCCATTACCTTTGCCAATGGGGTCACAAAGAGTTGGATGTGACTGAAATGATGAACAACAACAACAAATGCCATTGGAGCTATACTTGAAACTCCACTGTGCAAGATGTGCATGAAGGAGATTTTAGGAACTACTTGAACAGCAGATGGGCAGAAGAAATATGGCAAGGATATAGAGAACAACATGAATGTTATCTACTGTGAAGCACGGAGACAGACTCTGGCACTGATCACAGACTAACAAATCTCTGACAAATGACCAGAGATGATATGGTTCTGCTTTCACTTAAGATGTGGAGTCACAAATAATACCAGGTTCTCACAAAGAAAGACAAAAGTCATCAAAGAGGGTACATGTAGCTTCATAGCAAGGATGTTTCTAAATTACAGAGAGATCAAATACAACCTCTTCAACCCTTATTTCTTACTACTCCTTTACATGTACCCTCTGCTTTAAATAAACTCTTCTATTTGCTAATCTCTATATCCAACCTTCCTGCCTTAAGTTGTCCCATAACCTTTATCTCTATGTAAGTCCTTATTTATTTAGCAAAACTCACAATAGGTTCCTTTCTTTGTGAACTCCTCTAGCAAAGATCATTTCACAATTCCAAAGCCCTCTAAATCACCTTTATAATTTCCTCCTTCTTAGCTCAAATACTCCTCCTCCAGGCCCTTCTGACACATACTTTATTTTGTTTTAAATTGTTATTTAATTTTAAATTTTTTATTTTTTTGTTTTGGTTTATTTTTAAATTTGATTTTTAATTTATGAAAGAAAACATACATTTCCATAACATAATATGATAAAAAGATGATTACATATGAAACTATAAACTTGTTATTCCTTTTAAATATATAACAAAATTATTATATAAATTTTTTTTGCTTTTTTTCTTCTTTCCTGCCACCCCACCCTAGAGATAGATTAGATACCATTAGATACAAATAAGCATATATATGTATATGTATATTATAGTCTGCATACACATATACATATATGTACATATGTAAAATTATTCTATACATACTTCTATTTATCAGTTCTTTTTCTTGCTGCAGACAGTATCTTTCTTCATGTGTCCTTGATAGCTAATTTGGATAATTGTAATAGATGAAATAACTTACTCACTAAAAGTTGTTTTTAAAACAATATTGTTGCTACTGTATACGATATTCTTTTGGTTCTGCTCATGTCATTCTTCATTATTTTGTGCAAGCCTTTCCATGTTTTTCTAAGATCACTGAGTTCATCATTTCTTATAACACAGTAGCAGTCCATCATAATCCTATACCACAACTTGTTCAACTCTTCCCCAATTGATGGACATCCCTGCAATTTCCAGTTCTTTGCCACCATAAAGAGATCTGCTATAAACATTTTAGAATTTAGAATTCCTTTTTCCCTAATCATCTTTGGATATAGACCAAGAAATGATATTGCTAGGTCATAAGGTATAGGTAGTTTAATGACTCTTTGAGCATAATTCTAGATTGCTCTCCAAAATGATTGGATAAGTTCATGATTCCATCAGCAATTAATTAGTATCCCAATTTTCTACAGTCTCTCCAACATTTGTCACTGCCCCCTCCTATCATTCTGGCCAATTTAGTAAGTGTAAAATGATATCTCAAGTTTATTTTAATTTAAATTTCTTTAATCCATAATTATTCAAAGCATTTTTTCCATATGACTATAAATTATTTTGATTTCTTCATTGGAAAAATGCCCGTTCATATCCTTTAACCAGTTATCAGTTGGGGAATGATTTACATTCTTATAGATCTGAAAATTCTATATATATTTTTGATAGGAGACCTTTATCTGATAAACTGTCTATAAAATCTGCCCCTCCCCATTTTCTGCATTCTTTTTTATTTTGGCATTATTTATTTTATTTGTACAAATCTTTTTAATTTAATATAATTAAGATGTTCTATTTTATACCTAAAAATAAAATTAAGTTAAATGGACCAATATCTCACACTATTTACCAAGATAAGGTCAAGAAAATTAGAAGAACAGGGAACATATTGCTTATCAGACTTATGAAGAGGGTAAAACATACTTTCTTCAATGGAAGTTAGAATTGTCATTATGTCAAATAGTAAGGAAGATACACATTTAAGAGTTATTAAACACAGGGATGTAATGGTAATCCCTCCAACATATGCAGAGGGGCCTGCTATCACAGGTTCTTAGATCTGCATTCATAAAAGAAAAGGCAACTTTTGGGGGATTAGCAATCACTTTAATCAAGCACATGTGTCATTCCTTTAACCAAGCACATATATTATTCACCTGCTTCAAGGGAATCAGTATCCTGAACTTCAAAGAAAATACTGAGAGATCAAAAGTCAACAGACATAGTTTCCTCTGCTTGACCATCAACAGACAGGTCCAGCTGTCTGACCATAGTTACCATAGAGGGAAGCACCAACATCTAGTTTTCCAAACTAGGGTCTCCTTCACAGCTTGCAGAGTCCTCATCTGGCCAAACAAGCATTCTAGTCAGTAAACCCCAAAGTAAAACTTCACCCTCAGAGTATTTACATCTTTTTCAGAGCCAGAGGGCATCCCAACCTTTGAGGGCCAACACCTCATTAACAAAAGGTCTGGACCTTCCTACAAGTTTTCCCAGGCCCATTAATGAGTGGAGAAGATATTTAATCACATTAACAATACAAATTCATAAACTGTTTCTAGTTAAAGAAACTCCTGTTTCTGTACTTTACTCCTAGTAAAGGGCTCTGCAGCCATCATACCAAAGGTCCTCCCTGAACACACCCTACACCCCAATAGATTATGTGATTGTAAGGAAAAGAGACAGAAAGATGTGAGAGTGACAAAAGCAATGTGTGGTGCAGAGTGCTGGACTGATCATAGACTTATCCTTTCCAAGTTAAATATTCACTCATCAAAAGTGCCTCTCCCAAGGCAAAATGACTACCAGAAGCATTAATGTCAGCAAATTAAAGCTCTTCTTTGAGCATGAACAGTTTGCTGCTCACTTGGAGGGAAAGTTGAGCCAACACACAGTTGGCAACAGTGCCTAATAATTAACACCAAGAAAACACAGGTGCTCCATCAACCACCACCACACCATCCATATGTGGAACCATCGGTTACAACAAATAGAGAAGTTTTGAATGCTGTGGATAAGTTTACTTTCTTTGGTAGTGTACTTTCCAGGGTTTTATACATTGACAATGATGTTGATGCTCACATTACCAGACCTAGCTCAGTGTTTGGGAGGCTCTGAAGAAAAGTTTGGGAGAGAAGAGGTAGACTGACTACCAAACTGAAGGTCTACAGAGCCATTGTTGACCTCATTGTTATATGCTTGTGAAACATGCACAGTCTACCAGTGCCAGGACACGAAATTGAACCACTTCCATTTGAACTGTCTTAGAAAGTTTCTGGGGATCACCTGGCATGATAAGGTACCAGACGCTGAAGTCCTTGCTTGAGCTGAACTGCCAAGTATTCAAACTATGCTTCAGAGAGTGCAACTCCAATGGGCTGGCTACGTTGTTCAAATGCAAAATGTATGCTTGCCAAAAAGATTATTTTATGGAGAACTTGCATGGGGCAGACAATCACATGGTGGCAAGAAGAAACACTCTCAAGGTCTCTCTCAAGAACTTTGGATTTGACTATGCAACATGGGGGACACTGCCACAGGACCACTCAGCATGGCATGCCCACATCAGAAAGTGTACTGTGCTCTTTGAGCTAAGCAGAATTGAAGCAGCACAAAGTAAATGCAAGATGTGCAAATTTGGGATGACCACCCCCAATATTCACACAAACTATCTGTGCCCAATTTGTGGTAGAGCATCCTGAGCTCATATTGGTCTGATCAGCCACAGCTGGACACACTGAAATTTCACTTTATCTTGGTGATGTCATTTTGATCCTCTTTGAAGATGAAGGACAACAACCAACCAGCAGTCAAAAGATAGGCTTGGAATGAGGAGGCATTGAAGGATGTCAATTAGGAGCCCAGAGGCAGGGATGCATACAGATAGAGACAGACAGAGTAATTGTAGTAAATTGTACATGTAATAAAAGTAAATGTCATTAAAAGTAAGTTTCATGTAGTTCCCAACACAAAAGGAACATTGCCAACTTCTGTGTTTGGTTTTATTGACTTACCCTAACATTAGTGTCACTGTAGAAAGTTCTAGCTCCTTTTACCTCCTTTATTATAAAATTCCCAAATTCCTAAAATTTGTGGGCCATGCAGAACCAGCCTTATCTGGGGTAAGCTGGTATTAAGCTACCTATATAGATATACCCCTGTGCTTCTCCACACTAGATCAAAATAGGAATCTGAGGATGTCAGTGAGGTAGAGAGTATCCAGATACTTTTTCAAAATTAGTAAATATTCTATCAGTGGCTTGCATGTTATTATCTGATAAGCCCATTAATTGTGGCAGCAACCCTGTTTTTTGAATTCCCCAAATCTGACCAGCTTAGGCATTATTTCAAGTCTTGCTTATTAACAATAGTATATGATGTGGGGCAAGACATTTAATCTACCTATGAAGGACTTTCCTTACTATGAGGAAATTATACTCTACCCATAATCGGTCTGCTTAAGGCATGCTGAAAGTTTGCAGGTCTTAAGTCTGAGGCACCTTGATATCCTTGAAGAACACAGGAAAACCCAGAGAAATCAGCAGCAGATCCCCAGGGAATATAGATCATAACCAAGAAAGGTGCTAACATTCCCCACAAAGGGGTGTAGAAGCTGGCCTTGATGCAAAGTTCCAGGTCAGGAAGAAAGGCTAGAAGAAGGAATAAACAAACAAAAAGGATACTGACAATAAAAAACTATTATGGACCTAGAGGCAGCCAAGAGACAAATCCAGAAGAGGAGAATAACTTTGTCTATATGTAAAGTTTCAAAGAAAAACACATCTTGGCCACAATGCCGAGTCTGTACAATTCCTAGAAGAAATGAAACAAGAGTTTAAAAAAAATATTATAGATGAATGAAATCTTTTGAGGAAAGAATTAGAAAAGAAATGAGTGTGCTAGAGGAAAGACTTAGAAGGAAAATTAACAGCTTAGTACATGAGGTACCAAGGATTTAGTACAAGAGGTACAAAGTCCTTCCCAAATAAGAGAATTCCTAAAAATTAGAAAAAAATCAAATAGAAATTAATGATTCACTAGACAAGAAATATTAAAACTAAATTAAAGTACTGAAACAAATAGAAGAAAATATAGAGTATCTCACATAAAAAAAACAACTAAGCTAAAATAGGACAAGGATGAAAAACATTCAACAATGATTTGACTCCCTAAAATACATGACCCAAAAAAGAGTATGACTTTCAAGAAATCATGAATGAAAACTTCCCAGAACTGTTAGAACCAGAAGGCAAAGTGAAAAATAGAAAGAATCTATCAGTTACCCCCTGAAAGAAAGTTCCAAATAAAAACTTCCAGGGACATCGTAGCCAAAATTCAGAGTTTCCAAGTTTAAAAAAAATACTGCCAGCAGCCAGAAAAAAAGAATTGAAGTGTCAGAAAACCACAGTCAGCATCACGTAAGATTTGACAGCTACCATTATAAAGGAAAGAGGGGAGGTAGAGCTAGGTCCTAGTTAGTGTGAATAATAGATCCCTATGAAGAGGTTGCATTATCTGAATTCAAATTGCATATTTGTATTGGACTGGAACCAATGATGACATTTTATGTAATTGTAACTTCTAATGCTGTGAATTAGAATACACACGATCACTTCAAGGAATTCTTTATTCACACTCATCTGGACCTTGCCATATACACTTATAACCAAGAATAACTGAGTATACTACTATGAAGATTAATGGGTGAGAATGAACCTTAAATGAAATTGAAGACTTTTAAGTGTTTTGATGAAAAAGCTAGAGTAGAGTAGAAACTTTGGAATGAAATCACAGATATCAAGAGAAATATAAAAAGGTAAATTTGTGCCTAATGGAGGAGCTGTATAAAGATGAAGAATTTACATTTTAATGGAGAGAGAAGAAACTATTCCCTTCTCAGAATTCTAGTATCATCAAGGGTCATATTATAAAGAAAGGTAAAAAAAAAAAAAAAGATAAGCAGTGAAAAGGACCTGTAAGTACAAGAATATTTATAGAAGCTCTTGTTTTTGCTGGCAAAGAACTGGAAATTGAAAGGATGCCCATCAACCGGGAAATGACTGAACAAGTTGTAGTATATGATTGTAATGGATGAATGGGATGCTTTCAGAAAAGCCTGGGAAGACTTACATGAACTGATGTCAACTGAAAGAAGCAGAAGCAAGAGAACATTGTACACAATAACAGCACTATTATGCAATGAAGAACTGTGAATGACTTAGTTATTCTTAGCAATAAAATGATCCAAAACAGTTCTGAAGGACTTATGATAAAGAATGCTATCTACCTCTGGAGAAAGAACTGATAGAGTCTGAATGCAGATTGCAGCATATTAAAAAAAATTTTTTTCTTTATTATTCTTGGTTGTTTTTTTTAATTTACATTTTCTTTTCCAACATGGCTAGCATGGTAATATTTTGCATGGCTGCACATGTATAATCTATATAAAATTATTTGTTTTCTCAAGGAAGGAGGAGGGGAAGGAGGGAGAGAATTTGGAATTTAATTTTTAAAATGTTAAAAATCATTATTAACATATAATTATGAAAAATAAAATAAAAATTAAATGACAAAAAAAGGCAAGCAGTGGTTTGGTTTGGCTTTGAAAAGGAGAGAAAGGGAAGGAAAATGGATAGGGGAGAAGACAGAAGGAGAAAGGGAGGGAAATTTACCAACTCTTACATAATCTGGATATGCAAGTAGGAGAGTATGCAAAGAAAGTGATAGGGATTGAGGTGTTGAGGAAATCATATAAATTTGCTTTCATCTGATCTAATAAAAATAGATTACACACACATACACACACAGAGTTTGTTACAGAAATATTCAAGTTAATAGAAAAATGGTACAGAACTTGGAGAGGAGAAAGGGAAAGAAAAGAGGAAAGATAGATTTAGGGAGAGATAAGAAAAAAATTTCCTAGACCATGTGGATTTACAAGTGAATTCTATGAAACATTCAAAGAACAACGAATTCCAATATTACATGAGCTGTTGGTAAAAATAGAAACAGAAAGGATTCTACCAGAGTCTTTCTATCACACAAAACCTATCTTTGCTGGATCTTTGTCTTCAACATGACTGCTAATGGTATGTATTTCCCAGGGTTCTGTCCTGAGCCCTCTTCTCTTCTGTCTCCATGCTATATCACTCAATGATCTCATCAACTTTAATGGATTAAATTCTCATCTCTATAGAGGTGACTCTCAGATTGTTTATCAAGCTCTAATCTGTATCCTAATCTCCAGGTTTGCCTCTTCAAATGTCTTTGAAACATTTCACACTGGATGTCCAGTAGACATCTGAAACCCAACATGTTCAAAACTGAACTCTTTGTCTTCTCCCCCAAAATATTCTTCTTTTCTAATATCCCTGTCTTCCACCACCACCACCATCTTCCTAGTCATCCAGGTGCAAAGCCTAAGTGTCATTCTTAGCTCCTTAAACCCTTTCTTTTTTTTTCTTTTTTCTTTTTTCAAAGCCAAAGAAACACAAAGTTTATTAAAGATTCACCATACTGGATTGACTCTTAAGGAGCCTAAGCATGTGTAACGCTTGTATTCACAAGCGGGCTAGATTGAATCTCAACTAGACAGAGTCTGAGCTGGATTGAATCTGAGTGCCTTCATGGAGGTGAGATGGAACTTAAATACAGAAAAAGACTGAGGGAAGAATCCAGGTGTTGGCCAGGTAGTCTGGGGTCCCAGGGATGGTCTTGATAGATCAAATGCAGGGAGGATCCTGATGGAAGTGGCTGGCATAACCAATGATGAGACTTCCAAATACTGTCCCAATACCAGCTCCAGAGCCAGCCACCTCCACAGTGGCAGCCCCAGCTCCAATAAACTTGGCTGCTGTGTCAATGCCCCTTGAGACAGCGTTAGTTAGGAATCCACATCGGGAGACAAGTGAGGTCAAGGGACCTGATGCTGCCAAAATGCTGAGGTTCTCATCTGTCCGAACCTCTGGCCATTTTAGTACCACTGCAGATAAAAGTCTACTCAGTAGCTGAGAGCTGCTCCTCACAAGGGCAGGGGCAGAGATGAGCTTGGTGCAGGCATACATTCTCAAGGGGTGAGGGGCAAAGCTGAAGAGCTGCCGGCAGAGCAGAGGAGACAGAGAGGGGGCTCCTTACACCCTTTCATCTCTTACATTTAATATTTTGTGAAGTCCTATTGATTTTATCTTGGTAACATCTTTTATATGTTCCCTCCTCTGACACTGCCAATATCCTGATGCAGGTCTCATCTCCCCATATCTAGACTATTGTGATAGCCTGCTGGTTGGTATGCTGCCACAAGTTTCTTCCCACTCCAGCCTCTGCTCCACTCAGTTGTCCAAGTGATCTTACTAAACTCCAGGACTGAACATATCACACAACCCTCCCCCACTCAACAAACTCTAATGACTTCCTTTCACCTATAGAATCAAATATAAAATACTTTGTATGTGTTAAAAACTCTTTACAACCTTCCTTACCTCTTCCTTACACCTCTCCTCCTCTCCTCACTGCACATTTTCTGTAATCCAGCAACATTGGCCTCCCTCTTTTTCTGCTGACAAGACACTTCCATCTCCCAGCTCTAGACATTTTCACTGGCTGTGTCCCATGCGTTGAATGCTCTCCTTCCTCACCTCTGCCTACTGGCTTCCTTCAAGAAGCAGGTAAAATTCTGCCTTCTACTGGAAGATTTTCTTGACTCTTCTGAATTCTAATCACTTCCTCTGCTGGAAATGTCCAGTTTATCCTGTATATGGTGTGTTTCTATATAGTTGTCTCTCCCATTGTCTCTCAGACTGTGAGCTCCTCTAGTGTTAGAAATGTATTTTACCTGTCATTGTATCGCCAGTACTTTTAGCACAGTACCTGGCATATTGTAAGTACTTAGTAAATGTTTATT